>NC_053156.1:135486832-136090768 GCF_016835505.1 Polypterus senegalus
TACAATGTACAAATTATTCATTAAGCTTCAGTTACCTTGTGCTATTGAGCCCCTGAATTGATAACAGCAATTTCAGTTTTTTACTTTCTCTCAGTGTTAAGTTTTTGGGTTCAGTATATTTTGCTCTCTCCCTGAAAACCTGGTGGTGGTTTAAAATGCACAGACTGGGGAAATGTGGGGTGGTTTTTTTTAGGAAGAAGCCCTATGGGTATAGCCTTTGCAGCATAGGATTTTGCCACTGTTCACTACAGACTTTTTAAAAGGTTGCCCCCAGACATGTATTCTTCTTGTTGAAGAATAACGTCTGGCTCCGCAAGACTAGAGAGAATGTGGCTAACTGCTAGGACATGGTTACCTGAATCTGGACATACCCTTGTGTTCAGGAAACTGCAGAGTTGTTAACAAAAATCAGATAAATTGTTAAAATCATAGGGCTAAAATGTGAATGATGTCGAAAGGAGAATAGCAAGGAACTAAAAACCATACTGTTACCAAAGCCTTGACGCAAAAATCATTAACGAAGTCTGATAAGTGTTACAAGAAGATACTTCAAGGTTTGAATACTTAATCTTGAACACAGCATTGGAGTATAAAGAGGAGCATTAGTGGTGTGGCACGTCATGCTTTCTGGAAGTTGAATCCCTAACACCAGTACACCACGTCCTGGCAACACAGAGACAAAAAGTTTACAAAATGGAGATGTGACAAACTCAAAAAGTGACAATTGCAAAGTTTTATTATCTTTTCATTATTGATACAAAACACACATCAATATTCCCTAAAATGAAAAAAATACACAATAGGGTAGTGAAAAAAAAATTTAAACCAAAAAAATAAACTTCTCCAAAAGCATAGCAGTTTATAGATACATACAGTACATGTATCCATTTTCAAACCTATTCTGTCAAATCTGTGTTCATGGGGAGCCAAAGTTAAATCTGACTCTTGGATGGGGTGTCGGTCCATTACTTAGTCAGGTTAGACAAGCCATTTAACTGAACCTGCACATTTTTGGAAGATGGATAATTACTACAGTAACAGCTAGACACATTTACACAGATAATGGCAGTAGGTGCAAATTCTGCACATACAGGGTTTGAATTATTGGATCGATGAGGCAGCAGCTTTTATCAATGTACCCACCTTAAAAGTGAAAACTACCCGAAACAGGGCACTAGGTTGACATAACCTAAACATTAAATAGCAGTGAAGAGTGCATAATTTGAAAATCCTCTCAATTGCAATTATGATCACAGCAATTTTTGTGCAATATTTCAAAACTGCACTTACTATATTCATAGTATGGAATGTACAAAAATTTCCAGTACAAAGGAAGGCAAATTAACTTTGACACTGTGATTCTTTAAAAGCGAGTAGGTATGCATTTAATACAGACACTGTCTTTTCCTTCTTTCAGATTGTTCCTGCAAAAGTGAGATCTGTAAATTCAGAAAATTATACATATCTTCCTTTGCATCTGTATATATAGTACATAAAACCAGGTTGTTGCAGGCACACATAATTTCAGTAAATGGCATAGTACTTTGCCTTGCGTTGCCATGGCAGGCATTTTGACTTTGTTAAACTCTTCAACAGGAAGAGTCACTTATTGCAGCTTTTGTAAATGTCACACGATGCAGCTGCATGACATATGGGTAGTTGCTCAGCTTAACGGTATACACCAGATGAGCTAACAATTAAAATATAAATCCTAAAAACTAATACAAGAGGTGTTTTCTTGATGCTTGATTGTAGTGTTTTAGTTTAATATTAATGCCAGATGATTTAAATCTCTCACATTAAATGCCACTGCAGCATCTTACTGTGAATAATACTACATGACATGAATGATAATAGATACAGCTTTGTCAATTGTGGAAACAGAGGTATGTTGATAATGACACTCGAGTTATCTGTAAAAAGATTAAAGTGCCAGCATGGGTTACCTCTTCTATAATAGCAGTTTCATCATGATACTGAGTTGACTCTGTAAAGCTGATATCTTTAACAGTTAAAATAAGAACTTTGAGCTGTTGATTTCTTATCTTCCATTCTCATATAAGTATTTTATTTTAGGGTGATATCTGAATATTTTTTGTAACAGACTGTTAAAACGGAGTCATGTATAAAACATTTTGTTGCCCAACACATGCTAATTAGAACTCAACCAAATAGACTGATGGCGTGAATGGATTGCTGGACTCTTCCATTTCCATCACTTTAACACACTACAGATAAGGTGGGGGCAAATGGCACCTATAACCATACAACCCAGGGGTACAAATTTAGAATAGAATTAATTAAAAAAGAAGATACAAACTGCTGATTTCAAATTGATTTCTCTGTATTCCAATTAACTAGTGCATTTGTTTTTAATTATTAAGTAAATATGTATATTAAGACAGCTTACAGAAGACCAAGCAATAAAACACAAGGCTTTAAATTTCAAATAAGTAATTTCAATGATTGTGAATTACTGTACAGCATATTAATTTAATTTCTGATTTCAACCTATAGTATATGAATTTTTGCAGAGGTGACTCATTCATGGTCTTGTTCTCTTTTTTAAGATTTACAACCCATAATGGATCATCAAAGACGTCAGGTTGCCTTGTATCCTATATGATTTGCTATTAACTTATATTCTGTAATATAAGTAGACAGCAGTAGTAGTAGTTTGTCTGTTTTTCTTTAGATAATGACAAGATCAGAAAGTATTCAAACCCCTGTACGTTCTGCAAACTTTATGTGCTGTAGATTTAATTTTAAATGGATACATTTGCCATTTTTTCTTATCAATCTATATTCAATAACCCACAATGATAAAAAGAAAATAGGTTTTCAGATGTTGCAAATTCATTAAAACTCAAAAACGGACATCTCTTTCATATAACTATTCAGACCTTTTGCTGTGGCACTCCGAATTGTGGTCAGATTTATCCTGTTTGCTTTAACTCTCCTTGAGATGTGCCTATAAGTTAAACAGAGTACAGTCGTGCCAAACTGAATAGACTGGACATAGTCAAGAAAGGCACACCTATGTATAGAAGGTCCCACAATTCCCACTGTACATCAGGACAAAAACCAAGTCCAATGAACTATCTGTACACCTCCACGATATAAATGTGGTGAGACATAGATCAGGGTACAGGTATAAAAACACTTTTGAAGATTTGAATGTTCCCAGGAGCCCAGTGGCCTAAATAATTGTGAAACAAGGGAAGTTTTTTACTGCTAGGACTAGAGTTTGGTTGTCTGGCCAAACTGAGTACAGTAACAGTAACAGTATCTGGGCAAGAAGGGCCCTGATCAGGTAGGTGACCAAGAACCCAATGGTCACTCTAACTGTACCCCACAAGACCCTGTTGAGATGGGAGAACCTTTTTGGAAAGATAATCATTTCAGCAGGAATCCAACAATCGGGCATTCATGTTAGAGTGGCTTGAGCAAAGCCAAACTTGAGTAAAAGGCATATGACAACCCGTTTGGACTCTGAGGGCATAAGGAAAAAGATTCTTTGGTCTGATGAAGCAAAAATTGAATTCTTTGGGCAGACCTCCAAGTACTATGTCTAGCGAAGACCAGGAACTGCTAATCACCTACCTAATACCATCCCTATAGCATTTTGGAGGCAGCATCATGCTGTGTGGATGCTTCTTGGCTGCAGGGACACGAAGAATGGTCAGAATTAAGAGAAAGATAAATGCTGTCCAATGCAGAGAGGTCTTTGAAGAAAACCTTCTCCAGAGTGCACATGACCTCAGACTGGGGAAAAGGTTCCCTTTGCAGCACAACAATGACCTGAAGCATACATCCAAGACAACACTGAGGTAGCTTCAAGGCAAGTTTCTGACTTTTTTTAGGTGGCTCAACCAAAGCCCAGACTTAAACATCATAGAACTTCTGTGGAAAGACCTGAAGATGGCAGTTTACAGACACTTTTTATTCAGTCTAATAGAGCCTGAAAGGATCTACCTGGAGGGATGAGATAAAATGCTCAAAGCAAGGTGTTCAAAGCATGTTGAGACTTACCTAAGAAGACTCAAGGCTGTAAATACTGCCAAGCAGACTCCTAAAAATTGCTGAATTAAGGGTCTGAAAATGATATAAATATGAGATTTTAGGTTTTGATTTTTGGAAAATTTGCAAACCTTCCTGAAAAAAAAATTTCACTTCGTCATTATGGGTTAAGTGTGGACTGATGGGCACAACTTGCAAAAGTAATCACCTAAAATTAAATCAACAACAAAATATATTGTCTGGAAAGTGAAGGGGTCTAGATATTTTCTGAATCGACTGTATTTGTCTATTATAAATGTTTATCTTGTATCTAGCAAGATAAATCATTGCAACACATTATCAGTTGACATGGGAAGATAATTTGGTTTCATCAGTCCTTAAAGTGCACATTTAGCCACTCTTTGGCCCAAACAGCCTGTGTGTCACTGACCTCCATCAACTGAACAGTCATACTGTAAGATGAATTCATTAAAATTAAATTACATCCATATTAACTAGACTCGCACCCACAAAGGAGCACATCACGCTGTTCGCTTGTGACAATTTAGTGCAAATATAGTTAGAATAAAAGACATTCAACCGAAAGACAAAACATATACTGTAGATTGAGAAACAATATAGAAAATATACGCTATAGTACAAATTCCAAGATTCCAAAGTCAAGTTCATTCTGAAAAGAATAGTATAAGGATGGCAGCTTCATTTTGACTGCAGACATATAAGAACAGGATTGTCGTATGTAACAAGGCATCCACTACAAAGCAGCCTATAAACAATCAAAATACAAAAAAAAAGACTGCATGAGAATTGAGAGCTTGACTTCCACTCTCCATTATCTTGTTTTCCAAAACCAGTTCTATAAGAGTGCTATCTCTCTCCCTATTTCCCTTCACTCTCCATGGGACCACTGCCGTACACTTGGTGGTATTCATTCCAAGCTCCTGGTGCATATTTTTTGTTCAGTCTCATTATGTGAAAAGTAGTAGACTCCAGAAACTCTTTGTTAAAATTATGAGGTCAATTGCCTTTGCATAAAATAATATCCATTATTACATTCAAGTTCTAAATTTAAAACATTTGGATCACTTACCACTTAAAGTATCCTTATTACTCTTGATCTTATAAGATGTACTGAACACTGTTCACTGAGGAATCAGAGCTGGTATGCTTTTCAAGCCACTATAGCACTGACATCTAATGACTGGCTGGGATGTATGAAAGAGCAGTGATGCAGTGAATCAGCGAGCTCCCCAGAACCCTTGCATCTAGGATCCTAATGCATGGCTCTATAATCAGAAGAACTGTCGATCCTACATGTTGGTGCCTGACAATGTAACAGAGTCACGGCATTATGATTAGACATTAGGAACTAAGCTGTTATACTGTAAATTCATCTAATTCACTTATTTTCTCTACATGCTTTACATGTAAGATAGTCAGAGTAATTCAGAGAAAATTCGGAAAGATTGGGCATAAGGTACACTTAACTCATACTAGGCAACGTCAGGGATGTTAATCAAATTAATATGCATGTCTTTGAGATTTGAGAGGAAACCAAAATGCCAGGAGAAGAGTTATATACAGTAAGTACTGGGTGGACATTCAAGTCCCACTCAGAGAGTGGCTTGGGCAAAAATCAGAAAAGGGGATATTTTATATGCACATGCTTTATTTTTGCTTTCAAGTTATTGTGGTTATTACCAGAATAATTTATCATTTACCTTTATTGATTGATTAATCGATTTTCATTTAGAATGCTCTAAACAAAATAAGCTGCATGTACTGTATATATAACTATACTCTGAAAATACAGATGACAGCCATTGAAATGTTATGATTTATTTATGGCAAAAGTACACCGCTAGAATTTACAAAATGTGCTAGATATATTAGTTTTTCTCAATCTTTTAGTTGCATTACCCTACATTTGATGAGCAGGTTTGTAAATACAGGAATATGAGTATAATTATTCATTTTTAGTGAACAGAAAACAAAGAATTAACCTGTAATTGCTACAGCAGAGCAGATTTTTTGTAGCACACTTCTCTCTTTTAATGATGTGTTCGATTGTATGTTATTCTTCATTTAAACAGATCACAATTGCAAATATCTACAAGGCCATGGAGCTTTTTAGTAGAAATTGTCCTAGATTAAAATTAAAATTGCTCTATTCATAAAGCTAAACTGCATTGTTGGAAGCCATAACAATTCATGCAACTCCTAATTTCAATAACTATTTTATTATCTATATTTATTCATTTTTCATGTCTGGCAGCATAATTCATTTCTGTGTAATTTATACACAGAAAGCATTCCAAGAGTATACTGTATATCAAAGGATTGTTAGTCTAGAGCAAGGGGGCTCTCAACCTGCAGCCCACCTCACTTGAATATGCAGTCCAGGAAGACGCCTGCACATGACAGGCCTTCAATCAAAAGTCATTTGCATTTGTTATTCGTCAGCACATTTATGTTTAGCAGACGTTTAACACTGCCTTATATGCAAAGGTTTGTAATCCACTCATAATTTAATTCTATCAATTTAATAGGACATTTCACAATGTCTCACGAGTGATTTTAATTGTATGCTTTTCCTTACAAAGACGCACCATAAGCAGGAAATGCAACTGACAAGCAAAACAGAAGGGGCGACAGCAATGAAAAAGCAGTGCATTCTAAATCCAGACATAAATAGGTAAGAGTCAGAAGACTGAAAGATGAAGTGAGCTGTTTACAAAGTAAGTGTTAGCAGTAGAAAGTTGGCAGTTCAGTTTACTGTCAGTCCTTGTATTTTCTGACACTGGCAACACATTCTCTGCAATACGTCAAATTAAGTTGTGTATTCGGGTACATCTTATATACAATAAAATGCAATCAGTACTTCACACTGGATTGGAGGAGTTGGTTTTGTTATTACTAACTGCAAAAAGGTGTTTGAGTTTCTCCTTATTCAGTCCTCTTCTTCCATATTGATGTCTTTATGAGGTAAACATATAAATTTAGTGTCCTTTTTAAGGGAATATGATAATTTCTTGTTATGTGGCCTACTTAGCTTGTTGACAACTAGAGGTACAGCCCTCAGTTAAAAAAAAAGAAAAAGAGAGGTTGAGAATCTTGGAATCCCTGATCTACAGACTAAGAAGGTGATGTTGAAACCACAAAGTTACTGTTTGATATCTTCGCTTTTGCCTCTTATATGAAGTCATAATCGGCCTCTATTAAAATTTTCTATCTTTACAGGAAAGGAAAAGACAAAATTCCAGTAAAAATCTAAAACCAAACAAAATAAGAACAATCAAGAAGAGTATCTATAAATTAAAAAGGGGTGAAAGGAAATCTAAATATCAAAAAGTGGTACAAAACAAAAACAGGCCCTGCTCCATTAGTCTCTACATAAAGCGTACAGGGCAGAAAACAAAGAAATCTGATACATATAATATCAACATAATACATGACTATAGAATAATCAATTAACAACAAAATATTAAATAAATATTGGAAGAACAAAATTAAAAATAAAATAAATTGCATAATATGTAAAATATTATTTAACAAAACACAAAATGTCTAAATTAACAAAAGACATACTTGAGGCAGGGATGTAATCCTAACTAAAACATAACAGTAACATTTACTTTGGCATTTCAGTTTATTCTTTTGTCATTCACTTCTTCTGTATCTTTATCCATCCTATTTATTAACTTCCTCAAATTGGGTGTCTTTTTTACAGTATATTCTGGCAGAGCAGCCTCTCAGTGTCTGTGTAGGTTGGAAGATTTCAATTATAAAATTCCCTGTTCTTGTTTTTTGGACTGTATGCAAAGAAAATTCACTGCCTATCTTATTTTTGGCCTTAACCTCAGCGGCAGTTGAACAAGGAGATCGACTAATTTTGCGGTGCCACTTCCAGTCAGGTTAATTTCTTCCTCATCTGCAATCCCTACATTCATTTCCTCTTTCTCTGCAGCAGTCTCCTGCATGTCCTGCATCATACACTATGGCTTTGATAGTTCCTTTGTCTTTTTAGACACTTTACATTGCAATTTTTAGAAGCATATTACACAAGCTTCAATGAAATAATTAAATGCAGGAAATTTTAAATATTTTAAGTAAAATGCAGTTAAAGCATTGCTGCTGAGAGATAGGGTGTCTAAAATGACCATGTATATCCAAGCAAATGGTTGAACTACACACACACACACACACACACTTTTAACATTAGGTTTAGATTAGGTTTTACTGTTCCAGAAATTGTTTGGCATCACAATAGTGCTAACATGAAAAACAGCTATATTTCACTTTACAATTTCAATTTTATGTTAATGTTTTTCATGGGACACATTTCTTTTCATTCCACCATAACGTCACAGATTTCAACAGCACTCAATTCCCTTTTTACTGTAATCATATAAGATGTATGGTGATTTCTAAATGCATAGAAATGAGACGATGAATTCCAGGTAACATCACTCAAACAAATGATTCTTAGGGTATGTTACTATTACTCAGTTAAGTTAGATTGGCTTCACTCAAATTAATAATGTGTTAAGACTTTACGTACCCATTTCTAGCACAATTGACTTAACTTTGTTGGGTATCATATAGTGTAGCATAATTTACAATATACAGAAACAACCTTAATGGCTTTCATTGTTTTCATCAATAGCACCATTAACATAAAAAATATTTAGGGTAAATGGCCATTACCCAATTACCTTTGCTTGATTTTATACAATATGAACACATTTTTAAGCTTTAAAAAAATAGTTTCTGGAAAATTGTGTCCATTGTGCAGCTAATTTAAAGTGATTCAACTGAACATGAAGGTGTTTGTAGGCTTTGGTGTCTGTTTCTAGTTTAACTGTCATAATTAAAATTTTCATAATTAAAATTTTGAAGGGAATTTGTACGGTGGATTGAGACTGTTTACTTAAACTGAGTTTATCAAGAACACAGGGACACAGTTGAAAACTTTTTAAGGGTAAATTTTGCACAAACATTACAATTTTTTTTCTCACAGACAACCATAGACACATGGAATAAGTTGCTAAGTAGTGCGGTACACATATGGACTATGGGGACCTTCAAAACTCGACCTGATCTTACTGTGGAGGAATTAAGTGGATAGGACTAGGGGTCCCTTTTTGGGCCGAATGGCCTGTTCTCAACACGATAGACTAATTTATCTTGATAAAAATCAAATGGATTTCATTGGCATATAATCACCAGTCATGTTATGACGCCACACAGCAATGTTGCCGAATCAAGTGATTGTTTACTTTTCACTTTCCATTGTTGAACAAAGAAGATTGGACAAAGGACTAAGTTTGGGGATTATTTTCCAAAATATTTGGATTAATTTTTGTGAGATAAATGCCTTATTAACACGAGTTTAGTCAATTTGTATTAAGGGACTATCCTTTTTGTAAAGATATTGTATTTACCATCCATTAATCTTATGTCATAGAAATATAAACATTGCACCTAATAGCACTTTAAGTACCAAAGATTTGTGTAGTTATAAAGGTGGCATTGGATGCATTTGTCTTTGATATTCTGGCAGACTAACTTCAATCCTTCCACCGAATAAGCAGGATTTTCTGCCTGTGATGAAAGAAGACTAAATAATGTATTAGTTACCTTGGTGTAATTGGTTGTTTGGCAAAATCATTAAATAGTGATGTGGTTGTAGTAGTGATCTGGGGCCTCATGCATAACGCTGTGCATAGAATTCACACTATAACATGTGTAAAAGGCACTATATAGCGCTCGACCCGGCACAGACCACGCAGAGGCACGTATACAAAAACACACAGGCTTTATTTTTCTTCAGCTGTGTGACACGTCTTCCCCGTGCCACACAGCCCAAACACAGTCCCAAAGCACAAACCCACAGCAAACCACAATTCTCCACCTTGCTCCACAACTCCTCCCAGACAAGCTTCGTCTCCTTCTTCCTCCCAACCCTGGCTCCTCGAGTGGTGGTGGCTGGGCCCTTTTATAGCCCACCTGGAAGCGTTCCAGGTGATTAACCACCTGGTCCTAATTGCACTTCTGGGTGGGGCTGAAAGCTCCACGCCGGCCCCAACCAAGCTGTGGAGGACTCCATCTCCCATGGAGCCCTGCAGGCGGTTGGGGAGTCACCGTCGGCCAGGGAGGCTGCCACCAAGCGTCCCGGGGGAGGTATTGGACTGCCCATGGCAGCTCCCCCGGAACATAAGTAGCAGGGGAGTCCCTGCCGGGAATGGGCATGTCCTTCACACATGGCATGCGAACTAAACCGTAAATGTGCTTACACACAAAAAAATCCAGATGCATAAATCTGTGCGAACTCCAACTTCCACGTTCTTCCGCTCCATAAATCCCGGTCAGCGTGAAAAGTAACGCATGTGCACACACCTGCTGTAGGGAAAACAGAAGAATTTCAGCGAATACCAAGTGGAGGCAAGGAAAAACGTACTATTTGTTGGTTTAAACAGGGGTATAAACAACAAAAGGAAGTTGATTGAGTGACATAGCGTGTTGGAGAAACTCGAAAGCTCAAGTTCACAAAGTTGCACAGTGCCCGAAATAAAAAAGAAGTTGTCACATAAAAGGTGAGTCAGAGCCCACCGGCAGAGTGTCATATTAAAGCTTATTAGGGTACAGAGAAAAAAAAAGGCACATAGTGGGAAAAAAGCACTTTTATCTCGAAATTTCCACTTTAATCACATATTTTGTCATTAAAGTAAAACATGATAAAATTCATCTTAAAATCGTTTAATTTATTAGTTTCTCAAATCTCATCGTAACTAAAGTAGCACGTTAAATGCTTTGTTTTGTATTTGATCTTCTATGTGCTCTATGTGTGTGAATCACTACATGCTTCCGGGCTTTCTCTTCCTCTGACAGGACACAGAATCCATTACATTCGTAATATTACAGCTCTCTGAATAATTAAAATACTGAGATGTATACGTGATATCATTTTCATGATGATAGGAGTTAAAGTATGTTATTAAACATGGGAACACGGTGGCGTAATGATTGTTCCTGCCTCACGCAAGATGCTTGCTTTGCATTGCGCGACCTCCGATGAAATAATTTATTGTAGCAGTATTGTCTCTTTCAAACATACTAACCTACTAAAATAGACGCTAAGCCATCTGTAAGCTTAAAACGCAGATTTTTCAAAACTTTTAAGAAACATTGAAATTTCTTCTTAGTACATGTTTAGTTATTCTTTTCATCTGTTCTTCCAGTGTCGCACCAGCACCATCAAGAATACAGCGCGAGGCAGGACCAATCCGTGGACGGATCGCCAGCATCTTGCAAGCACTGCAACGCCGTGTCCTCACATGTTTAATTATTAACAATAAAGATTATTTAAATGAAGTTCAAGTTTTATCTGTATAATATAATAAACACATTTTGCTGCATCTTAGAAATGATATTGTCATATGTAAATACGCACTTTATAAAGTGGCTCAGGTTGTGCAATATTATAACTGTATTGCAAGTTTACAGTGAGGTAATCGTACTTATAAGTACAAAGCATTCTACAAGGAGCACTTGATGGACTGATTGAGTGTGTTTAGATGAAACTGTTTCTGAACCGCGAGGTCAGTACAGGAAAGGCTCTGAAGCGTTTGCTGTGTGACAGCAGTTCAATAGACAGCATGGCTGAGGCAGCATGTGCTAGATGCTGTATACTGATAATTCTCTTTCTGATCAGCTGCTGTACAGCTGTGATTCCCCACTCAGATACAGCAATATAAATACTCTGAGTGGTGCAGTGAGAGTAATATGGAAAAAGATGATCAGCTGTGGCAACCCCTAATGGGGGCAGCTGAAAGAAGAAGAAGGTGCAGTGAGAGTAATAACGCTATAGCAGCTATTGTATTTTGAATAGTTTGACCATTCTGTGGGCCATTATATTGTTACAGGTTAATTACAATCAGATGCATTAAACTAATAAACAATATGCAGTTAATTTCAGTGTATTTATAAAGCCGCATCAGGGATGTGGATCTAAAAAAGAAAGGAAAACCACACTGGAACAGTAGCACTGCTTTGATGCTGGGTTCTGCCAGTCTGCAAAACCAAGCGCAGAACTTGTGTACGGCAGGGTATGAGGTACCGTGGAAATGTGTGTGGCTTTACGCCAGGTTTAGGTTTTATACATCGTGATTTGAACGTGGAAACATTCTTACGCAAACTTTTTGTGCATACGCGCCATTTATACATAAGGCCCTGAGGATTTGCTAGTCATTCTATTATATTAAAAATGTTTTCCGTCGTGTCCATGATATTCAGACTTGACCGCCCCCCTCCACACCTCTTGCCCAATCATTACTCCTACTGCGCATATCCTCTCTCTGTACCACCCCGTGACACTCTTACACAGTTGCTTATAATGGCAAGACAGAAAAGCAAATTATCTATTCAAGAATGTCAAATTTTAGATTGATAGAAAAAGAGCTGCAAGAGCTGATAATGAATATTGAAAAAAAAGAAAATGAACAAAAAACAGCTGCATATAATACAAATCAAGAACAGAATCATCCAATAAATGAGAAAGCGAAACCAAATGTGAACAGAAATGCAAAAAAGCAACGTTTAAAGAATGTTTTGACAAGGCTTTAATGTAATGTCATTTTTTTATTTACATTTTATTACGTTTTACTTTTTTACTTCTACTTTTTTACTTTTACTTTTTACTACATTTTACTACATATATCAAGTTAACTGATTTTCTATCTATAATAACTAAGGACCAAACCGTCATCCTCCCGCACCTCACATGTTCTTCTATATATGACATCTTTAAATACAATCGCTTTCTCTAATTGGGGAGCGCAAGCAAAGCGAAGAGGAGGCAGAGCCCCCTAGTTTAACTTAAAATGTAAAAAGAAGATTTCTAAAAAAATGTTTTTTGTTTATTTAATTCATAGAAAATGATCATGCAAAGCAAGAGTTGAATCAGCATATTTAAATGTTGTTAACATTCAGTAGTTGTGTTTAACAAAACTGCTTTCGATTTAAAATAAGTCTGAGTAAACTAAACAAGTTATGTTTATCAAATTCCTTCCACTATGGTTAGGTAAGTCATTTAATCTGATTTTGAATCATTCAATTTATTTCAATTCAAAACATGTAAACTTTGTTTCAGTCCTTTTTAAGCAGTACAGAAAAAAAAAAAAACATAGCAGCTGCTTTAAAATGTGGCTGTATTGGTCTTTTAAGTTATAACACAGAATGGTATGGAAATGTTTTAATAACAGAGTAATCTTAAACTTTCAGGAAGACTGAATATTTTATGGCCATTTCCCCTTTCGATTCCATTTTAACATTGTGAATATTCAGTACCAGTAAAGTGTAATGTGTATTGTACCTTTACTTTCAGGGAGCTTTCAATAACTTTCTTAAAAAGGCTAGTGGTCAATTAAATGCAGCAATGCAGTGCCAGAAGTGCAGAAAACCAAGACAACTTTGGGTTGTTGTTTAAGAGGATTTTTGTTTATTGGTAATGACAGAAATAAGTTCTGTCTGGCTGCTACTTATTTTACATTTTTGACATATAATTAAAATAAAATGCAAATAACAAGATGTTGTGCAGCACCTAGTTAAACATGTTTAGACCTGTTTAGACCTGTCAAATTTTATTGGATTACCAATGCTTAAACATTTTGTTTTAGAATTTTTTGTATTGCATTATTAGGAAGAATAAAATTCTGTTCCGATAAATTTTATTAATCCCATGGGGAAATATAAAAGCATGGATACAGACTCACCGGAAAGATAACACAGTCAATCAATCAAATCATTCAATAAATAAATTAATTAAAATAGATACTGTAAATGTATATTGTGCAGAAATTTCAAAATTAATTTAAAGAGTACATTGGGAAGAAGGATTGAATTACTTGATAGGAGTGGGCAGTTAAGACCCCCAGAGGCAATTCTTAGCACACCATGGTGGAATGAGCCTGTGGCTAAAAGTGATCCAAGACAGCACCGCCTGTAGGGAATTTTTCATGATTTCACTCAATTTTTGTCACCATCCCCTTTTCCCCAACAGCTTCCAGTTTGTCCAGGTTCACCCTATGATAGAAAAGGCTTTCCTGATAAGTTTGTTTAGGCATTGTGTTTCTTTTAAGCTCAGGTTGCTTCCCCAGGAGACTGCAACGCAGATCACCACTTTGCCTACTAAGGATTGGTAGAACATTTCCAGCAGCTTGCTGCACACATCAAAAGACCCGAGTCTCTTCTGGAAGCACAGTCTGCTCTGGCCCTTCTTGTATAGCATCACTGTGTCGTCAGACCAGTCCTGTTTGTTATTTATGTGAACTTCTAGAGACTTGTAGACCTGCACCACTTCCATGTCCTCCCCTGAATGGTGACTGGTCATCATGCCGAAAGTCCATCACCAACTCTTTTGTATTGCTGATGTTGAGCTGCAGGTAGTTCTCCCTACACTGCAAGACAAAGTCCTCCACAGCTTTTCCTGTACTCTGACTCGTCTTCATTATTAATACAGCCTTTGATGGAGAAGTCATCTGAAAATTTCTGTGGGTGGCAAGAGCTGGTATGATACTGAAAGCTTTATCAAAATAGAGAAAAAATAGTGTGAAGCCTGCACTCTCACTGCAATATATCCAGAGAAGGCAACTCAAAATGCATTACAGGAAAGTATTGAGTGCTAATTTTGCCAGTTACCAGCTCATTCAATAAGGGGAATAAAACTACAAATGAACTCACAACAAATATTAAAAAGGCCAAATAAAAAGCAAAAATTGCCAGTGCCTCCTTACATGTGCTTGATCTATACAATCTGTGATTGGTGTGATACTGCAGCACTGCACTGTGCAGGACGACGTTCTGTTTGCTGTAATCTGTTCTTTATCTACCTTCAAGCATACGTGTTCTGAATTGAAATTATGTCGGATTTATTTGTATTGCAATTACTTATCTGTCTACCCTGTGAAAATCCAGTGCCCCTTTGATAAATTTATCCTTGCATGGACCTTTAACTTTGAAGCCAAATTATTTACGTGTTGTGATGTTCACATCCACTGTTAGATAGATGGAAGTGCCACAAGAGTCCTGTTTTGAAGCATATTTTTATTTTATTGCTTAACTTAATATTACTACAACTGAAATTCTGAAACTGTTCTGTAAGGTTTCAGATAATGTGGTTTTTGAAGAAAGTAATATTCTGAGCTCTTACTAAATAAATGTAAAAGTAGGGAAGCTCTGCACAAAATTACACTTCCTAGTGGTTTAGTACATATACATCTAGGTAAGTGGTCTTAATAGGATGCTAAGTGCACAGCTTCAGTGTGCCTTTCCATAGATTTTACAAGTGTCCAGATCTGTGTTGCAGCGATGTGACATTTTCCTTGAGAAAATATCATCATTTAGTATTTTTGTCAACATTGTCTCAGTGCATTTCAGAAACTGTGATTGAAGGGATTGAGATCTCAAGTATAGGGCAACTATGGTGTAATCAGCAGAGAAAAATGTGGAGGATTACTCATCTCTCAGTTTGACTTTACTTTGATTTCTCGTAGGTCACTGGTTGTGTTCTTTATATCACTTTACTTCCAAAAGTATATTTTTAGATGTAAGGAGTTTACTCACCATCAAAATGCCCTAGCATCACTTTCTAAATTTCTATGTAGTAGGTTCTGGAAAACATTTTTTACCTATACTTTGAGTCAAGGGTGGCATGATGGCGCGGTGGGTAGCGCTGCTGCCTCACAGTTAGGAAAACCGGGTTCGCTTCCCGGGTCCTCCCTGCGTGGAGTTTGCATGTTCTCCCCATGTCTGCGTGGGTTTCCTCCGGGTGCTCCGGTTTCCTCCCACAGTCCAAAGACATGCAGGTTAGGTGCATTGGCGATCCTAAATTGTGCTTGGTGTGTATGTGTGTATGTGTGTGTGCACCCTGCCTGGGGTTTGTTTCCTGCCTTGCGTGCTGTGCTGGCTGGGATTGGGTCCAGCAAACCCCCGTGACCCTGTAGTTAGGATATAGTGGGTTGGATAATGGATGGATGGATACTCTTTGCATGCAGATGATCCAAGTTTGCACCTATTTTTGTTGTGTCTGAATCTGCACCTGCAATCAGAAGGTTGCCAGTTTGAATTCAGTAAATGCCAGAAGTGACCCTACTCCGTTGGGCCGTTGAGCAAGGCCCTTAACCTGAACTTGCTTTGTCCTGGGTATGACGTTGATCTGCATCCAGCCCTAGAGGAAGGTCCTCCAACTTACAGGCAAAACTTGGGGGTCGGTGGTAGGATTGGCACTCCAGTCACCGTAAAAAACCTCACACTGTTCCAGCGTGGTGCTTAGATGTCACCCACTGCACTCAGGTCCCAATCCAGGCAGTTCGGTGTGTGGTGGGTGCAGAAACATGCTATCAGCACATGCTCCCAACTTTCTCTCTCTCTCTCTCTGAAATTATGGTCAAGGTGATTGCCCTTTAGTCTACAGATGCCCTTAGCTGGTGATGTCTTTGCCCTCGACTTGCATGTACACATCATCTTACTCACAATTCCTTGTGAAACATCAACAAGCTAAGCAGTCTTTTAACACTAAAGCTTCAATCACATATTCCACAGCAATTAACCCCCTCTCATGGTCACAAAGATCTCTTCTACGGAAGAAGTGTAATGTGCAAATAGATCTCCTGAGCCTTGACACTAACTGCTTAATTATTTCAATGCCTGCACTTGTCCTTAGGCACCTGCCTCCTACTGAATCTGTTTCCATGACTTACTCAGCTTCTTCCTCATTCATCAAAGAGAGTGCCTATGTATATAAGGGTTATTAAGTTATGTTTAATGTAAATTGGTGTAAAATTCTACACAAAGTAAAATATCAGATAACATTTGAACAACTGGGCAATGAAGCTAAAATGCATGCAGTAATAGCCTGCAAGCCTACACTTTACACAAGAGATTTAAAGCTAATAGCATTTTGGGTTATATAGTACAAGCAGATTATAATGTATTTGAGGTGCCTCATGTTTAAATGTGTGATCCATATCTGAAAGAGCAAGCGGTTTTAGATGCCTTATTATAACGAAAACATAATGTAGATGAAAATCTGTAAAAAATCAACGTGACTAATTTTAGGACTGTAGGTGATAAGTTACAAGTTAAATTGAATGATATGATTAATTGGAAATTAAAAAGTGACACAGTAAAAAACTGAAAGGTAGTCTGAGTTTGTGTTTCACACCTCACTTGTACATACTGGAGTTGACACTTTCATTTAATATTACCTTCCTCTTTAACTACTTTAAAGGTGAACCATGGACATCTGCTGTAAATGGCAGCATACATTGGATACTTTGCTGAAAGTGCTTCAAAGTGAGAACTGATATCTCAGAGGAAATGTTTAATTTTCCACCTTTCAAAAGATTTAGCTCTGTGTGGCAGACAACATTATATTTAAAGAAATCTTAAGAAATGCTCACAGTTGTTTAAATTTGTTAAAGACTTTGAAACAAAACTCATGTGATTCAAGTTTTTTTAAAAGAAGGTTCCAGTTCATCCTGACTATTTTTTTAGCAAACTGTTGTATAGCAGACAGGCAGTTTAGATATTCAAATAAAATTTTTAAATTGAAACATGCAAATGGTACATTATGTTAAAGTAAATACAAATACATCAAAGCTAAAACATACTGTATAATCCTTGCACAATTAAAAACTCATCATGCCATCTTTTACAGACAAACAAAACTAACACACTTTAATGTGTAAATATCACAGGAAAAAAACGTGACACATGCAGTCACTATTGGTGTTCCAGCTGCCATCTACTGGCCACACATTTTCACATATGTATCGTGTAATTACAAAATAAAATGCTGTATTAGCAAGTAAAACAGAAGAAATCTATAGTGGGCTACCTAATCATTTTCCAAGGGTGATTAAATTATTTGATAAATGTCTCACTGGGGCTTTGGGTGTTTATATCAGATATCACATTTAGTACATTGCTTTAAAAATATACCACTGAAAAAGAAAAAAGGAGGGGGGAAACTTGATAAGAAAAGCAGGAGGAAGACAACAGTGGAGTCACTGAAAAAGTGTGGAGAAAATATTCAAGTTCATGATAAGAAAAGAGACAACCAAACTAAGTCAAGAGCAAGAACAATTACACAAAGCAATTTTGAAAATGGACTGATGTGTCTCACTGCATTGTGCGGTGAACAGGGAAGGGATTGCCCTCAGTTTGGACAGCATTACATGCACTGGTCCTAGCATATGAACAATTTGCTGTGTGAGCGTACCTTGACTTAATACTGCCATTTAAAAAAGAGCTCTAGCAGAACCACATGCTCTGCCGACCAAAAAGATTTTTTCCAGCACCAGAGCTACTATTGAGCATGGTGCACCTTCCATTTCACCTTTATTTTCTTACTTCATTATTGTATTCTAATAAAAAATAAATAACAGTTTGATAAGAAATCTTCTGTGGTGGGTTGGTGCCCTGCCTGGGATTTGTTCCTGCCTTGTGTCCTGTGTTGGATGGGATTGGCTCCAGCAGACCCCCGTGACCCTGTGTTAGGATATAGCAGGTTGGACGATGACTAACTGACTGAAATCTTAATGTTTTCCTTATGCTATATGAGTTGAATGATGACTGAGATTTGTTAAAACAAATAATACCATCATACCAATAATATAAACTATTATTAAAGCTTTTCTTTCCTGTTTTTCTACTCAGGATTTGGTGCCACCAAGCATCTACTCCTGCCCATGAAATGAGACAACAGAGATATTGGAACTGTAGGGAATATACAGTTACTGTGGCAACACCAGACTTTCTCGTTTTCCCCTCCATTTTATAAATTTCAGCATACCAGTCCAGAAAGGTGATTGCCAGTTGGATTTGGTCTAACTGTGACTTTTCCTGTTATATGGGCCTGCACAAAGGTTTATTTTCTCCAGACGTGTTGTCATCTGGAGTTTTTGTTTTTCTCTCCTTTACTGTCCAGAGGAGGCACAAGCTCAGCTCATTTCCTTCAACTTTTATGTCAGAATTAAGTTGGGGCTTTGCCTTTGGCCTTTCCATCTGTTTTTTTTTTTGCTAGTCATTTGGACTCTGTCTTTGTTCTCCATGCCAATCTAAGATTGTGTAGCCATTCGTATTTTAAAGTTTCTTTTCTTCAGCCAAAAATGAGCTACTGGACTAAAACACTGAAGCAGATCTGACAAAAGGTCAAATAAATGTTCATTTGGACCTTTCTTACCTGGACCTACTGCAGTTTGCCTATCAGACAAAGACTGGAGTGGAGCATACAATTATCTCTGCTCCATAAGGCTTATTCTTACCTGAATAAAGCTGGCAGCACTGTATATGATTTCTCCAGTGCCTTCAATACCATCCAGCCATCCCTGTGAGGGGGTATGCTCGGAGATATGTAGGTGGATGAGCCTATGGTGCCCTGGATAATAGACTACCTGTCAGGCAAACTGCAGTTTGTGAGACTCAAGGACTGTGTTTCTGATACTAATGTGAGCAACACTGGAGCACCACAGGGAACAGTCCTGTCTCTTTTTCTCTTTACTCTGTATAACTCCGACTAAAATTAAAACACCAGGTCATGTCAGTAACAGAAATTCTCAGAGGCTCTACACTTAAAGGGTGTATTAATAAGGGGGATGAGACAAAGTATAGTACTCAGGTAGAGAACTTTGCTTCTTGGTACAAAGAGAATTGTCTGCATAACGTCTGTTATTGACTTTCATCACACCAATCTGCCTTAGTGCTTGGCACTCCTACGAGAACTTAAGGGTCCACATTAATAACAGGTTGGACTGTCCTCAGAACACAGAGGAACTACATAAGAAAAGGCAGAGCAGGCTCTTCTTCCTTAGGAGACTGCATTCCTTTAATGTGGGAGAAGTGACATCCTTCACATCTTCTATAACTCTGTGATGGCCAGTGCAATTTTCTACACTGTGGTGTGCTGGGCTGGTAACATCAGTTACTAATGAAAACAAACTAATTAAAGGGGCACACTCAGTTATGGGATGCACTCTGGAACCTCTGGAGGTCATAGCAAAGGAGAGAGTTAAAACAAAACTGAGTATCATTATGAACAATGCTGCACATCCTCTCTCTGACACACTAACATTGAGTACTTTCAGCTACCAAATAATTCAGCAGAAGTGTGTCAGGAAGCACTACTGGGGCTCATTTACACCAACACCAATATACCTGTATAATTCTTCACTTTGACTGCCAAGTCAGAAGTTGTGATTTCTTTTTTAAATTTTCATCCTTTTCAGTCATTCTGGTGTGTGTTCAGACCATAGTTTGCATGCATATATATATTTTTTATCTGTCTGTTTATGTATTTTTAAAAAGGGTACAAGTAAAGATCTACCTATCTATCTGTTTAAAAGAGTATTTCATCCAAAAGCAGAATCCAAAAGGTAGAAAGTCACACACTATGATTTTTACCAGCAATTTCCAAAAAGGCATCCAATAAACATGTAAACAGTCAAAACACTGAAAATTAAGAAAAAGAACACTCTAGAAAATGTGTTGTTTGCAAAAACAAAATCAAGGTCATAAGACACTAGAACTTGATGATATTCCAAAATGAAAAAGGAGCTCTAGGTCAACTAACAAAATGCTTGAGCAGCATCAGCATCGGAGCTCCCCATTTTTATGTCCATTGCTTCCTACCATTTGACTCCCACACAGTAAGCTTTGCATTGCAATATACATGGATGGGGAGGCCTGGGGCAAACAGCAGATAGAATGAGGGAATAAAGGACCCCATCCTACTTTACTAAAGAATGGCTGAAAGCAGAGCACCGGACTATTCATATTACCATGATTTCTTCATGGAACGACACAGTGGGACAGTGACACACCTAACCACAGTAACCGTGGCTTCCTCATGTTTTTGTAGAGATTTCTACGTCATACCTGCTTTGTTAACTGGTGATTCATGCTTGATATTCCAACTGGTGTGATAAAATACCACCTTGTCTTCTTTGCCCCATTGCTACTAGTTTAGCCTCTCTGGAAACCATGAACTGGATTAACTGAATTTTGTATACACTTCGTCAGAGCCAAGATGTTAAGAAATTGTATATCAAAAGAGGAAGGAATTAATGGATTGAGAGAGACAGAGACAAGGCTAAAGGGACAAAACCAAAACGAATCCTTTGAAAAGCAGGCAAAAATTGATTATGTAATAATCTAGCGTTCAAAACCAAAATGCAAAGCACTCTAAAAACCCTGGTCCTTAATCAGAAAATAAATATACATACAGTATATCACTATGGCCAAAGAAAAACAATGCAAATGGTGGTGCCAGAAAAACATTAAAATATAATTGAAAAATGTCCTAAAAGAACCAAAAATACAGTGACATTGTTAATATTAATCAATGATTAAACTGTATTTGTGTATTATTGTTTATTTAGCTTCATATTTATTTTATATATATAGATATTATATCGTTTAGTAACTTATGATAATAGTATTATATTTGTAAATAAACTGCTCAAAAAAATTAAAGGAACACTTTGAAAACACATCAGATCTCAATGGGAAAAAGAAATCCTCCTGGATATCTATACTGATATAGACTGGGTAATGTGTTAGGAACGAAAGGATGCCACATCGTTTGATGGAAATGAAAATGATCAACCTACAGAGCCCTGAATTCAAAGACGCCCCAAAAATCAGAGTGAAAAAATTATGTGGCAGGCTAGTCCATTTTGCAAAATTTAATTGCAGCAACTCAAAATTGTATGCAGCACTTTGTATGGCCCCTGTGTTCTTGTATACATGCCTGACAACATTGGTGCATGCTTCTAATGAGATGACAGATGGTGTTGTGGGGGATCTCCTCCCAGATCTGGACCAGGGCATCACTGAGCTCCTGGACAGTCTGAGGTGCAACCTGGTGGCATTGGATGGACCAAAACATAATGTCCCAGAGGTGTTCTATTGGATTTAGGTCAGGAAAGTGTGGTGGCCAGTCAATGGTATCAATTCCTTCATCCTCCAGGAACTGCCTGCATACTCTCACCACATGAGGCCAGAAATTGTCATGCACCAGGAGCCACTGTACCAGCATAGGGTCTGGCAATGGGTCCAAGGATTTCATCCTGATACCTAATGGCAGCCAAGGTGCCTTTGTCAAGCCTGTAGCGGTCTGTGTGACCCTCCATGGATATGCCTCTCCAGACAATCATTAACCCACCACCAAACTGCTCATGCTGAATGATGTTACAGGCAGCATAATGTTCTCCATGGCTTCTCCAGACCCTTTCACTTCTGTCACATGCTCAGGGTGAACCTGCTCTCATCTGTAAAAGCACAGGGCACCAGTGGTGCATCTGCCAATTCTGGTATTCTATGGCGAATGCCAATCGAGCTGCATGCTGCTGGGCAGTGAGCTCAGGGCCCATTAGAGGACATGGGGCCCTTGGGTCACCCTCATGAAGTCTTTCTGGTTGTTTGGTCAGAGACATTCACACCAGTGGCCTGCTGGAGGTCATTTTGTAGGGCTCTGGCAGTGCTCATCCTGTTCCTCCTTGCCCAAAGGAGCAGATACTGGTCCTGCTGATGGGTTATGGACCTTCTATGGCCCTCTCCAGCTCTCCTAGAGTAACTGCTTGTCTCCTAGAATCTCCTCCATGCCCTTGAGACTATGCAGGGAGACACAGCAAACCTTCTGGCAATGACACGTATTGATGTGCCATCCTGGAGAAGTTGGACTACCTGTGCAACCTCTGTAGGGTCCAGGTATCGCCTCATGCTACCAGTAGTGACACTGACTGTAGCCAAATGCAAAACTAGTGAAGAAACAGTCAGAAAAGATGAGGAGGGAAAAATGTCAGTGGCCTCCACCTGTTAAACCATTCCTGTTTTGGGGGTCATCTCATTGTTGCCCCTCTAGTGCATCTGTTGTTAATTTCATTAACACCACAGCAGCTGAAACTGATTAACAACCCCCTCTGCTACTTAACTGACCAGATTAATATCCCATAAGTTTCATTGACTTTATGCTATACTCTGATTAAAAAGTGTTCCTTTAATTCTTTTGAGCAGTATATGTGTAAACCACTCTGTCTGTATTTAGTGAAGAGTGCTATACCAGAATATATTGATTTGAATTGATAAATGAGAAATTAGCAATTCCATTCATCCTTTCATCCTTCAACAAACCTGCTTAATCCAATTCAGAATCCTGGTATTTACTGATCCTCCTTAATCCAATTTTACTATCATGGCAAACTGAAACACTTCCTAGCAGCACAGAGAGCAAGACAGCAACCTAACCCTACATCAGCACAAGTCCATCACAGTGCATACTGATGGGCATACCCACTCAAGAAAAGTCCATTCAGAGTTGTTTAAATAACCTGCTTTTATGCTTATGCAAGTATCTGTCCTACTTCATTGTTAAGTAATTAACAAACATAATGTTTAAGAAACAGATTTATCAGTAAATTAAATATTATTATCTATATACAGTATACAGTATATATATATATATATATATATATATATATATATATATATATATATATATATATATATATATATATATATATATATATATATATATATATATAATTGCAAAGGTTGTGTCTTTCTGTCATATAATTACTCACTAACCTCTTGGACTAGAACCTTGATCTTGGTCTTAATCAAAAGCTTATGGTGTGTATGCACTGGTGAAGTGAACAAATGTGGCAACGTCCAAGAAGTTATTGGGGATTACATCGTTCCTACAGCAAACTGCACAGGGAAACTGAATGAGAAGATGGCATGGCAGAAAGAAAAAGAAAAAGAGAATGGTGACATCTGCTGAGAGTGAAGCAAATTGCAGGAGAATGACTGCTCCAGCATCTGCTAAGTCTTAAGCTCACGCACAGGCAAACTACTGGTACTTGGGAAGCACTGGAGCTGAAACCTTGATCTTGTCAGGACTGGAGGTCCACATGTTTCTAGTGTGTTATACATTTATTGCAGACTGGATTGACAGAAGTTTGAAGAACTCATACTCTAATAGAATAGAATGTTTGCTTTCCCAATCTTTGCTGAGCCTCATTAATGGGAAATTCAAGACTAGCAAAAAAAAATACTTGGCTTTTTGCCATTAGTAACTTAGTTAAGGTT
Source organism: Polypterus senegalus (assembly GCF_016835505.1). Lineage (NCBI taxonomy): Eukaryota > Metazoa > Chordata > Cladistia > Polypteriformes > Polypteridae > Polypterus > Polypterus senegalus. Next base: position 135,511,001 of record NC_053156.1, read on the forward strand.
ACCACTATAAAAAAGAACATACATGTACAACATCTGCAAACACGGTTTAGTGTAGTGCCAAATCTACTTATGCTGTGGACTAACATCAAGCTGTCCAACCTTCCCTGATTCCCTGGACAGCCTGCATTCACTTCATATTGTGAAGTATGGTCATGTTTTTATATATTCATTTTAAATTAAATATTTATAGTTTGATTTCATTGTTTTAAATAGTTGCTGGCCTCGCATTTTTGTCCCTTTTCTTTATTTGCGTGGATTCTGTGTGTTTCTCTATCTGACATTATTCCTGGACCACAAGAAGTTTAACAAACATGTACAGACCATTTAGAGTAGACCATAAAGTGCATTTGGTTAGTTAATAACTATACTATCTCAAAATGTCATCCAGATGCTATATTAAAAAATGTTTCCACTTAACCTGAATGACTTTGTAATTTTCTTCTGCTAGATCAATTTTATTCATTACTTTTCAGACATTGGGGTGAATGACATACTGTATCATATCATGCTGAAACATTCTTAAACCACTTCACGTTTGTGGGTTACCAAAACCTATTCTGGTAGCCCCGTACAGACAAGTAATCCAAGTAATCCATTTTGTTTTTCATATATCACAGAAAGGAACTTCAGATTACTTTCTGTTTCTATGTTGTCCTGGCACATATGAATGAGTGCATGTGAATGTGCAAGTGGGTCCTATGATGGAGTGTTGCAATAAAATGGGTTTCTTTCTGTCTTATGTTTCATACCAGCGGGATAGAGTATGTCTCCTCTCTGATCTAGTTATCAGTGTCAAATGGATTCAGATAATGAATGAAAAGCAGAACTGCAACAACACATTTCAACTTTGCAGCCCGAGTTGCATTCTGTGAGTCAATCATTCTGTAAGCATCTCACAAATTCAGGGTAAGGATATTTATTTATTTCAGTCCTCTAACATCTAGCAAGTAATAGTAGCCTTAATTTCAAAGTACATATGCAACAATATTTAGCTAATTAGCTGTGCTACCTGTCTAAGTAAGTAATCAACACAGAACACTACCTTACTGTTTACTGTGCACTATGTAATGCCTATGTCTTGGTGATGTCGCATTTGGTATGGGATTTATAAAAGCAGTGTTACTGTTTTTCATGCGCAATCTTTAGGAATGACAGAGACATAGCAATCGGATGGACAGAGAGATAATTATTCTTTTATTAAGTGGATATTTAGAAAGAGTCATTTTTATCACTTATTCATTTACAGTACAAGTAATGTATTTTTAACAAATTAATGTTTCAATTCCAGTTCACTTCAGTATTTTAATTAATCACTCAAACAGTCACTCCTTATTTTTCTAGCTTCTTTAACATAAAAGGTCATGATATATTTTACAAAGAATGTAATGCATTGACAAATAAAAATGTTTACTGGACAGCCTTCCCAGTGGTAACCTGTGGCTCATGATAAAAACCTGTGGCTCATGATAAAGGAGCTGGTGGGTGTTTTAAGGGGAAAGACTCAGGGGATTTCAGGGATGACCATGGAAGGGCTGTGACTTATATGCTCCTTTCAGCCAGACCGCCGGTGAACTTGGAATCAGAAGTTGAAAGAAAAGAAAGTGCTTGACAAGGGGAAGGGGATGTAAAATCACATGATTAGGTAAGCCATTTGCCTTTCAAGCAATTCACTGATATTTGTCTTTGTTTTAGTCATATCTGACTCCTTTTTGCATGATGATGTACATTTTTATAGTGCTTACAGTTTTTACATGAGAAAAACCACTGTATTCACTCACTGACTTATCTTTATACATTTTGAATCAGTTTCATTTAGGTTATCTTTTTGGATACCTTATTATTTTAATATCTTTTTAAAACTTACTTAATATTTTCTCAGCAGTATTCTTCCTTTCCACATTTGAAGTTCAAATGCCCTAACAAAGAGTTTCTTTTTTCTTGAATGTTACAAGCAATTTCCTGTTTTACATTCCCCATATTCCACAGCTCAGCAATATACCTGCCTCTAAACAGTGAATAATATGGATCAGTTATCAATCTATAAACACTTGTCATATTCTCCAGTTTTATCCACATTGGATTTTCATTTGAATCTATAAATCTAGGTTTTCCGATTTTCCATGATATAGTAAATGCAATTTCTTACCTAGAAAAATATTTAGTTTTGGAATATGTGAAATTTCCATAATGCCTGGTGATACTATTCATCCATCCATTATCCAACCCGCTATATCCTAACTACAGGGCCATGGGGATCTGCTGGAGCCACCCCCAGCCAACACAGGGCGCAAGGCAGGAAACAAACCCCGGGCAGGGCACCAGCCCACCGCAGCTGGTGATACTAGCCTGTTTCCATTTTGCTCGGACAGACCCTAGGACCCCACAGTGTTCTTGATATATTTTTACTCCTTTGGGTGTAAGTGTAGACTGAACTTTTGAGTTCTGCCTTGAAGACTGGAGCCTTTTAAGTAATCCACTGATTTAATTATTAAGAGGTAATATAAAGCATTTGTGAACTGCACATCTCTCTTTTTTGAGTAATTGTCTTTATTATCATGAATCATGTAGATTAACCTTAGCAAAATATGATCTGGCACTTAGCTCAATAAAAAATGAGAAATTTCTGAATATTCATTTGCAATTCTGCTTAAAGTGTTGAGTGTTGGATGTTAATGGTGAGACATCTTTTAATATTGTCATTTGGTGTTTGTACTGTATGACAAAATGAAATGTTGATAAATCTTCATTTTGTGTTTTTTGTGGCATTTTATCATCATCAGTGCAAGTAGCCTGATATATTGTAATATGCAGTGCCTCTTACTCACTTTCTCATGCAAGGATTACTAGTGGATGTCACTTTCCGTCACCACATTCCAATGTCTTTAATCTTCCGAGACACCTTCCACTCACCTCTAACAATCTTTTCTTTGACAAATCCAATCTATACATTCACATCACATCACACTGCGCACTTGAGGTCAGAAGCAAACCCCATCTGACTTCACTTTCTCCAGACCCAAGAGCAGATCCAACCCAAGATCCCACCCAAGATTCACATGGGAAAACACACCCAGGCCAATGGATTTAAGCATAGGAGTGGGTTTTGTAAGGGCTGCTTTTTAAGTGCTTCATCAACTCTGCCTCCTTCTCTCTTTCTCTTGTCATGCACACACCCACAATCTGCATGAGCTCCTTTTATGACAGGATTCTCAGGATGTCTCTCCCCCTTCTGAACACTACAGACAACTTTCTCTCCTTCTCCCCCTTCTCTCCTATGTCCGTGTGCCCTCCTCAAAATTTTCATGCCAAAAACACTACTTCATTAATAACGTAGCATTATGAAACCTATAAAACCAAGACCAGCAATATTGGCCATAGGAAACAACCCCGGACTGTGATATGTATACATATATAAATAAACAAACTTCTCAAAAACACTTTGAAAACACATCAGATCTCAATGGGAAAAATAATCCTGCTGAATATTCATACTGACATGGACTGGGTAATGTGTTAGGAATGAAAGGATGCCACATCATTTCATGGAACATTGGGCTGAATTCAAAGACACCCCAAAAATCAAAGTGAAAAAATGATGCAGCATGCTAGTCCATTTTGCCGAAATTTCATTGCAGCAACTCAAAATCATACACGGTAGTTTGTATGGCATCCATGTGCTTGCTTGTATGCATGTCTGACAACATCAGGGCATGCTCCTAATGAGACAATGGATGGTGTCCTGGGGGATCTCCTCCCAGATCTGGACCAGGGCATCACTGCGATCCTGGATAGTCTGAGATGGAACATGGTGGCACTGGATGGACCGAAACATAATGTCCCACAGATGTTCTATTGGGTTTAGGTCAAGCGAGTGTAGGGGCCAGTCAATGATATCAATTCCTTCATCCTCCAAGAACTGCCTCCATACTCTCACCACATGAGGCCGGGCATTGTCATGACCCAGAAGGAACCCAGGACCCACTGCACCAGCATAAGGTCCGACAATGGGTCCAAGGATTTCATCCCGATACCTAATGGCAGTCAAGGTGCCGTTGTCTAGCCTGTATAGGTCTGTGCATCCCTCCATGGATATGCCTTCACACACCATCACTGACCCACCAGGTCATGCTGAACAATGTTATAGGCAGCATAACGTTCTCCACGGCTTCTCCAGACCCTTTCATGTCCGTCACATGTGCTCAGGGTGAACCTGCTCTCATCTGTGAAAAGCACAGGGTGCCAGTGATGGATCTGCCAATTCTGGTATTCTGTGACAAATGCCAATCAAGCCCCACTAGAGGATGTCGGGCCCTCAGACCACCCTTATGAAGTCTGTTTCTGACTGTTTGGTCAGAGACATTCGCACCATTGGCCTGCTGGAGGTCCTTTTGTAGTGCTCTGGCAATGCTCATCCTGTTCCTCCTTGCCTAAAGCAGCAGATACCAGTCCTGCTGATGGATTAAGAATCTTCTACAGCCCTGTCCAGCTCTCCTAGAGTAACTGCCTGTCTTCTGGAATCTCCTCCATGACCTTGAGACTGTGCTGGGAGACACAGCAAACCTTCTGGCAATGGCACATATTGATTTGTCATCCTGGAGAAGTTGGACTACCTGTGTAACCTCTGTAGGGTCAGGCATCGCCTCATGCTACCAGTAGTGACACTGACTGTAGCCAAATGCAAAACTAGTGAAGAAACAATCAGAAAAGATGAGGAGGGAAAAATGTCAGTGGCCTCCACCTGTTAAACCATTCCTGTTTTGGGGGTATCTCATTGTTGCCCCTCTAGTTCATATGTTGTTAATGAAATTAACAACAAAGCAGCTGAAACTGATTAACAGTCCCCTCTGCTACTTAACTGACCAGATTAATATTCCAGAAGTTTCAATGACTTGATGCTATACTTGGATTCAAAAGTATTCCTTTCATTTTTTTGAGCAGTATAGATAGATAGATAGATAGATAGATAGATAGATAGATAGATAGATAGATATTATATACAGGATTACTTGCTCAACATTTCCTGGAGACTACCATCATGTAAGTAAGCTTTTCAATGTGCAGTGCTTTGTACATCTGACAGTAAACTTGAACTTCATTAGTCACTAGTGCTTCTAAAATGAACAAATAGATTGGCCGAATATGTGGGTCACAGTTCAACAGAATTCAGATCACATTTACAGAGAACTAAAAGAGGGAACTAAACTGTTCAGTCAAACAGGATTTTGTAAAAACAATTAGAAAGGGATAGTAGCAGAGAATCTCTGAATTTCACACATGGAATGACTTAATGTAGTACCACAGACAAGAAAAGATGTTTATATTAAATTTATTTAAATTTATGATCATGAAAAACATTTTTTTCTCTACTAACCCTATTGCACTGATAATATGTTATCTGAGTATTAAAGTAATAAACACACAGAACATTCTCTATATAAAGGCTCTTCAGAGGCCTCCCTTAAAATTAGGCTCCATTTGTAGTTAACACTCCTACATCTCTCACAATGGAGACTGTTCTTAGGCATTATTGAATAAATCATGTACATTTTGCTGTGTGTATTAGGGGAAATTCTTATTGTATTATCAAAAGACAATTTCAGAGCTGCTCAGACTAAAAATGAACACTGTGGTAAAGCTCACAGGAGCATGAAAGGTAAGGAAGGGGATTGTGTATAGAGCAAGTGATCATGGAGAGCTGGGTAGAGCTACCCAAGCCACAGCCTTTTCTGGTAGTAAAAGGTATTTAAATAAGAAGTCTGCAAAGGAGAATGGCTTATTTTCAACAAAAAGTAAATGAGGGCAAGACCTTCATTGTGTGACTTGCCTGGCACCCAGTTCTAATGGCACTACTCACTCTTTAGAAACTCTGGTTATTTTTTCCCAATTAAAATCAGTTTGGTACATATTAGCACTACTTTTATTTTTTGCAAATGAATGTGTTTAAACAAATAATGATTTTTTTTCTGATTTTAAATTCTTTGTTTCCACTGGAATACATTTTTTCCTCAAAACGTTCAATAATCAGATAAAATCTTGGGAGTTAATGGAAGTTTGTTTCTGTTGAGGGATCAATTGTTACTTAGTAGTGGCTTTTCATGTCTTCATTATGCTTTTTCCAATGCTATTGGGTACTGCATCATTAACAAAAATGTAGGTTGTTTAAGTATAAGGTCTACATACTGTATGGTTTTTTCTATTTATTTAAAGTATAGTTATTTTCCATCACTGTCATTTTATTTATATATTTTATATGTTTATCTGTAAAATAAGTAATAAAGCATCATGCATTTTTGTTAATGTTTTAATTAATAAACATCAATGCAGGTTATGACACACATATGACATTGGCAGGAACACAACCCAAGGGCCACCTGCATATAATATACTGTATATATATATATATATATACTGCTCAAAAATATATTAAAGGAACACTTTTAAAGGAACACTTTTTAATCAGAGTATAGCATCAAGTCAATGAAACTTATGGGATATTAATCTGGTCAGTTAAGTAGCAGAGGGGGTTGTTAATCATTTTCATCTTCTTTGGTGTTAATGAAATTAACAACAGATGCACTAGAGGGGCAACAATGAGATGACCCCCAAAACAGGAATGATTTAACAGGTGGAGGCCACTGACATTTTTCCCTCCTCATCTTTTCTGACTGTTTCTTCACTAGTTTTGCATTTGGCTACAGTCAGTGTCACTACTGGTAGCATGAGGCGATACCTGGACCCTACAGAGGTTGCACAGGAAATCCAACTTCTCCAGGATGGCACATCAATGTGTGTCATTGCCAGAAGGTTTGCAGTGTCTCCCAGCACTGTCTCAAGGGCATGGAGGAGATTCCAGGAGACAGGCAGTTAGTCTAGGAGAGCTGGACAGGACCATAGAAGGTCCTTAACCCATCAGCAGGACTGGTATCTGGTCCTTTGGACAAGGACAAACAGGATGAGCATTTCCAGAGCTCTACAAAATGACCTCCAGCAGGCCACTGGTGTGAATGTCTCTGACCAAACAATCAGAAACAGACTTCTTGAGGGTGGTCTGAGGGCCCAACGTCCTCTAGTGGGCCCTGTGCTCACAACCCAGCGCAGTGGAGCTCGATCGGCATTTACCATAGAATACCAGAATTGTCAGGTCCACCAATGGCACCCTGTGTTTTTCACAGATGAGAGCAGGTTCACCCTGAGTACATGTGACAGACGTTGAAGGGTCTGCAGAAGCCATGGAGAATGTTATGCTGTCTGTGACATCATTCGGCATGACCAGTTTGGTGGTGGGTCAGTGATGGTCTGGGGAGGCATATCCATGAAGGGACGCACAGACTTCTACAAGCTAGACAAAGACACCTTGACTGCCATTAGGTATCAGGATGAAATCCTTGGACCCATTATCAGACCCTACGTTGGTGCAGTAGGTCCTGGTTTCCTCCTAATGCACGACAATGCCCGGCCTCATGTGGCAAGAGTATGCAGGCAGTACCTGGAGGATGAAGGAATTGAAACAATTGAATGGCCTTCACGATCCCCTGACTTAAACCCAATAGAACATCTGTGGGACATTATGTTTCGGTCCATTAGGCGCTGCCAGGTTGCTCCTCAGACTGTACAACAGCTCAGGGATGCCCTCATACAGATCTGGGAGGAAATGCCACAAGACACCATCCGTCGTCTCATTAGGAGCATGCCCCGACGTTGTCAAGCATGCATACAAGCTCGTGGGGGCCACACAAGATACTGAAAAGCATTTTGAGTAGCAGAAATTAAGTTTTTGAAAAAATGGACTAGCCTGCCACATCTTCATTTCACTCTGATTTTAGGGTGTCTACACAATTGAGCCCTCTGTAGGCAGAAAACTTTTATTTCCATTAAAAGACTTGGCATCCTTTTGTTCCTAAGACATTGCCCTGTCGTTATTTGTATAGATATCCAACTTCATATTGAGATCTGATGTATCTAATGTGTTTCTTTAAAGTGTTCCTTTAATTTTTGTGAGCAGTATATATATATATATATATATATTGTGAACGATAGGGGCTCTCGCTCCCTTGAACCCCTGTCCACGACTCCAGACACCAGGTAAAAGTCCTCAAGTTGACTTTATTTTCTTGCCACAGTGTACAAAGCACACTCTCCTCCACAATACTCATAAATCACCAATAAATCACAATAATACACAATAAACCAATCCTCCAGCTCCCAGACGCGTTGCCACCCTTCCACCCAGCTCAGCTCGTTGTCTGGGAGTTCCCATAGTCCTTTTATACCTCCTGACCCGGAAGTGTTTCTGCCCAATAGTCCACAAGTCCTTTTCCCTTCCGGGTCAGGGTAAATAGTCCCTTTCTTCAACCCGGAAGTCCGTCGCTCTTCCTGTGACGAACCTCCGGGTCACAGGGCACGAAGAAGCCCTCGGTTCTCCCTGCAGCTCCCTCCTGTGGCCCCCACGGCATCCAGCAGGGCTTTGCATAAAAACTCCAATGTCCATGATGCCCTGCTGGTCTTCTGGGACCTCCCGCTGCAAGGAGGGCTCCACCTGGCGGCTTGGGGGTATTGGCGGGATAAATGGCCGCCATCCATTACAATATATATATATATATATATATATATATATATATATATATATATAATGATTGACTGTTTACCTGAAGATAAAAAGTTCCGAGTCTCCTGGTCCGAATGCTAGTGGCCCATTTGCCAAAACTAAGTACAACTGAGTAACTGACACAATATATAAACAGTTTTTTTTACATTAATTTTCTTAATAAATAAATGTGCTGTGACTACATAATAACTTAAACCTATACAAATACAATGTATTCATTATTAAAAATTCACTTAAAATTTTAGAAATTACTTGACTATAACTGCATTCTTAGTCCACTCCTCCTCACAAACTCTACTAATTCTAATGCTGCCACAGTGTTTTTCATTGTATTATTCTGTTGAATTTAAGAAATCTATAAGTTACTGAAAATATCTATTATGTTTGCCTTTAATAATCAGATATAGAAATAGCTTTAGTGAGTATCATCTTTGCACTATTTTTTCCAAAACAAGTTATCCTAAAAGTTAAAGCACTTTTTAGTAGGTACATTTGTTCACATCAACTTATTTTCACATCAGAACATTGTCATTTTCATTCTGACTGAGATACATTTGGGATGGGACAGAGCTGCTGCTCTCAGAGAATCTGAGCCTCTCAATTTAATTTTTAATGTCTTTTGGATAAGTGGAGAAAATGAGTAGTTTAGCTAATTCTCTGAATCTTCCTGCTGTAATTTCAAAGACCAATTGTATATTTTCGCTAGCATGTATTGATCTCATAAATATAATGCTGGAGTTTGCAGTATTTCTAATTGTATTCTAAAAAAACACAGCAAAATATCCAGTGATACATTAACTCTTATGGTTTTCAGGTATACCATAATTGTGTTTGTAAGGAAAAATTGTTTCCATATGTAGATTTCTAGTGTTGTTTCTTCATTGAAGCTGATCTCCTTGTTTCACAAAATAATTTGTGAAATGATATAGCAACCCAGGATAGTAAATAGGTAAAAGGGTTGGAGTGCTGATGTGAAACAGTTTATGTCTGTATGTCACAAGTGACCACTTAAAGTTGAGAAATGGGTTTGTAACAGTGGATCCTTATTAGTGCACTGGTAATGAACATTTTATTAAAACAAACCATTGAATAGCCTGCAACCTGATCAGACCCATAATGCACCAAAAGCAGTCAAAATTTTTGATTGACTTAACTATATACAGCTCATCTCCATAATACTATAGAATCTCAAAAGTGACCCTGGGAGACTTGTGCAACTTATGTTTTTGCATTATTCAACAGCATCTGTTAATTTGGAGTATAATTCTTGTGTTTTATTTTAATATCTGCTTTATTAACTGCCAAAAGGCAGAAGTGTCAAAAATTGTGTTCATTAGACTGTAAAAGCTACTATACTGCCTATGCAGAAAATTTATCAAACATCTGCAATTCACATTTATCATCATTTTTAGACAATAATAGTATTTGTTTAACTTTAGGTATAATAACTTTCAACTTGAATTTAATTTTATTGATTGCTAAAGTTCTAATATAAATTGTTTAAAATAAAAGTAAGCTGACATTTATTTAAACAAGACTACTGATAAAGAAACAAATCACCCGCTGCCATTTTACAGAAATCAGGTTTTTAAACAAATTGAGAATTACACAAAATTTTATATACTATACATATAATACAGTGCATTTTTGAAGGATTTCAAGGATTAATAAAATAATAGTAGGACGCTGAGCTTTTAGCTAAAGGGTCCCTAACCTGCTACTATAAGAGATGCCTCGTCAGTCTCAGCCATTAAAACCATGCTGAAGACTCACTACTTCAGTTTAGCATACCCTGAATAGAGCTGCTGATAAGCTGTGCTTACTGCTTCTCTTGTTTGTTAGTCACTTGTACACAATCATCAGATGGAAAGTTTCTCTCATCAGATTGGATGGACAGCACAGAGTCAACTCTAGAAAACCCAGGAGCGAGTAGGCAGCCAGTTGGCTAAGTTCTTCAAAACTGTTACTTTATTTTTGACTTTCTTGTTTATGATTTCATTCTCCACCATTGTCAACTGGCCATACTTCATCACTTAATTAATGGATAGATTTTGTTAGTTTCCATTTAAGTTTAATCAGTTCTACCTTGTTCTTTCATCATATAAAACTAAATGTAGAACCAATTTCCCAATATGGTTAGATTACCAAACAGTCAACATGGTTTTAGATAGAAGAGATTGTGTTTTATAAGAAAATAAAATATTTCATTACAGAAGAGCAAATGCCATTATTTACCTTGATTGTCAAAACGTTTTTCATAAGGTACTATATGAAAGGCTATTTATGAATGTAAATGTATTATAAAGTCATACTTTTAAATGGCACATGTTTTGTTTCACCTGTTAAACGTGTCTGTGAGACTACATTTGTAATATTATATGCCATTTTGATCCTTTTATCAAAAGTAGCGCCACTAAAGACATAATAAAGAGCTAGTAAAGTAATTCCTGGAATGCAGTGTATAGATTATGAGGAAAAACTACATACTATAATATAAAATATATAAATAACCTGAAAACATGCATACAAAAAGTAAGATAATAAAAAATTAAAATTAAACTAATTTTAATACAATAAACAACAGATTAAGAAGAAAAGGGTAAGAGTTATTAAGGTGAGAACAAATGTAACATATTAGTGGACTTGGAGGAATAAACCACAGGAGAACCTCAAACTGAAATGAAAGCAAGAGAAAAAAATGTGGGACTTTAAACTCATCAGTAGTAGGGCAAGACTTGATGGTGGACAGGAAACTATTCCAAAGTCTAGGGGCAGCTACAGAAAAAGTGCTGGACACCTTTTGTTTTGAGACTTGAGTGTGGAACTGAGAGGAGCTGTTGTGAGGATGACCTAAGTGACGAGGGGCTGAATTCAGAAAGATCTGAAATGTATTGAGGGGCTAAATCATTGAGTACTTTAAAAACAAACAACAACTTTGTATTTCATGGGTAACCAATGCAAATGAGCTAGAACTGGAGTGACATGCTCTCTTTTCATTGTTCCAATTAAGACTCTAGCAGCCGCATTTTTAATCATCTGAAGTCTAGAAAGTGTGGAATGGGACAGCCTCATATACAGGGAATACAGAGTTAAGCTGATAAGTGATAAAGGCTTTATCTTGACTAAAGTTCTAAGATTATAAAAGTTTTCTCATTACAACACCGCTGATTTCTTATTACAATTCAATCAAGTATCCAAAAACACACAAAGATTTCTAACTTTATTATGCAAATGTACAGACAGTGGACCAAGCACACTGCTAATGACAGAGTTTGGGGGGTGTCACACATGTGTGCATGGGAAACAACTAAAGGGCCTACAAAATGGTAATTCTACGCCAGATCAGAGGGCGGCAGAGTGTGCTGTCTCTCACAGTGCCTTGCAGACCATTCTCGGGAATCCCACTTGGTTCCGGCACAATGACCTCACTTCATGGTCCGGCGGGCAACAATGACGTCACTTCCGGTCAGGAAGATGCCACTTCCTGTTCTGGTGGAAACGATGACGTCACTTTACGGTCGTGAAGATATCACTTCCAGTCATTTCCTGTTTGATCGGTTAACAACGCCATCTTATCTCCATCCAAGTCAGTTCTGTTTTGGACTCTGTTCTATGAACACTTCTCATTTAAAAAATCAACTTTTGCAGCCGGGAAAACAATATATGGGTGGCTGCCCCAAATGATGTCTCTTACTCATTTATTTGGCAGGGGCCAAATACAATTAACTAGCAAAATACCCGCGCTTCGCAGCGGAGAAGTAGTGTGTTAAAGAAGGTACGAAAAAGAAAAGGAAAAATTTTAAAAATAACGTAACATGATTGTTAATGTAATTGTTTTGTCACTGTTATGAGTGTCGCTGTGATATATATATATATATAGCAAAATACCCGCGCTTCGCAGCGATGTCATGTGTTAAAGAAGTTATGAAAAAGAAAAGGAAACATTTTAAATATAATGTAACATGATTGTCAAAGTAATTGTTTTGTGTATTTGGTGGCAGCGTCACAAAGTTCTTTTCGGTAGCTGCATCAGAAAATGTACCACAATGTCTGACACGCCTCCTTTTTACTGTTTTCTCACAGCTTGGATTGCTGCTGTCATACACACACACACACACACACACACACACACACACATACATACATACATACATACATATATATATATACATACATATCTTCATATCTACATATCTACATATACACATATATATATACATACCTATCTACATCATATATACACACACATACATACACACACACAAATTTTATATATGTATGTATGTATGTACTGTATGTATGTGTGTGTGTGTGTGTGTGTGTGTATATATATATATATATATATATATAATCTAGATAGGTGTGTGTGTGTATATATATATATATATATATATATATATATATATATACACATACATATATATATACACATACATATACTTGTGTGTATGTTTGTATGTGTCTATATGTGTGTGTATAGCTTTGGTCACTGAGTGCAAGGGAAAAATAATAAAATATAGTCTATAAGTTATTAAACAGTAAAACATTAACGTTTAAGAAGTACAGGTACATTGAGCACTACTGGAGTGGTTATGGTTTTAAAGACTGTGTAACACAACAGGTAAGTAACTAACAGCAGCTAAAATGTATATGGATCATCTCTCGGTAGTAGATCCCTTTTGAAAGGCGCACACGACGGCTGTGGTATAGAAATTACATTTTCTATGTGAACGCTCAAATTTGTGCCTCTGGTAATGTGCCTTACCGCATTTAAAGAAAATTAGTTTTGTGTCCTCTGCAGTGTTAAGAGAGAAAGGCTTTGGTTTGGGATAAAAGGAAAAAGGTGTAAAGAAAGGAAAGTTGCCTTTTTCTTTTATATAGTATAGAGAGATGTGTTCGCTGACGTTATGATCGCCTTTTGGGGACAGTCGCGGTGGTCTTGTGTAGACTGGTGAGACGTCCCCGCCATTAATCGGCTGTGATGGCACTGTCAGTCCTCCACTGTGCGTGTCTTCATAATCCGAGTGAGGACCTCATAATCGTATACGTGCAAAAGAAAGTGTGAATCGCCTTAATATTATTTTGCCATGGTGTAGAAAAGGGGTCCGTGTTTGCACTTGTCTGGGCTATAGCGCAGGGGAGGATGAAAAAATTAAAAGTGCTCACTTTGACTTAAGGCAGAAGCGCAGTCAGCGTCTCAAAGGCCGGCACAGCTATGCACGCGCTGGCTGCTCGACTTTTGCTGGGCAGGAGACCCCTTTGTACACACGCTCATGATATCAAAAGTCTCAGCGCTCTTTGGAGGTAATTCATATATTATATATATAGCAAAATACCCGCCTCAGCGGAGAAGTAGTGTGTTAAAGAAGTAATGAAAAGAAAAGGAAACATTTTAATAATAACGTAACATGATTGACATTGTCATGAGTGTTGCTGTCATATATATGCCTGCCTAAATAAGTCACCTCGCTTTGCTCTTACTTTTTACCGCTCATTTAATCATGGCTAGTGGCGGAAAAATTATAAAATGGAAGGAGGATGGCTTTACCAAAACAATTATTGATGGCGAATCGATTATTCATAAAGCTTGAATTGGTGATCTGTTTTTCTGTGTTAACCTCATATTTTTCATACTTCTTCTCAAACTAAGGTGGTGCGAGGGTAAAATGAATCGGGATGCGCTGATCAATGTAATCGTGTACCAGGAAATCATGCATTGACAAAAGCTCCCTTTGCTTGTAATGCAAAGTGTGATTAAATGCATTATTTTTTAACGCATTATGGAGCACATGCATCGAAGCTTCTCAGCTGTGCTTGTGCTAAGAAAAGGAAAGATTTTAAAAATAACGTAACACGATTGTCAATGTAACCTTTTGTAAGTAGTGCCTGGAGGATTCAGTGTGGAGAAACTCTAGAGAGAGCGTGTGTATTAACTTGTGGATTTTTCTGTGAGTATTTGGTGGCAGTCTGACGTGTTGCTTCGGAAGACGGCGTTAGCTGAGCTCAGCTCAGAGCGAAATGAGATGAATGGGAGGGAGATGATGACGTGACTCCCCACCCGCCTTTAACTGTCAATCCCCACAAACACAGTCTCGGAATTTGCATAAGCACACCCCTTCACCTACAATTTTAACTTAGTTACAAAGTGATCACAACTCTCGTTTATATCCTGCGTCTTCTCATTAAACTTGTATCCCGCATTACCTGTGGGCATGTGAAACGCCAGCGTAGCCTGTCTATGAACTTAATTTAAAGTTTAGGTTTACACCTTGCTTTTTTTCCGAGGTAGCAGCACTCATGAATATGGTATTATATGTCACTCGCTCGCTTCTTATTGTTTCGCTGCCTTCTCAATTATATAATGCATGTTTTCTTAAGCGCTTTTTGGAGGTCTTCCTGGTTTTCTACGCACTGCATTGACAGTCAGTTCACGTGATTACGTGGGAGGCGTGATGATGTCACACGAAACTCCGCCCCCCACGTCATTGCAGCTCAACTCCATTACAGTTAATGGAGAAAATACCTTCGAGTTATGACCATTAGGCATAGAATTTCAAAATGAAACCTGCCCAACTTTTGTAAGTAAGCTGTAAGGAATGAGCCTGCCAAATTTCAGCCTTCTACCTACAGGGGAAGTTGGAGAATTAGTGATGAGTCAGTGAGTGAGTGAGTGAGTCAGTGAGTGAGTGAGTGAGGGCTTTGCCTTTTATTAGTATAGATAATAATTTAATATATTATATAGTTAGTGAAAGTAACCTACCATTTAGGTAGCTAAATGTGTTTGAATGAACTGCAATTTAATATATCTTGACATGGTCATTGCTATACAAACACAGAAGTAACACAGAAAAGGAAACTATTTTGCCACCAATCATGATACAAGGTGTGACAGATGCCTCTGTTTTGTCAGAAAGAGAAATTTCCAGAGTTGCTCTCATTCCGTCTCTTTTTGCATAGCTAATACAATTAACCGATTTCCTGCCATTCTTTGAGCACATTCACATTTAGAGGCTATAATGCAACAATGGCTAGCTCAAGCTAACTCAATAATGAAATTGTGAGCTGAAATGTGTGCATAATGTGTGAGTACACCCTGCCTTACAGGATGTCACCTGTCCTGCACTCTAGAGGCTAGTCACCTCAATAAAGCTCTTTTCCCATCAAGTTGAGTGCATTTTTAGAGCTGAAAATAAATTAATTAATTAATGAATAGAGTCTATTTTTACAATCTCTATTGTGATTTTTAAATCTCTGCTGAATATTTCTACACCATGAAGGAAAGAGAAGCCACAAGCAGCAGCAACAGTGATGAAGAATTTAATCTATTTTTGATTGTGAATTAAAAAAGGAAAAGGAAATACTGCGTGCCAATCACATTTAAAATGACAAGTAGATTGAGTGAGTAGACAGGTGAAGAAGAGTGCTGCAAAAAGGTGGATGTCACGGCCATGCACAACTCAGTGAGAAATTAGGGATGTGAAGGAAAGGAACTCTAGCTCAAGCAAAATCTGTCCTGAAGTAGTCCTAATACTTTAGCATTGTTTACAGCTTTTTCTTTTGTAAAAGCAGATCAAATATTTGCTTCCCAATGCTGTTATAGACAAATAAAGAAAAATGTTTTGCATGAGACTAGACAAATGATGTGCTATGATGGATTTTGTGCATGAAGTAACTTAACTGAAAAGGATCAAGCTTTCAGAATCCCAGACTCAATTCATGCTACCACTTCACCAACTGCAAAAAGATCCAGTTGCCTGCAGCCACAACCAGCAAACAAATACTGCCAGCAGGCAAGAAAAGTCTAAGCTGACAAGTAACTGGGCATGAAAAGACTGACGACCACTACTGACCAAGTTGCTATGTGAACTGAAGAGTCTGCTGGCAAGCACAGACTGCACCAGTATTCACCACAAGTCTGTCTGTCACATTTGAATAAGACTCAGATATGGAAGCCTTTGTTATACTGAATTCAGTCAGTGAGAAATGCTTAGGATGTGTTTTAAAAGCAAGCTCAAGTAATATCTGCATGCAAGTAAGTCTTTCGTGATTCTCAAATGAAATCATTAGGCTTTACATGCTGTAAAAACTTCTTGACATGTCCATGGAGGTGGTTCTTTGGTGTTTGCAACCTTACTCAGTCTGGTCAAAACACCACAGGGAACACATGTAATGTATACATGCAGCTTACATTTTCATTTAGATGACTGATTTTAGCAGACATGTACAGAAGTAAGTATGGTCAGTGAGTCAATGAAAATTTATTTAACAAATAGCAAAATACCCGTGCTTGGCAGTGGCGGAGTACTGCCTTTAAATTTTTATTAAGAAGAAAATTAAACCTTTTTAAACTGAAGGAAAATATACCAATAATTATTTGTTAAGGATCTCTTTGTATACCACATTGTCAGTTCGGCCCTCCGGTTGTAATATGACCAAGCTGTGCGCTGAGCTTACTCTTGAGCATGCAACGTACAGTTGGCCATTTGAACAGTAATCTTGTCTCAAATCTCACAGCTTGGATTGCTGCTGTCATAATCGGTTTGAGTTTCATGGTTTGTTTCAATTATGACAGTATTTGCAGGACTTGTGTTGAAGTGACTTTCGGCATCTGTGAAGTGTTGTAAGCATACAACCGGCTTCATCGATAACTTCGCATCCAGCATTTGAGAGTTTAAACATTCATAAACATCAAAGTGTCCACTACTGAAATCATCACCTGATGTTTAAGAGGCATTAGCGGCCCTCCAAAGGTGTAAAATATTTGCCCATTTCGGTACACTTGAAAGCGACAACCGAACAATTCAGTGGCAGCCATCAACTCACATGCAGAACCATAGGTGAAGGGCTTAAGCATTTCATTCTTATAGTGCTCCTGTGTACTATAATTATCTCCTGTATCGTCATCAGTCCACGCCTTGAACTTGTCTCAGTCATTCAATACATAAGACACAATGTTCCTCCGGATATCAAGAGTGAGCCTGATATGGCCGTGCAATATGTAACAAAGAGAATGAAAAAGGTAGGTGCCATCTCCGGGCATGGACACCACTCGGTAAGTGACAGTTCTTTGATCGATGATGATCACCTCGATAGACATGTTAATGGGGGTACGGGTGGAATGATAAAGGAAATGGGTACCTGAACAATGTAAAGTAAGTCTAAAATACCTACACAATAACTATAATCGTAATAAACGAACAATAAAACAGTGGAGAAGCCGTGGATTAAATAAAAAGGCTGTAGTTCTCAGCAGGGAGACGTGAATCCCATGGCGAAGCAAAGAAGGGAATGTAGAGACCGGAGCGATGGATGGCCTTATACAGGCAGGCAGCCAACAACGTGGGAGGTGTTGGGATGGGGGACCCAACGCTGCCTCACACGGTGACCGAGCTGCAGGTTATGGATATATATATGTATGTAAGTAGGATTCAGTTAGCGTTGGGAACCCACGTACCAAATTTCTTGAAGATGGGCCCATAAGTAACAAAGACCGTTGGAAAGTTCAATATGGCGGCCGACAGTGGTGTCATACCACAAAAATAAGTACGTACATTGGTTTCGGTTAGCGCAGGCAATGCCGCCTACCAAATTTCATGAAGATGGGGCCATAAATAAGAAAGTTCAACTTGGCGGATGTTGTCGACCGTTATGACCGTTACGTGTAGAATTTCGAAATGAAACCTGCTTAACTTTTGTAAGTAAGCTGTAAGGAATAAGCCTGCCAAATTTCAGCCTTCTACCTACACATGAAGTTGGAGAATTAGTGATGAGTCAGTCAGTCAGTCAGTGAGGGCTTTGCCTTTTATTAGTATAGAAGTAAAACAAAAAGAAGCAAAATTCTAAAACAGAGATAGAAAGAGGTAAAAAAATTAAATGGTAATAAACAAAATAGTTCAAGCTGCCTATGTCCTTAATACAGGTAGTGAGGCACAATGGCTGAGCACCTGGAAAAATATTCACCTCCTTCTGTTGTGATTAGGGCCCATTATTTCATTGAAATTATTGATCAAACAAATTATAAAATAAAATAAAAAATGATGCCAAATCTATTTACTAAAAGAAAGCAGTTAAAAAGGGAAATTAATAAGGAAAAAAAATTAAATTAACAAAATCAAAAAATAATTAATAAAAAAGCTTAGTGCCCAAAAAAATCCCAATGAAAAAATCAAAACTCAAAATTCTCAAAATAAACCAATAATTTTAAGTAAGTAAAATAATCCAAAACTGTAAAGAAACCAAAAACCAAAAATTTGATACTCAAGACTCTGAATACAAACCTATAACAAGAAAATGAGAAAACATAAATTCAAAAGACAGGAGGCCTTCAACAAGGACAAGCATAAAACAGGAGTCAAAACACAGCTGTAAGAGCTAATGCCACAGCGCCATGTCTGAGGCTACGGTATTATATACGGTTCTTAAGTAACTGCAGCCCAGTTGACCATAGAAACTCAGTCCTAACTGCATGTCAGAACCAAACCAGAAAGCAAATATTTGCTTTCTTTAATTCAAGGAAGGAGTCTTTTACCAGGAGTCAATGCGAACCACACCACAAAGCCAACACTACCAAAAAAGGTATTATATTTCAGCCAGTGTTCATCACCAGCTGGGGTTCAAATTTCTTTTATTATGACTTTTTTAATTCTTCTGTTTATGTTAATATTGTTGATCATTTAGTTCCTACTTGTCAATGTATTTTCCACTGTGTTCTGGTTTCTTTTTTGTGAGTTGTTCCCCAAGAGGTATGGACTACTTACCTATCACCATAAAGGCCAGGAATACAAGCAGTCCCTTGTGGTTCATTAAATGAACTTGTGGTGTTGATAAGTTCTAGTATCTTTTGCTCAGCTTTGATTTATTCTTCTGGATTTTGAACCCTTGCTCTGTTTTTTGACTTCACCTTCTTTAGGACTTGTTTGCTCTAGATTGCCTTACTGTCTCAGGCAACTCCTTTTGCCTTTGTGTTCTTCAGGTCTTATTTAGTTTACCAGTGTTTCTGAAAAATAAATCTTATTTATAAAGATTTTATGTTGGCCCTTTTGTGACTAGTTGGGGTTTGGTGATAGACCTCTAGTGGGCATCTTAAGTCATTTTTGGGACAATGTTTTTTGTTAATCTAATCTCTGATGACCCATGAGTGTATGGCGCTGACTTTTTAAATCATATCAGTGACGTTACACACTGTGTGCTCTTGTTTAATAGCCATAATGACTGTAAGACTTTCACTCGAGAAATGCTGATGTTCTTAGGGAAAACAAAATGGTGCCAAAAAGATGGATTAATTTATAAACATTTGAAAAAAATAAAATAAATATTTAAAGTGTAGAAAAAAGATTTTCCTCATCTCAAAACCCCATTCAGCACAAGAAAATGTCAGGAATGATGTATAATAAGGACAGGGAAAAACTAAAATAAGGAACCCGGATTTTAAGAAAACCCTGAGTGATGTCTTGAATTTTTCAAATAACACAGTGATTCAAATCCTAGGTTTCACATTTACGAAGTCCTTCTGTAATGGGTTTAGTATTAATTGCTCTAGGTTGTCTTTGTTTTTTTTTAATTCAGTAGTTATTTAATTAGTTGGCAGGTTAATGCATGCGTTTGTATCCTTAGTATGGATCCTGCATTTCGGTATTGCCGGTGCCTGACGTTCTGATTGTATTTTTCTCATCTTCTGACTTATTTTTTTTGAAATGCTTTATTAACTGGCATTCATAAATGACATTATAAAAGTAACAGCATTACAACTGGATTTTATTACGTAAATATAACAGAAGTTTGTATAATGTAATGGCTGGTTATATATTAGAGTTGGATCAATACTAAAATTTTGACTTTGGTACCAATACCAGCTTTGGCACCTCAAAATCAATACCAAAAGGACACCAAAGAAAATAACAGATTACTTAAATTTTTAAAAAAAATAAAATGCAAAATTATCTGACAATGTATGGTCAGCAGAGTGGACACAGGTATAAATGAAATTGATTGCTAAAGGGCAGCGGATAGTTGTGTGTTATCCATTTGTGTACTTATTAGTAAACAATCTTTTAAATAATCTGAATATTAACAAAGAGCAAAATATTAAACAGCAAA
Organism: Polypterus senegalus; assembly: GCF_016835505.1. Lineage (NCBI taxonomy): Eukaryota > Metazoa > Chordata > Cladistia > Polypteriformes > Polypteridae > Polypterus > Polypterus senegalus. The sequence goes on from NC_053156.1 coordinate 135,531,702, forward strand.
AAAAAAAAAAAAAGACTAATGAAAAAAAACTGAATTCATTGCTATCTTATACACGTGTAACGGAGCTTCCATGGGTTCACTTAGACATTAATCATTAATAAAATAAACAAGTGGAGCAGCTTGGTTTGGAGAAAATTCTGACTTTATTTATAGTAAGTCCAAAGAAAAACACCACCCACAAATCTCCTTTATGTATGCTAATTCAAAACAAGCTCTTCTTAACTGCGGTAACCCCAAGGGAACAAAATACTTTCAGTATCGAGTCTCATTAAGGTAAACCCACTCCAGAAAAGTACAAAGCAGGCAGGCCTGTTACACACGTAAAAGCTTGCTTCTTCCAGTAATCATTCATCATAAATAGTTTGTAATTTCTATATTAACACAATAAAATATGGAAACTGAGAAATTACAGTTTGCTTAAGTAGTGACGGAATCCATTTAAAAGAAGAATTTGGATGTGATGAAAGCTGCAGTGAGAGGCTCCAGGACTGAACTCTGCTTTAATTTCTCTTAATTTTTGTGAAATATGTATTTAAACCAGTGTATACTATATAAAAATGTGGGGGCTTATAAACATTATAAGTGAAATACAGATTAACTAAACTGTGTGCAATGCACAGACTTACATTAATTAATTCTGTTGTTTTAAATTAAACTTCACAGAACCACAATGATTAGGCTTGAGCTAATTTGCGTTTATGTCAGTTCATCAAACAAGCTTCAGGAACATTTTCTTTGAGAACTTGCATTGTGTGGAAATGCTACACTTGTTAAACCACTGAAATACATTAATCTTAACTGTTCTTGTTTTAATGTAAATATAATTTCTTATCTATCGAGTTACAAATTCCTAGAAGACACAGGGATGGTGATGGGCGAGGGATAAATGCTTGGCTAGATTTGATGATTTCAAATTCTTTGGCGAGATGATCTTCCTAACACAGTTGGTGCTGTAAAAGCTTCAGGATAACCTTTTTCATTTGCCTTATAACCAAATATAATATAACATCATATAGCTCACTTCAGCTTACAATTTGGGAATGACTAGTGGTATCAACTGTTTCAACCCCTCTTTTTGTAAACTGAATTGCCGAGTATGTAACAAACCTCAGCTACCACATCATTTGGTTTTCTGGTAATTACACAGACACAGCATGGCATGCAAAGAATCAGTAAACCTACTCCATGCCACCCATGCCTTTCTGAAAGACTCAGCATTTACATTTTAATAAACACAGTGTAAACCAATTTTAGTTACATTTTCAAGTAGTAACATTGGCAAATTTTGCATATAGCTGGTATAATCCATCCATCCATTATCCAATCCGCTATATCCTAACTACCTAACTACAGGGTCACGGGGGTCTGCTGGAGCCAATCCCAGCCAACACAGCGCACAAGGCAGGAAACAAACCCTGGGCATGGAGCTAGCCCACCACAGTAGCTGGTATAATGTCATTTTAAAAATTTGGCAGCACAATTTTTTATTACTGACTAGCCATCCCTCATGGCTTCGCTCGCGTACTAGTGAAACAGAACAGTGAGGAGGACCCTGCCCGGCTCCTTACTCCTGACGTCATGCATCCCCCTCCCCTCAGCTCACAGCCTCTGTCTCAGATTAGCGTGAATATATCGCTCCTGCAAACGAACTATTATTCTTAGCGGGATGAACAGAAGTTGCAAAATCAACTGGAATGTTCAAGCAAATTCTAGAAAAAAACCCGATCTAAATCCTTTAAGTAGTTCTCTCGTTCACTAGCTAAGCAGATGTAAGATACTCCCCGAGGCTGGCACGTGAGTGAGGAGGGTTCCGCCCCCCTCCCCACAGCCTGCTGCGCCTCTCGCAGATTTGTGCAAATAAATTGGTACCTCAAGCGAACTATGATACTTAGCACGATGAGAGAAGTCACAAAATCAACCGGAATGGTCAAGAAAATTGTAGAAAAAAACCTGATCTACAGTAAATCTGTTAATTAGTTCTCTCGTGAAAAGCGGAAAGACAGACAGACAGATATTGGATTTTATATACACTCACCTAAAGGATTATTAGGAACACCATACTAATATGGTGTTTGACCCCCTTTCGCCTTCAGAACTGCCTTAATTCTACGTGGCATTGATTCAACAAGGTGCTGAAAGCATTCTTTAGAAATGTTGGCCCATATTGATAGGATAGCATCTTGCAGTTGATGGAGATTTGTGGGATGCACATCCAGGGCACGCTCTCCGTTCCATCACATCCCAAAGATGCTCTATTGGGTTGAGATCTGGTGACTGTGGGGGCCATTTTAGTACAGTGAACTCATTGTCATGTTCAAGAAACCAATTTGAAATGATTCGAGCTTTGTGACATGGTGCATTATCCTGCTGGAAGTAGCCATCAGAGGATGGGTACATGGTGGTCATGAAGGGATGGACATGGTCAGAAACAATGCTCAGGTAGCCCGTGGCATTTAAACGATGCCCAATTGGCACTAAGGGGCCTAAAGTGTGCCAAGAAAACATCCCCCACACCATTACACCACCACCAGCCTGCACAGTGGTAACAAGGCATGATGGATGCATGTTCTCATTCTGTTTACGCCAAATTCTGACTACCATTTGAATGTCTCAACAGAAATTGAGATTAATCAGACCAGGCAACATTTTTCCAGTCTTCAACTGTCCAATTTTGGTGAGCTCATGCAAATTGTAGCCTCTTTTTCCTATCTGTAGTGGAGATGAGTGGTACCCGGTGGGGTCTTCTGCCATCCGCCTCAAGGTTGTGCGTGTTGTGGCTTCACAAATGCTTTGCTGCATACCTCGGTTGTAACGAGTGCTTATTTCAGTCAAAGTTGCTCTTCTATCAGCTTGAATCAGTCGGCCCATTCTCCTCTGACCTCTAGCATCAACAAGGCATTTTCGCCCACAGGACTGCCGCATACTGGATGTTTTTCCCTTTTCACACCATTCTTTGTAAACCCTAGAAATGGTTGTGCATGAAAATCCCAGCAATTGAGCAGATTGTGAAATACTCAGACCGGCCCGTCTGGCACCAACAACCATGCCATGCTCAAAATTGCTTAAATCACCTTTCTTTCCCATTCTGACATTCAGTTTGGAGTTCAGGAGATTGTCTTGACCAGGACCACACCCCTAAATGCATTGAAGCAACTGCCATGTGATTGGTTGATTAGATAATTGCATTAATGAGAAATTGAACAGGTGTTCCTAATAATCCTTTAGGTGAGTGTATATAGAGATATACTGTGCAACACTAGTTCAGCAGAAAGATTTTTTTACTGGAGTGTTATTGAAAATTATAGATAAACTGTTATCAAGTATTTGTTCCACAATCTCAGTTACAGGCAAGCATCCCCATCCACATAAGGACAGAAGGGTTCTTTGCCAATGACTGTTATGTTGCATCCTATGCACCTTGTAGGATCCCAGTTCTGATGCACACCGCTAGTACTGATTTAAATCGTATGTTTTGTGACTTTGAAGTTGGTGGCCACGCTTTCAGACTTTCAGTGAAGCAGTCCTCCTCTTCAGTCCTTACATCTGACTTTTCTTCAGAAGTACAGCTTTCCAAATGGATGGAGTGTCAGATGTTGTTTGAAAGGGCATGCATAATCTCGATCATGAAATTGAAGGATGGGACTTACTTTGCACTAGCAATGTCTGGGGACCATAATGAATGTAAACATTTATAAAAAAAAACACAGATTGAACAGAAGAGAAACTTGTCAAGACGTGATCAGTAAGTATAAAATATATGGCAGGCAAAACTCAGTCAAAATGATGTGGTAGCAGTAGTGGTGAGAAGGAGGTTGTTGGTCAAACTGAAATGCAGATGGACACCAGACAAATGAATTATGAATTAGGCTGTGGAATTACCATGGAAGATGGATTTGAATTACCAATATTGTAAAACTATAAGCACTTAACTGAAAGGTGTTCTAAAGAAATAAGATAAAACATGCTTTGATGAACTCCAAAATGAAAAGCCTGACAATAGTACTAGCAGGTGACCATGATATCTTGCCTCAGAATTTTATTTTCCTTTATTGCCCTCTTAATACCTGGAGCCAACTGTTATCACTTCTGACGACAAATCTGGAATATGTAAAACAAACCAGAACATTCATGTTTTATACTGGATTGTCTCTGATTACTTGGTTTCTATTTTCACCACTCTTCTTCATTCTTATCTTTCTCTTTCTTTAATCCATATTATTACTTACTTCTGTTTCTATTTCTGTACTACTTAACTGCTCTGACTTTTCAGATCAAGGTGCCTAAAAAAGTCCCTGCACCGAGAGGAAGTGTGCAACCTGGAATCATTGCTCTTCTCTAGATTAGCTTCGACATCCTAACATGTTTTATATACAGTGACTGCCTTCAGTAAAACAGAGGAATTTGACACTTAAATTGCTGCATCAAAAGCAAAAGGTGAATAGACAAAAATAATGACATTAATGCTATTAACATTTCATTGCTAGCTGATTGCAGTGTTTTATTTTTAGCTTAAAATATTCTGTGTTCTAACACATGCTATTTGATGGGTGCTTCTTCCCCAAATGCTAAACCACCTCAGCTCTCTCCTCTAAATCCAAAAAACAGCACCTCTTGTCCAGTGTCATCCTGAATTGCTAAGAATCCATCCCTGTCATAAAAATATGCTCAGTATTTCAACAGTCAGTTTTAGATCAAAGTGTGAACTGTACACTTTCCTATAATAAATGACACAAGGTGTTTCAGTTAAAGTTAAGTCGACTATGGAAAAATATGCACACGGAGCTGCACATTATGTGTTGGTTGTGGCTGCTGATTAACAAAACACTCTAACCTCATAATATTTATTTGTCTGCCTTTACTATTTGTACACTAAATTCTTAATTACTACATTTTCATTGCATCAATAGGATTAGGATCGTCACTGCCTCTTACTTGATTAGTATAGCATCTCCCCTCACATAGAGGGTTCTTGGCATGGTTTTAATGAAAACATTGGACTATGTTGCTTTCTGACACCTTCCAGAAATCACAGTAGAAATCTTGACAACTCCTGTTATTACATTGACCCCACCTTGGCCTGTTTCTAGCAGATACCATTCAATGCAGTAAAGGGAATGAGAGGCCCAACTTCTACTTTCAGTCCATTATTGCTCATCTGTAATCATTCTTTTTGAAGAAAGTAAGCATAAAGTGTCCAGTGTGTATCTGTACTGTAAAGCAAGTATTAAAATATCAGACTCTGCAATGTGTCTTTGTTCATCATACTCTGAATAGTCACTTTGTTCATTATCGAACGCTGAACCATAATTGTGCAAGAAAACTCCAGTTGTTGAAAGTCTGTCAGAGCCAAACACTGAAGAAAAAGAGCCAGCTAATAAATCATCTGCCAGCACCTGCAAGCACAACTCTGAAAGACTTTTCATCTCCCATGGTGGCTTAATAAAATATACCACACAGGGCTTTTACTGTACCTAAAGAGATGGTCACTTTTAAAATGGTAGCAAAAATACCTCGGTGTGCTTAATATTCTACTAAAACACTAACGTTCTAATTTATTCTAATGAAAAGCTAAAACAGCGGTCATCATCATTGAGGTAATCAATACATTTAATTTTAAAACAACCACAATGTTTCATTATTCAGTTACATCGTGCATTGCTCATAGAAACGTGCAAGGACTTCATTTTCTTCAGTGAATGACTGCAAAGTGAGTTCAAACAGTAAAACATTTTCTCTTGATTTTATTTCCACTTTTTTCTCTATTAGGCATTAAAATAGATGTTCCATTATCGGCACCAGTCCTCGCTTCATGATTTAAAAATTAAACTGGCATCTGTAGTCTAAAGCACCATTCATCTAGCATAGAATTTCATGTGACAGAGCCATTCTTTGTTCAATGTGGGGCACAAAAGAAAAGCTCGCTATTGTGACTCTCCTGAAAGCTTAAAATCCCTATTAACCAGAAAATAAAAAAATGACAAAAGAAATAACACATTGGGAAAACTTTCCTTAAAAGGCAAAAATATCAACTTTCTTGTCATGTAGGGAACTAGTAATTCATAAAAGTGTATCAGCCAGAGCTCCTAATGAAATTAGCTCTTCAAGAGTTAGGGTTGCAGTTTTGTTTACTTTAAAATTTGTAAATGGCTGATCATTTTATTATGTTTTTTATAACAAAGTTAACATACTTGAAATGCTTGTATTGTCACATTCATAATTTCATTTTTGACTTATGAGCTTTTATTAGATATTAGTTTTAGGTACCCGGTGATACTCACAGTTACAATAACAGATTATAGTCATGTTAAAACTGATCTTTTTTTTTTTTTAAAGATATTGGGTATTTTGCAATTCTTAATAAAAATTGGATGGCAAAAAATATGTAAGAGTCCATAAAGAGTTCTGAATTTCCCGATTGGATTAATAAGGTTTATCCAATCTAATCTAATCAATTTCATACGGCCTGTTCTTAATTCACATCAGGTAAAATTAAAATGATTATATATTTACTCATTATTGCTAAATTTAATATTGCAACATGGTTATTATAATTCTACACCTCTTTGATGAATACCATTTTTAGGCATGAAAATGAATAATCGTTTTGGTCTATACATGTTTGTGACTACTGTCTGTGTGAACCACATGGGGTTTCTTAGTTAATGTCTACTACTTCAAGTGACTGCTCCTGAGGCATTTTTATAGTCGTAGCAAAAGCAAGGATACTGCAATCAAAATGCACATTGGTGAGTATCAGAGGAATGTGTTCAATTAACACATCTTATGCTTGCACCGCCTGCTATTAATATTGGTTCTTCTATAATATTGCACTTGACGTTCTTCACATGTAATTCCACTGTACACATTAGGTGGGGTGAAAATCATAGAATAATATTATTGGGAGTGTAAGTTTTTTAAATTAAGTTGTATGGCAACATACCAGATGGTTTCAAAGAGTTGAAGAACTCAGTCGGGTGATAAACAGGGTGCTTGCTACTGACGATAAGGGCAATGGACTTGTATGCTGTTGCATCTCCAGGCAGCCAGTTCTGTATTAGAAGACTGATATTAACTACTCATTTTAACCGCCACTATTGCAGTATTATTGTGGTTGTTGCAAATGTCTGTAAAAACTTTATTTTGTAATTCTTAAACTTACTCCACCAGTGTGCAAAAATCCGATGAAATTGTCACATTTGTTATAGCCTTTTTACAGATGTGGTCTCTAAGATCACAAAACACACCATCTATAATTGTGTAAAATTTATCAAAAAGAAAACAGATATATGAGGACTACCTGTTCATTCCCTACATAAAGTATACCTTTAGCAAATTTATAACATATTTGTTGGTTAATGTGTATTATTTACAAATCAAACAGACATCTGATAGAATGCAGGACCCATTTTTCTATTTGTCTATGAGGAGTGCCTGTCAGAGTTCTCAGGTACCATTTGGCAAAATTAATTTCTGGTAGATCAAACAGTGTGCTAATGTACAGAGAACCAAAAGCCAAGCAGAGGTTCAGTTGTCCACATACAGACTAAAATATATCACCATTTGTCTACCACATTCTCTCCATTCCAGTGTGATGAGGAGCAAAAGGCTACTGGCAGTATCTAGTGGAAAACAGGAAAGATCATGAGCACAAAACGAGTCCATCACAAGTCACACTTGCACACATACATACATTCTCTGACACCGACAGAAAAATCTGCCAACATTAAACAGACACAGAGAGGATGGGGAGATTCCACACAGATAGAGTGCAGGTAGTGAATTGAAACCTGATCCTTTAGGCTTAAAAGAGCTTTCTCATGGCTACTAAGCCATCAAGTTTCCCACACATAATAAATCAAATAGTTCATACTAATGTTATGCATTTTCAGCTTTCTGTTGTATTTAACTCTTTGAGGGCTGAATATTTTTTCCAAAAAACATAGTTTCTGGAAAGCAATGGTTTAACACAGAAATCAACATAAAACATCTGTTGCTGCATGCTGTGTCTGCCAGTTTGCCAAGAATATGTGGCAGGCTTGCTGCCAGGCTGTCTTCGTGTGGCTGGGGCAGCAGCAGTGGTCACAGTCTCAGTGCATTGCAATCTGGTTTCTATTTTTTATCTTTGTTAAGTGGCACTCCTTCCTGGCAAACATTGCCAGTACCACAATTAGCCAGGGACCAATCAGCTGAAACTGGAACCTTACATTTGTTTTTAATCACTTGTATCAAAATTGGAGTTCGACAAGTCATAGTCCAGTTCAGAGATAATACGCAAAACGTCATCCACTGAGTATTTTGCTTTACGCATCCGCTTCGGTCTCTCACCAGATGTCAGTGCCATTTTTGCCATTGTTTGCGCCTTGCAACTCACACGAGAGCAGGAAATCTCAGTCAAACCAATGAAGCTAACTTTCCTTCTAGCAATGAGAGTCCAACTAAAACATAACGGTTGGTTTTGTCACAGTTTACAGTTGATTACCATCGTCAACTCCTCCTTTTCACAAAAGTCAACATCAGCCCTGAAAGAGTTAAAACAAATACTACTACTACAAATACTTCTGATGTTTTGCTACTTTGATATTGACTGGTTAATAATAAAGTGTTCATTATCAATTATTAATCACACTTTCAATTTATGACCTTCTTGATCGTGTTTATTGGCTTGAGTCAAAAGGTGGCTACTTTGAGGGGGGAAGTGGGGTGCTTCAGATATATTGTGCCCAGCTCCTGATCCTTTTGTCAGTTTTGTATATAATGTTTATGTAATCATCATGCCACTTTTCGCAACATTATATCATTATATGCATATCATTGTACACAGACACTAAGGGGGACAACTTCTGGCAGCAAAACACAGAATACCAGCATTCATTTAACCTTAAAACCTATCTGAGGATATCGGATTAGCAAGAGCGAATCCCATTTTTGGCAGAATTCTATTTATATTATCGAACTTGAAATCCTAAGGAGGACCCACCCCCAATCCTTACCTACTTTATATGCTATATGTGTGTATCATCGAACTCGAAACCCCAAGGGGAACACAAATCCCTCAACTAGGACATTCACATATTAGATGCAAACCAAACATAAAGTACCACCAGTAATGTTTTAACAATAAATGAGAGTGGAAGAGCTCTGAGAAGGATGTCATCACCACACCAGACAACCTTAAAGGTGGACTAAGACCTTGATAAAGTCAGCTCCCAGAAATGCCCCTGCTTGGAGGCCCTGGACACCAGGTAGAAACCAACCCTGGGCAAGGGGTCAGCCCAGTTCAGGACACACACAAGAACTCTCTGACATCCTCTCACAATAGAACACTTTAAACTTATCAGAAGTTCTTGGGAGTGCCTGGAGAATAGGGCTGGATTTAGACGTAGTGAAGCCTTAACCTATGGGAAGCTATAGGGGCCCTATTTCGAAAACGGAGAATAAGGCTGTTTAACAACTGAAAGAATGGCACCAAGATTTATAACAAATCATTATGAGGGTGAGAGAATGATTATGTAATTAAATTTAAAAAATAAGCAAGTAAAACCGTCTGGAATGGAGTGACACCCTGTCTAGTGTTTGTTCCTAGCTTGCGCCCTATGCTAGCTGAGATAGGCTCCAGCATCCCCTGTGACCCTGGTCTGGATTAATCGGGTTAGAAAATGACATGACAAGTAAAACTGAAATGAAAAATGTTTAATACACATAAATAAAGTGTTCATTATCAATTATTATTAATCACCCATCCATCTTCTAATCTTCTACAAGACACTCTTTCAGACTGTGAGGCCCGAAGCTGTAGATTGCTTAGGTTATTCCCAAATCTTGCCCTACTGGACATAAGTTGATGCAGGCTGTGGGTAGAATATCATGAAGTGTAGAATCTGTAAAAAATAACCGCTCTGCCGTCCCACTATCGTAATCATCATTAATATTTTTCTCAAATTTCTATTACACCTTTAAACACTATCTAAACCATAGCATGTTTCTGCCAGAGTCGTGTGACTTACTAAAAAGAAATGTGCATATTTTAAGGTAATGTATAATCTTTGAGAGAGACATCCATTCTCTCATTATCCAAATCTGTGCAGTTTCATCCTATCCCTGGTTTAATGACGTATGTAAATCCATTGCACACTAAAACATAAATGAAAAGATATATAGAACCTTATAGAATAACACAACTATTTTTGAAAAACATATCCAAGGGAAAAAAAAAAAAACTAAGCATCAAATTTTGTTGGACTTTTAAATAATAAATTCCTATATAGTCAGTTGTTCATTCTTCAAACACAGTACCAGTACACAGTACACTGTTAAAAGTAAAGGTGCCTTTGTGGTTGCCATAGGGGAACCATTTATAGTTCCCAAAAGACTCATCCACATAGAGGTTCCAGAAAGAACCTTTATTTATTTGAATTTGTAACAGGCTCCATATAGTAAATAACAATGAATAGATGTTGAAAGATATGTGAAATACCAACAGGCCCTGATTTTAAAAGAACTCTTGCTGCATAAAATAACATGGGCTAAATCCAGATTTTCTTCATTGGTTAGTGTCCTGTGAGGCAGCCTACCAAACATTAAAGATTTCTTTTTTTATTACATATTAGGAAGTTTTCCAAAGCACAAAGGACCACCTTCATAAGTTCTATGAGGCACAAACAACCCAGGAAAGAACCAAATGTCATTAAAGAATCAGGATTGTTAAGGCACTGGCTCCTAAAAAACAGGAACTGCTAAAAGTTCCAAAAGTAGACCAGAAGACAGCGTCAGGCAACCTATGCACACATTCAGTAAAAGATCAGTCAAAGTGAGCACTGATGGAGCAGAGCCAAGAACTGAACCAGGAGCCAACATGTGCAGCCACATTAGCTCTGCAACACTGCACTGCACCCACAGAATCCCCAAAACTCAAACCTATAGCAGTGATCCATCCAGTCTGACATTGATAAAGTAGTGTATTATACTTACTTTTAGTCAGGTACATTTTATTTTATTTAATACATTTAGCAACAAGATAATATATACCTGCAGATAAAACAATACAAAGTGTGCAAATTGAAATCATGTATACACTGAGGTAGAAATGTAAACAGTTTTGAAATAACTAGCAATTGTGTCAATTTAGAAAATATCCATTTGGTACCATACTTAAAATGTTTACATCATTTAATTTCAGGATCATATTCTTGCAGTTTTCTTATTTATGATGGACTGAACTGAATACTGATTGTAGATTTCTTCACTAGTGATGTGATTGCAGTATTTTATTCTTGTAAGACAGGCTGTAGATGAAAGATGACGAGTAATTGAATAAAAGCTACCTGGTGAGGCCTAAGAACTGTTGCTGTTAGGTAAATACTTGATTTTAAGCCCCTTATGTGACCTTCACGATGGTCCACTTGGCCTGGTAACAAGTTTATTGCTAACCACTGTACCATGCCAAAGGATGACACACTACCTGTGCTCTCGGGCACGATCTAGTTTTTTTGATTTATTTATTCGTTTTTCAGTTAAAAATCACATTTAGACACTTGATCAATTTCATCTTTTTTAATTGTCTGATCCCATTTACCTCCTTAGTCGCCAGAGACACGTACGGCAGGCTTTGGTAGAATTAGGGTTAAACTGTAATTAGTGGACTTCACTGGTCCCTGTGAGACCATAAATTAGGCGATCATTTAGAAGCCGCATATGTAAAATGTTATGCACCCCTGTTCACTAAGCTACTTAAAAAAGTACAAATTCCCTCTTTCGCTTGTATATCAACGTCCAGCAGCGGATACCATGTCTGTAAGACAGAATGCTCCTTTAGCGCATCGTAACACCTTAGCTTTTCATCGCCACCTAGTCCTCTTCAAGCTCTTCGTGGACCAAGTACACATCCGCTATAAAATAAACGAGTCCAATTACGAGCTTCATTGTGCATAATAATGATAGCATCAATAACAACAATAACAATTATTATAGTCCCATAAGATTCGTTTCGATATGACAAGAGCTGCTTAGAATAACAAGCGATTCCTTAAGAAAGAAGGTCAAGTCCAATACTATTATTTTTGGGGCGGTTTATTCCTTTTTTTATTAAATACAGCAGTAATAATCCAATTAGCTTTGAACATACATTCATTTATACTTTTTGGCAGCTATTGTACAATTCTGCTCGAGTCGATTGACACGCGTTTGTAAAACCAAAACACACATTGAAAAATCACCAGCATCACAAATTAATCAGTGGCATTTCTTTAAAGCACATGCATGCACATAATACACAAATCACGCTGCACGATAATATAAAACGAATTTGATTACCTCTTTCGTTGAATGGGGTCAGTAGTGGGCGCAGAAAATGGATGAAATGGACAGATGTTAACATTAAATATAATAGTAAAAAAGCAGAAACAAATAGCAGAGCCATCAAGCAAATCGACGAACAGCTTTGTGGTACACGTCGCACATCTACTTGGAGCAGACTGACATTGCGTCGCAATCGCGAGTACTCACCGTCCAGTGCTGTCATTGGCATCAATTAAAACAGAGCCAGTGCCCGCTGCCGCGGCGACATGAACGCGAGGCAAAGGGGATGGGATTCGTCATGTTGCTCACCGGCTTGCGCCCGTGTGCTTGTGCTTATGATGCTGCTGCTGCCGCTGCTGTATACCGCGCTGCAAAATCTACTGGAGTACACTCGGCTGATCTGAAGCCCAGAACGCTGCAATGTGGTCGCCTGGCAGGAAGTGGCGTCTTCTTGTCAGATTCACTCCTTGGCAAACATATAGATGGTGAGACTTTGCCAAATTACCAGTAAGAGAGTCAATTGGACCATTGATCATTTTTCATATTTATGAAGCATGCAGAACTAACATGGCCACTATGAGAAAAGCTCGCATCTCTATGACGATTTTTATGACATTATAAAAACCGGTGTGAAGGGTCTGGGACCTGAAAGCGTACTGACTTCAGATCTTCTATTTGTAAACAAACAAAAACAGCGAAACGGACTCGCTGTCACCGATGCGACGCTTTTTACAACGCTCCAGAACGCGCGCAAAGCTCCCGCATATTCAGTCTGAAACCACAACAGTTGACAGCAATGCCAGAGACAAAGTTCCCGTGCAACTGAGTGTCAAGAAGAGTGACCGCTATAAAAGGATTTTTTTTTTCTATATTATAACGGATGAAGCGCTTTCATAACGGGGCAGCAGATGAAGGCTAATAGTGTCTGATTTCTGCGAATTCCTGCGTCGGCGCCTAATTTTTGCTTAGCCAGTGTCACCATTTATTTCATTTGTGGAGAGCGTTTTGAACGCGTGGGAAGCCTCGTCAAGCCATCCTTTCAGCGTGTCAGGAGCTCTTAACTTGCTGCCGGTTTATAAATAGAACACCGAATGCGCAAAAACACAGCAGATGTATTTTTACCTTACAACCCGTGGATGATTCTTTCAACGATCCACTTCATGATTGTCGGTCATAATTCTCGCGGTGAAACAAAATGCTACATTTTCTTAAAACTCACCATATGCTTTTCGTTTCTGTTAACGTTCTGCGCATTATGAGGCAGTCTTTTTGTTTTAATGGAATTCAGCTTTATCATCCGTTTGATATGCTCTTTGTTATTTTCTACAGGAAAATGTACTGGCTGATAATGAAATGCAATATTCTGGTATACTATATTAATATGTCTGCGTATAATAGACGGCTTTAAAATATTATGTTGAATCAACCAACAGGCTACTTTACTTCCTAACTGTATTTTAAAAAATCGTCAACATCTGTAATTTTTGCAATTAATTGTTTTTAAATTTTGTGGAAAAATGACCACCATAAAATTGTATTCTATAAACATGAATCATGTGAAGCTCAATCACATATAGACACACATCTACATGGAGCTGCCAGACAATCGGAAATAGGCAGGTGCATCCATCTATCTATTCATTTTCTGGTGCTGCTTCTCCAGATGTTTCAGAGGGCTGGACCCAGTTATGGCCGCAGCCTACACAAGACAGAGCAGCCTTCACAAATGCTGGTCCGTACTAAGGGGTGCATGTACTTCCACTTACAAAGGGGACAATTCAAAATTTCCCTTTCGCCTGATGTCAGTTTGACTGTGGTCGGTGGGTGAAGACTATCTGTGAAAACATCTGTGGAATAAGCAAACCCCACACTCAGGGTCACACCAGCCTGGAAGCAAACCGCAGTGTAAAGCAGCAACAGCATGTAACTCTATGTAGTGATCCCCTTCAGTGAAAGTGCTCTGTTTGAGCAAATCTTACATTGAATTGCATTTCAAATCATGATTAACATATGGTGCTGTTTATAACATCCCTTCTAGAGATAGCACTGCAAGTTTATTTTCTTATTATGAAAAATATGCCTAGCTGACAATCCCTGAATTGCAGTTTCAGACAGATGCAAGAATATGTCAGCGTAGCTTTCTGTTTCAAAATATCTGGTAAGAATGTCCAGCGAAAGTAAAGGTTTTGTGCAAAAATGTCTGCCATAAAATAAATTTTCATTGCATACTATATCTTTAAATAGAAATCAGATTTGTGATGAATCTCCATCACATGGCATATACACACACACACACACACACACACTCGGCTGCCAGTTGACACTCAGCGGCCTCCTCTCTAATGCAGTGGTGTTCAAGTTCAGTCCTGGGGACCTCCATGGCTGCAGGTTTTCATAAGAGCCAAATTTCACACTCAGTGCATCATTCCTAATTTGGAGCAATCTCAGTGTTTCGTTATCGGGCCTGATAACTCCTATTTCAGTTCTTGGTTTTCAATGCATTTGCACAAATTTATAAAACCCGTGTATGCTTTCTGGATTATGGTGTATTGTGTGAAAAATAGATGATTAAAAATGAATTGAATTCATTTTAGGGTGCAGCTCATATGTAACAAAAGGTGGAGAAAGTGAATATTTTTTTAATGCATTGCACACATATGCCAAAGAATTTCATAAATATTTCTATTCTTTGTCAAAGCATTGAATAGGTAGGATGTCCTACTATGTTCAGTGCTTGCATGGACTGGGTGTTGGGCAGGGTGGTGGGGTCCAGCGGCTGTGGGGCATCTGTTGGTGAAGAAAGATTCACTGATCGTAACTTAGCCAATGATGCTGTGATCTTAGTGGAGTCCATAGAGGCTATGATTCGGAGGCCTTGAAAGACTGAGTGAGGAGTCTGAGTGTCTGGGTTTGGGAGTGTCCTGGATAATAATGACGTCTTTAATGACCTCTTGATCACAGCCATCAGAAGTGTGTCTGTCTCTGGAGAGAGTGTTGACCTTGTCAAGTGGTTTAGATGGATTGGGACAGCATGAGGGGTCATGAGTCACTGTAAAGGGGTGTGGGGTGCTTCCGATATCTATGCAAAAGGACAAAGGTCATTAGAGTCCTGGTGCTTCCTGTCTTGCTATATGGTTGCGAGACATGGACGGTATCCAGTGACCTGAGTCAAAGACTTGGCTCCTTTGGTACTGTGTCTCTTCAGAGAATCCTTGGGTACCGCTGGGTTGTTCTGTCAAATGAGCGGTTGCTCACAGAGTCCCAAATGAGGCACATTAGCTGCATTGTAAGGGAGCGTTAGTTATGGCACTACGGCCAAGTGGTGCAATTCCCAAAGGGTGATTCAGCTCACAGGATCCTCATTGTTGAGGACTCGAGTGGTTGGACCAGGCCAAGGGGACTACATGTAACACCTGGCTGAAGCAGATAGATGGCTATTTCCAGGGGAGGAACTGGACCACATGTCTTCCTTGGGGAGTTTCCAATCAGCATCTCTAGCTGTTTCATCATGTGGTGGGTGCAGCAACAGGCTGTACTAGTGCATGCTCCCGAACCTGAACAGACCTGACCTGTCATAGCATTAAACGCTTAACCTTCTTTTTCCATTGCCTTTTAATTTGCCCTTTTTGAAGAGTTTGTTTCATTAATTGTATTGAAATATGATCATCAATAGCAGAGCAAACAACATTGAAGGATAGAGGGGAGCAATGACTTCACTGACATATTCACTTTTCTGCTTTTTCAGCATGTGAATATTGTGGACACTTTTCTCTAGTGTCATTTCTTGTGACTGAAGACAGAGAGATATAATTAAAGTTAGTAAAAATATTTTATTAATACACACCAGGCAAAGGTAAGAATGACAGAGAAGCACAGTCCTAGGACACCTGCCCTTCATCTGCCGAAGTCGGTGTCCTAAATCTTTATAATGCTAAGCAAAATTTGACCTTATGACTTTAGTTGCACAAGAATTTCAAGACATTACATCTTTACAATAATTTTGTTTGGATCAGTAGTTACACAATTTTAAAGGTCATCAGTTGGGCACTTGTAACTTCTTGTTTGTTACAGAAAACAGAAGCTGCACTTGTCGCATGAAGACAGACTTCTCGTGGCCCTTGGCACGCACACCAGATTTGATCAATAACTGATTTTTATTTTTCCACAATATAATTAAGGGAACAAACTGTACAGAAAAGTTTGAATTAACAAGAATTTGCAAGTTAGGCTTAGGCATTTCGAGTTTTGGCAAAAATACAAATATTTCAGAATTTGTTGAGAATTGGAGAATAAAAAAAGGACTCGTCACTAAGCAGTGAGATCCAATAAAAATAAGAATGAGGCAAAGATGTGAAACTGGTTGGAAAAGAGAAACACAGCTATAGGTTTTCCTCAGTAGTAAAGTCTGGAACGGTAATTCATTTTTTTTTTAAATCACCTTATCCTAGTTCAGGGTGTTTGGCAAGTGGGGATGGGGATGGATTGGGGAATGGAGGTTGGTGGATAAGAGTCAGTTAAGAGTATTTTGACTACAAAGCTGAAGCCAAACCTGGATGGGGCATTGTCCACCTCAGACACTCAGACAGAGTCAATATATGCTCACCATCTATACGCATTATAATATTGTAAAACAGACCGTTATTCCAATATTTCCTCATATAATGTATATTTCATTCAAATAATTTTTCAAGTATTTTATTCAATACAAGGCTACAAGGTCAGGGAGCCAGCATTAAGCACAAGTCAAGAGCCAAACCTGGATGGAGGGTCAGTCTGCTTCAGTATATTTCATAGAGCTTACAATTGATTACAGATACACAAAAGTCCAAATTCCAGTTTAGATATTTCAAATTGCTCACTTAATATCCCTTTATAGGGAGCTAGTGATGTGTTTCCATTCCCTAGCGCTTCCAAGTCCCAATAGACAGGATCTCTTTTGGCAGTGACGGAGATTCAAACCGGCAACCTTCTGGATACCAGCACAGATCCTTAGCCTCAGAGCCACCACATTACCTGCATATTTAGCTTATTATAATAAATAGCCATCCTCACACACTTTATTTGTTGTTAGTTAACTTAGTGCAGTGATTTTTCTAATATATATATATATATATTGTAACGTATATAAGCAAACGTCCAATGAATATAATTTTATCAAAGATATAAAAGAAGGAAGCCTCAGTTCAAGAGATCAGACAGATTTACAGAAATGTCTTTCTTGTTGGTGGATTTGAAACCATACATGACAGAATTGCTTTCCCTTGGAAGTCTGACAGTTATATTTATATGCCATAATTTGGTACCTTACTAAGACCTATGCAGTCGAAAGTACAAATAGAGTTACATGCTCCATTTCATCACCTCACATGTCTACAGTATAGTGTATACTGGCAATTATTTATAATAGGTTTAACACTAGCTAAGACGATGTTATGCTGTTTAACTCCACATATATGAAAACGATGCAGTTGCTTTTATATATATTATATTATCTAATTTCAGCAGTTTAATGTGCCTAATTTCTTTATCAGGGTGTTGCGATGGTGCAGTAGTTAGCACTCATAGATTTGGTGCCTTTTGTTTGAGTCCTACACCTAGTCTATTCCTTTGTGAAATCTGCACTTTCTCCCTGTGTCAGTGTGCGTTTGTACCAGTTACTCCGATTTTCAGCTCTCATGTTGAAATGTATACATGTGTTAGATTACTTGGTGATTTTCAAATTGGCCCTGGATGCATAAATGGACACTGTAATGAACTGGCACCTTTTCCAGGCTTGGTTCTGCATTTTTCCTGAGAGTGCTTGGAAAGGCTCCAGCCGTAATGACCCTGAACTATATTAAGAGGGTTTGAGACTGTTTCAATGCATGATTAAAAAATGTAGCATTCTGTTTAAACAATTCATTTAATTGTGTGTGGTTTTAAGCTTGGCATAACAATAATTTTCATAGTAGCATTGTCTTTAAATTGAGAAAAGAATACAATGTATCTATTAAAATGGTGAAGGGACATGTTCAGTAAAGTAGTGCAACATAATTTAATCACAGTTTACTTACACAGGAAAAATATTTTATACATTTTCAGCCTATATTTGTAAAACAGAAAAAACTATAGAACAATTTCAGTTATCATTCAAATATTTAGATCATGTATCAAATCAAATTTCTCAGTTTCCAACACACATTTTGTCTTCGTTCAGTCCCCACTTATCTCTGCAATATTCCACCGTTTGTCATTATTGGATGCATTTAAGAACAAGTACGTTTTTAGTTAACTCATACATTTTGAGTTTTAAGGTCATGTAATAAAATGTAAATCTGGTTACGATCAGTGCTTTGTAGATAGCAGAAGAGCCCATGTTTAGTTCAGCATATTGGAATCGGAAATTACAGTTCACTCTCTTTGCCTCTTGCCTTATTTAAATATGAATTCAGAATGCAGGGATGAAATCCTAAAATGTCTTTAAGAAAATGCTGTGTATATATTATATATATATATACATAATACACATACACATAAAGAAAAAGGGCTGGGGTTCCAGGGGATACCCTGTTTAATGTCCTGGTTAAACAAAATGAGAAACAGACAAGAAAATAATTGCTAAACCAGATTGAGGCCATTAAGTGCACCTCCTCAGGCTGAGAAAATGATTCTTTATGAAGAGTTCTGTCTTCTCTGGAAGCAGATTACAATATGAACAGTGACTTCCTGTTTGACTAGAGGCTTTATAGTGGAAGACATGGAGAAGGCAGGACCAATGACGTCAGAATCGGAAATGATGTTACTAGTCTCCCAGGGTTTTCTCCTGCCTTCTAAAGAGAGAGAGAATGGAAATGATATTAGTGACGGTATTACACCCAAAAGTTTTTCAGTATTTTTAAACAAAGAGACACCCATGAAGCATGTTTGACGCTTGCATGTGAAATTATACAGTACATATACAGTCTATATATATATATATATATATATATATATATATATATATATATATATATATATATATATATATATATATATATATATATATATATATATATATATATATATATATATATATATATACAGTATATATATATACAGTACATAATATATACAGGGATGGACAAAAGTAGGTGTACAGTTGTTCATATGGAAAAAGACATGCAGGGTTATGATTGATATGCTCAAGCACACTTTAATAATAATAAGAAGAAGACAATACAAATAAATAATACAAGAATTAATAAATAAATAATACAAGAATGAACTCTGTGTATTGTGTACTCATAACTGTTAAAATACTCATGCCTATATAGTGGAAACAAGACAAAATTGAGATCATACAGTGTTGAGGCACCATAAGGTGAATCCCATATATTTGATTTTAAAAAATGATATAGCAAAAAGAAGCATCTTTCCAGTCACTAGTCAAAAATCAGACTGTCCCAAGGTGGTGGAAACCGTTAAAAGTAATCCAGAGAAGAAGAAGCAGGCTCAGGGGTATGAGGCCTGGAAATTAACTTATTGCTGGTCATTAGATCTGTTGAAAAGAAAGGAGGAGAAGCATTAGGCAACGGTGCCAACCCTTGACTCGGGGTGGAATTACTGTTCGACAGCCCTTAAGTTGACCCCAAGCACACGTGTGACAGTATATATACTCTCTATATATAAAATCCTATGCCTAAAAGTGCAATGTTTTTGTGCAACGATTTTACGTGATTTTTTTATGGCACTTTTTTGTCATGCTTTAAATTGGGCTTATTTTAAAACCTACATATATATGTTTGGTATCATTCTTTTCAGGATTTATCGAACTTTACTGTGATGTTAGATTTTCAGATTCTTATTCCGTTTTTAAATTATTAACTGAAAAATATAAAGAGCTCATGTTCCGCGAGACGAGTCTTTGTGTCAAGAGATTTAACCACACCTGGGGCCGGAAATAAAAGTCAAAGAGTAGGACGGCTGCTGTACAGGCTTTTAAATGTTTGAAGTGCTGATTTTTTTCAACATATATATATATATATATCAGTTAATTTGTGGTGTCATTTCTTGTGTTATTTCCTTTTTTTATACTTCAAAAACCACTTAATGCTGATCGTTGATTGGCATTGCGAACTTTAAGACAATATTCATGTGGACAACACAGTTGACTTTTTAAAAAACAGAAGACTATGCACTTATAAAGAAATGTAGTGTAACTGCATATAACAGACCCCATCGTGTTAAGGTGCAATTAACAACACTACACAATATTTTTCCCGGTTTCTAACTGCAGTCATTTCACCCAGGAAGACCTCTCTTCTAATCATGCTTGATTAACAAAGGGGAAAATTCCTGTCCTTCAGATGCTGTCTGTGAGTCATTAAAAAAGGTAAAACTGGAAAATAAATGTTGAAAAACACTATAACTCTATAATCCAGCAAGGCAATGAAATTGTTATCCCAAAGTGGTTGAGGAAAAAGAAATGCAGCAATTGCTACTTTTGATGACATACCACTTTTATCAAAGCTCTTAATTAAACTTTGTCAGCACTAATGGTATAGTGCACTGGCTGATGGTAATTGTAGTCCCCGCTTTGGTATTTGCATATGGTTGCAGTTAAGATGAAGGGGGTGGTGGTGGACTTGGGGATATATTAAATACATTTCTTACTGGGTCATTTGTGTGAAGTAGACTATGCTCACAGTCACTGTGCATAGCAAGCACTTCCTAAACACATTTTCTCTGAGTTTTGCCAAGCCATCCTCCTTTCACTTCACGTCTGCAGTCAGCTTTTATTTGCATAAACCTAGCATTTCCCATTTCTCTGTGTGATTGTTGTTGGCGCTCTGGTGAAATGGAGATCACAGTGAATTAGAATGTCCAACTCACTAGAGCATTATTAATGACAAATATCAACAAAAAATAAACATATGCCAGCTAATTTTGTTTTTTCTACATCACCAAATTTCAGCCAATTAAGTCAAAACATTTTTTAAGATTTGGGGTATTTAGTTTTTGTACTTTGTACCACCACACGTGTTGATTTACAAACTATTTACAATTAAACATCACAAAGACTCAGCTCATTAGTGCACAAACCCACCAAACAGAGTCCTGGCCACAATATGCCTTTCTTCGGGCCGCCTCCACTTTCCTCTCTCTTGCCTTGTCCTGCCTCCACCCAACTCCAGCGCTGAATGAATGGAGACGGCCCCTTTTATACAGTCCCCGGATGAGCCCCAGGTGTTCCCGGCATTCCTCCCTTGGCCACGCCCAGCGTGCGGAAGTGCCGGCTGTCCTCCCGCAGCCTCCGGGTGCCATCCTAAGTCTTCCCCAGCACTTCCTGGTGTGGCGGAAGTGCTGGGCTAACAGGTCCCCAAGGCATTGGGGCGCCTCCTGGCGGTGACCACGGGCCCTACAGGGTGGAGCTTCCATGCCCTGTACCTGTGGCCCCCAGAGCAACCAGGAAGGCGGCCCCCACGTGATTCAGGGTGGGCTCTGACCCTCTTCCGGTCCCTCACAGCGTCCCGGCCGGGTCGTTGCCCCTGGCATCCCTGACAACTTTTTTTTTTTTACTTTCTTGTATACGAAGTATAGGGAAAGTATTGTAATCGTCCAAAGATTCGATTGAGAGATTTTGATGAATCTCAATGTTTTAGACCTCCTTGACTTTCTCGTATATTTAGTATAGGGAAAGCATTGGAATCCTCCATAAGTATGATTTTGAGATTTTGATGAATCTTGATGTTTTAGACCTCCCTGAGTCAGAAAATACCATTTTTGGATTTATGCCTGTGTGTCTGTCTGTGTGTATGTGTGTGTATGTAACCACGATAACTTGAGTACACTTTATCTTTTATTAATGCAGCGGCAGAGGTTTTTTACTTTATTTATTTACTTTTATAATAATTGCACAATATATTATTAATTTGTTGTTGATGGTTCTTTAATGTACAAAATCAATTGCAATGATATCATTCCCCATATCTGAGTATACATGAAAGTCTAGGGGAGGCCACTCCCGATTTTTTACCCATAAATATTGATATATCAGAATGTCCTTTCTTAGTGGATACCTACTGCTCTAGATGTAATGAAAAGGGGATAGTGTTTTTGTTCATGAGAGAGTTAGTCAGTCAATCAGTCAGTCAGCCCTGCGTTATATATAAAAAAGATGGAGTAGTTGAGCATATTTTACTATTTAGTTTAAGGAATTCAATTCACATTCATTTCATACTTTACTCCATTCTGCATCTGCTTATTTTACTGATAGCAGGCATTCATATGTTGTGGAACCTGAAGAAATGTGGAGTGTTCCAGTATAATACAACATAGTTTCCTGCCATAAGCACATTAGGGCAACAATTTTGAGCAACACAAGGCAGCAGTAGTTAGCAATACTCCTCTACAGCTCCAGGACAGTAGGTTCAAATCCTTGTGTGTGCGATTTGAATGTTCTCTCTGTGCCTCATTGATTTTTTTCTCTGTGTACTCTATTTTTTTTCTAACGTTACAAAGACACTCAGCTTAGTATTATTTGTAACACTGTATTGGTCTGGCATGGACGTTTGAGCAAGTATGTCCTGGACTGGTATTCTATACAGAGTTTGTTCCTGCCTCATGCTCTGTGACGTAAAGATAGTGTTTAGCTCCAAATAATTCCAAATTGAATAAGCGGATTCAGATAATGGATGGATAGCATTTCAATTATTTTAATATTAGCTATATGGATGCAAAGAATTTATAATTTGTTAAATCCTAGTCAGACAAGTACACTCTATGGTGCATTTACTTTTACAGACAACACTACTTTCAATTGCTTAAGGCACAACAGTGCCTAGAAAACAGAGGGAGAACATTCAAAGAGAAGATACTCCCAGCCAAGATTTGAATCTGCAGTACACCCTAAGCAGTGGAAGGCAGCAGCTCTTTTCATTTCAGTCAGGATGACAACAGCAAGGTAGATGGAAGTTTACCAAATCGAATCATATAAAGAGCTGTCATTCCAAAGCAGGCCACTGAGTATAGTGGTTTTTGACATCCTGTGCTAAGGTATTTTGCTCATCCAATTCATTCTTGTGCTTGATATTCAAAAAGAAATCATTAGGGTAGCTCCCTTGATGAAACAGAAGAACTCCCAGCCTTATAATAGCAGGCTTAACTGAAAGCTGCTGTCAATATTTGTGCCTATAAAGACCACTTCAATCCTATTAGTGGCTGGTGACACAAGGGGATCATCTGAAAGATATAGTAACCAGAAACATGATGGCCAATTAATATTAGGCAAATATTGATTTACTCATTGATTTATTTTGGTGTTAGGTGTTTATTTACTGTATTGCTTAATCCTTTTTACACTGACTTGTACATTTCCGGTCATATGTAGGCCTTGTTGTAGGCCTATTTGTGCCTCTTTATCAGAAATTATTGCCTAGAAATACATTTGATATGCTGTAACTGGAAAGTGTTGCATATGGCTTTTGTACACTTTTGTTATTAAAAATATAAAGAAAAGAAAAATAGCAGAACCAACATTTGTACTTTTCATAGAAAATATACCTCTCTTATTTCTCAAACTTAAATAAACAATCATTCTCAACAGAGATAATGGATTTGGAATAAAGTATCATATAGTGATAAAAAGTAAGTGGATACTTCATAATAAACAATTTTTGTGACCCTTCTCATGTCTACAGGGAAACTTCTTTTAAAAATCAAATACCAATACCTACGTTGTTTAGTCTGTGCCTAAACTTTTGTAGCTGTTCTTGTGTCTTGCAACACAATTTCTGATTTTCTGGCTACATTTGACTTTCTGTATAAAGTTGATACAGTATATGGCACATCACCCCACTCAGATCTTGTCCTATTTGGTTGAATAATTGTTTAAAGTGGTATAAATTATAGAAGTGACAGATCTTATCTTTTGCCCATACTGTATGTTGATTGCTTCATCTGTTATCAGTTACTTTGCCACTGATGCCTCCTGTGAGAAGTAAAAAAAGAAAAACTAACTTACTGATTCAGAAGCATTATTCCCATCCAACAGTCCCCAGATTTCATCTTTGCATGTCTGCCCTCTGGACTGTATAATTAATGCCTGAGACAGGTGCTTATGTTTAAGTCTTACATTCTGGCGTTTTAATTTAAAAATGATAATAAGTCACTGTCATAATTATTATATGGTCAAGTTATTCTAATTTCATATTTCTCCAAATTGTAGTTTTCTGAAGCTCCTTTTTCCATTTTAGGATCACCTAGAGCCAATTGCTGTCACATCATCACTGGGCACAATGTAGGAACTCAACATAAATAGCACATTGGTGCATTGTGGGGAAGCTGTTCACCCACAATCACACACACACCTACAGGGCTATTCTAAACTTGAAAATTAGCCGAGCAGTATAGCTTTAGAGACTCTGAAGGAAACAGGGAGAATGTGTAGGCTCTAGAGAAGAGGTAGACTAGATTACATTAGATTAATGTTATTAATCCCATGGTGAAATTCAAGTATAAATCCTGTTGAGCCACTGTGCTACTTATTTGTGATTTCCTTTTTGAATCTCTGCTTGCATTTTTCTACAAAATCACAGAATAATCAAACCATTTCCTATGATTTTTCTTTGCTAAGGGAAAATTAAGGAGTGGTTTGTATATGAACCTGCTTAGTTCAATCCAATGTCAAGGGGAGCTGGAGACTCTCCTGGCAACATAAGTCAGCAGGCATACCACCTGCACTTCAAAACGGGTAATCCACTTGAAACTAAGCATGTTCAGGCCCGGCCAGTACTTGGAAGGGAGGCCAGCCAAGAAAAGCTTGGGTTCCTACTGGAAAAAGTGTTGGTGGCACTTACCCTGTGGTCCATCTGTGGATCCCAAAGCCCCTGTGCAGTGATGGAGACACAGTCCTGAAAAAAAGGGTGCTGTTCCTTGAGCCTTGACTACCTGTGGTCATGAAGATCCCTGTTCATTTTTAAAAATGATTAGGGTGTCCCCTGATGTCCTGGATAAACTGCCACCATAACCCGGTCATTCTGGCTCACAATCATCACCTGTTTTCTGTTAGCTAGCTGTCTCTCTCACCCCTTCACCACCTAAATTGCTAATATGTGTTGAGCACACTAACACAAAATGGCTCCCATCACATCATCTAGGAGGATGCTATATAGCGGTGGTGGTAGAAGTGATTCTCCACTCTCTAAGTACACTGTCAGAGAAGCACTATATAAATATTAAATATTATTATTATTATCATTATTATTAGGCACTAGGCAGCAGCCAGCATCAGAAAGCATGCCTGTTTTTTGCAGGGTACACTAGCATTTTACACTCACCATCACTCAGACAGAAATCAAAATGGTTGTGTGAAGTAGCATTGCTAGCAACTGTGCCTCCCCAGGGTTATACTGTACAGACAGTAAGGTGGGCATGTTCTCCTATTGCGAATGTGTTTTTTTCTTAATGTACTTCTCATTGTTTTCTATATCCCATAGGTATGCATGTTAGGTTAATTGGTGAACCTAACTGGATCTGTATGCTTGAATGTGTCCTCTGACAGACAGGAGTCTCATCTAGACTGCCCTTAGCGTTTTTTGCCTAGTATTTAGTATTTAGGTTAATTGGGTTCAGCGAATTGATTGATGAGATATTTATACGGTCCTCTATGTAAATCTGAGATAATCTTTTCACTTCCTCATTACAAAATTCAATATCCAATTTACTTATTCTTTTCCCTCTTCTCTGGCTATTGTCTTTTCTTTATGTTGCCGTATGTGTCACCAAAAAACAGCTTGTTCACATTGTACATAGTAAACCTTTGCTGTATTTACTAAATTAACAATATCATCTTGAAAATGTTTGAAAAGGTTACAGATAAATAAGTGCATGATGTCAGTCATTGCATTTTTGGCACTTGGTATCTGATGTAAACTTTCCTGAAAACAAACGTCTCTTTTGATGAAAGATAACATGATGGAATTCATCTCTGGGGTTCTTTTGTTTGATACCATAAGCTTTACCACGGTTATAGTGCTGCAGCTTGCAAGTGTAAAATGTTATCTACATGTGCCAAAAATAGCTCAACTTGTTTGATTGGAGTCATTCAAACCTTCACTGTGAAGCTTAAATTGAACTGTTGCATTTCAGCACACTAGCATTCAGGCTTTGAAAATGTTTTAATTAGATGCCAAGAGCAACAGCAGCTGAGATGATGAGTCACCAGTAGACTCCGTGCAGGTGACAACATTTTCATTTATGCTGCATTACCCATGCTGGCACACACCCACCAAAGGTGGCTAGTAACTGAGTGTGACAGCATAAGGTCGGTAACTTTTTGGGATTGTCCACAACCTTTACTTTATAAAGTGCCATTAAATGTTAACAAAGGCCTATTATACTACAGCTCTACACATGATTAATATTTATATATAATACGCCACCAAAGTTGTCCGTTTGTCTGTCAAGGATTTATAATCACTTGTACCTCGCAAACTGCTTGAACTATTGACCTGAAATTTGGTACACATACAGTATACTACATGATGTCTACCATCTGCTTTCAGGATGATGATTGACCTCCAAGGTTATTCCTCTTTTTATTTTTATTTTATCATAGAATCAACTCTTAGCAGCGGCCAGCAGGGTGGCCGTGCGGCGCCCGTGTACAGGCGCCATTCTCATCCCTACCACCTTCGCCGTCACTTCTCCTACCTCTTCATAT
Source organism: Polypterus senegalus (assembly GCF_016835505.1). Lineage (NCBI taxonomy): Eukaryota > Metazoa > Chordata > Cladistia > Polypteriformes > Polypteridae > Polypterus > Polypterus senegalus. The sequence continues at coordinate 135,558,676 of NC_053156.1, forward strand.
CTTAAATCATTCTTGAAGTAGATTGAAGACTTAAGTGCCAGCTTAAGTGAAAAATTAAAGAAAACGTACTAAGTAATTCCAACACAAACACTGACTTAATTAGTTTCAACGCAAAAAGATGCCGACTAAAGAAGAGAAGAAGCGGGCCACTAGGGTGGAGAATAGAAGAGCTGCTCAGAAAGCAGCAAACGTATCAACCTCTAAACAAATAAATACACATACAGAGAAAGATTATGACAACTATGAATGCTCAAGTTAAGTGTATTCACTGCACCTTATCATGCAGTGCTCCATTACTGGTACAATCTATATTTGGCATATAATCTTTCCATACTGAACACCTTCTCCTGCCCCTGAAGTCATGGCTGAGTGATCAGAGTGACAGAATCTTCTGCTCTCACCTCTCCTTCTCTTTCTCTGTCTTTGTAGTACTTGGGTGTTGTAGCATGTTAGCCATTATGGATGCAACAACAACAACATTTATTTATATAGCACATTTTCATACAAACAGTAGCTCAAAGTGCTTTACATAATAAAGAATAGAAAAATAAAAGACACAGTAAGAAAATAAAATAAGTCAACATTAATTAACATAGAATAAGAGTAAGGTCCAATGGCCAAAGTGGACAGAAAAAAAAAACTCCAGACGGCTGGAGAAAAAATAAAATCAGTAGGGATTCCAGACCATTAGACTGCCCAGTCCCCTCTGGGCATTCTACCTAACATAAATGAAACAGTCCTCTTTGGATTTAGGGTTCTCACGGAAGGGCTTGACAATGATGGTCACTTAGACTTCTGCCTTTTTATCCATCCATCATTGTTGGAACATCATGATGCTTTGAGTAGGTGGAAGTGGCACAGGCCACCACCACAAAGAAACCGGAAAAAGAAACAGAAGAGAAAGTAGGGGTCAGTACAGATTTTAGAGCCACCATGAATAGTTATTATGATGAATTGAACATACAGAGTATCAGGATTAAGTTAAATTGAAGTTATAAAAAGGCCATGTTAAAGTAATGTGTTTTCAGCAGTGTTTTAAAGTGCTCTAAAGTGTATTAGCCTGGTGAATTCCTATTGGCAGGCTATTCCAGATTTTAGGTGCATAGCAGCAGAAGGCCGCCTCACCACTTTTTTTAAGTTTTGTTCTTGGAATTCTAAGGAGACACTCATTTGAGGATCTGAGGTTACGATTTGGAATATATAAGATGGGGCGAGATTATTTAAGGCTTTTTAAACCATAAGTAGAATTTTAAAGTCAATCCTGAATGACACAGGTAACCAGTGTAGTGACATCAAAACTGGAGTAATGTGTTCAGATTTTCTTTTCCTAGTTAGGATTCTAGCAGCTGCATTCTGGACTAGTTGCAAATGACTTATGTCTTTTTTGGGTAGTCCCGAGAGGAGTGCGTTACAGTAATTTAGTCGACTGAAAACAAACACGTGAACTAATTTCTCAGCATCTTTCAGTGATATAAGAGGTCTAACTTTACTTATGTTTCTTAAGTGAAAAAATGCTGTCCTAGTGATCTGATTAATATGCGATTTAAAATTCAGATTACAGTCAACAATTACCCCTAAGCTTTTTATCTCCGTCTTGACTTTTAATCCTAATGTATCCAGTTTATTTCTAATAGCCTCATTGTATCCATGTAATGAGAAGTCAAGCAAAATTACACATTTTATTGGTTAACTAAAAAGATCACAATATGCAAGCTTTCAAGGCTGTTCAGGTCCCTTCTTTATGTAAGATGTAATCATCTTGTCTGAAGAAGGGCCTTGAGCTGCCTCGAAAGCATGCATATTGGTTGTGATGTGAGGTTTTGCATATAAGTTGATAAATTTTTTGTATGTCTATTTATAATTTAGGCAAAACTAAGTCAGGAAAGTGAATTTTACAATAGGGTTGGGGGTAGTGGGAGTGCCTAAAACCAGTTTGGCAAGTGTTTCTCTGCTAAAGTCTATCAACCCCAAAGGAAAGCCAGACTGCCTAACTGCCTAACTGCCAAGCTTTACCTTAACATATGGTTTTGGTGGGAGATGTGAAGGTGGTCTATTCCCTCATTGGTCTGAAATATGGCTGTTTGGAACTGGCTTGTATCAGAAGCCTTTAAGTACCAAGATGCCCTATTGGCTCTAGAGGTTGGACAGAGAATCTATAAATTTGCTTGCTTAACCTCACTCTTTCTCTCTCTTACCAAACTGATGCATGAACTGAAAAGAACAACATAATGAAGAGCACAGCTCGGCAACCATATTGAGACAGGCATGCAGCCTGTTCTGAAGAAAGCTGACCACAAAATGATGCCTTAATTAGAGACATTTTAAGTAACTAACTATGTGCTGCCTAAAACTACACATCAACCATTTTATCAGTTTGTACGGTTGCCAATATTCAAATGTACTTTGCATATTGTTATTATTTATGAATATTATCAATAATACATTGTTTAAATTGTAACTTAACTCCTGCTTGTCTTTTACCACACCTAATTGCCTGAGGTTATAGATGTAGAAGGGAAGGTGGGGAGAAGTTATATACCATAATACCTTATAAACAGTGATAAGTCTATAAGATTTGAGGCATTCTGGCAAAGGCTACTTATTAATAATACAAAAGGGGAAAGTAGAGTAAAATATTACTCTACCAAAACAAAACAATAATGTAATCTTTTTAGTCAGCCTTTGCACAGAGTTTAATCAACTGTCTTTGCAAGAGATGCTAATGAATATCTCTGTTAAGTAGACATTAAAATATCTGCATTGTACTTGTTTACATGAATTATAAATGGTTAAATCATTGTTTACAGTGGATATATTATTGTCTACATTAATAATTAGAATCCATTAACTTTTCATCTATTTCGTGACTTGTTTCTAAACTACATACCAAGGATGGCTTATCTGTTGTCACACATGTGCAATTGGGAGGCAGCAAAAGGGGCTGAATAAAAGTAGTCCCATGCCAGACCAGGGGGTAGCGAGCTGCATTGACTTTCTCTCTCAATCCTCTGCAGACCATCCACGGGAAATCCTGCTAGGTCTTGACGCTGTTCATGACAGAACTTACGGTACCAGCACCTTTGATGACATCACTCCCGGTACTGGCACTATCGATGGCATCACTTCTAGTCTCGATGACGACACTTCTGGTTCAGGCGCTATTGATGATGTTACTTCCTGTCCCAATGATGTCACTTCTGGGTCTGGTCCCCAATTATGTCACTAACTGTACTCGCAACTCAACCAAAATACCCATTTGCAGCAAAGGCATAATATACGGGTGCTGCCCCAAACCTTTTTGATGTCTGTGGTCTGTTATTGTGACACTGTCCATTCCCAGGGTCGATGTGACTTGTTATCTTTCCATGCAACACGGATGGTGTAGCTGATTCCCTCTTCATTACATTCATAAGATGAAGAAGTCCTCAAGTTACCTGTTGGGGTCTGCAGTTTTTTTAAGTGCTTTAATCTCCGTCTCTTCAGGCCTTATGCAAAGCTACAAGAGAACACATCATTGCTTGACTCCACTGCACTACAAATTTCAAAAGCTTCAATACTTGGAGTTTGAGATGTTGATGGATATCTGTTAAAAATATTGAATTCCTTCTCATCCTTCCATGAAAACTCATTGAGAGGTAAAGACAGGGGAAGTCACTGAATTAGCCATCTTCTGTCTGAAGCCATTCCAGCCTTTCATAGCCTACAGAACTTAATTTGGTGTAAAAAGGTGAATTAAAATAGGGTGTGCTACTGCCATGAAGGAAAGATCCCACTTGGCAACAATATTTCAGACATCCTGGTACATTGCAAACATTGTCCCACTCATATCAAGGGACCCAATTTGTACCATTAAAGCATAATACATATTTTATATGACCATCATCAGAAATGTCATCCACGCACAAAAAGCAATAATTAATGACCAGGCAGTAGATCTTGTTTAATTTATAGATACGCTCAACCTCTGGCACTTGTACTTTAAATGAGACTAAACCTCAACCTTCATCCCAAATCAAAGGTTAATATACTCAGCTAAAGAAGAAAGTCTTTAGTCTAAATAAAATCTGTGTCAAATGTGAAGACAGTGCCGTCATGAACCTTAGTAGCAATTCACTCTGCAAGAAGTAATACCATCAGTGTCTCTTCATTCTCAGGACCCAGTGTCTTAAGAATGTTAGTAACTATTGTGGTGAATGGCCGGCCGTTTATCCCAGCCAATACCCCCAAGCTGCCAGGTGGAGCCCTCCATGCAGTATGGAGGTCCCCAGAAGACCAGCAGGGCATCATGGACATTGTAGTTTTTATACGCAGCCCTGCTGGATGCCATGGGGGCCACTAGGGGATGCTGCAGGGAGGAATAACGGGTATTTTCCCTACGCCCCGGAAGCACACGTGGACAAGGGGAATGACAGGCTTCCGGGGTGAAGAAAAGAACTTGTACCTGACCCGGAAGGGATTGAGAGTCACATGGACTGGGGATTGAAACACTTTCGGGTCAGGACATATAAAAGGACTATGGAAACTCCCAGATGGGGAGCTGAGCTGGGTGGAAGGGTGGCAACGCGTCTGGGAGTGGAGGATTGTGTATTATTGTTATTGGTGATTGTTTAATGAGTATAGTGGAGGAGAGGGTGTTTTGTGCACTGTGGCGATTTAATAAAGTCGAATCTTGGACTTTTACCTGGTGTCTGGAGTCGTGGACAGGGGTTCAAAGGAGTGAGAGTGCCCCCTATCTACCACACTATATAATACCAAATTTTATATGAATTCCCAAAACAACGAATTAAACTGGGATAAGATGCTGGATGTATCATTGGCAATTGGGTTGATTTAAAGAATACTTGTACCAAAAGCGAAAAGCAGTATCTCATTAGTAAATGAAGAATGTGGGTGACAAGAAGAAAAGTAAAGACAAATGCATTACATCAATAAGAGAAAGCATTAGCATTAGGATTATATAAATGAATATTATATACATGACAGCAACCATTTAAAAGAAAATTAGAAATTCAAAAATGCAGCTAGAGAAAAATATTGCTAACAATGTAAAAGTCAACTCTAAAAGGTATTTTCATCATTTTAGCAAAAATGGTCATAGATGAGGTGATGTATGCAACAAATACAGTAGGGAAAATTAAATCGAATCAAGATACAGCAAATATACATATTTAATTTACATTCATAAGGTGTTTTCACCTTTAAAGAGGTCAATGATATGCCACAAGGAATAGTTAAATCATACAGAATGTTTTGGAGATTACAAAACAATGACTCTAGGGTATATATTAATCCACATAACAGATTACAAAATGATGATGACAGACTAATAGGATGCTGGTTTATACAGCATGTTGCAGCTGGAATAATGTGTGCAATCTGGATCTCTGTATTGTAAAAAAGATGTAACAACATTAGAGAAAGTCCAAAGATTAGCTAATAGGATTAATTCCAGAATAGTAGGTCATGAACTCTGGGGAGAGATTGAAGAGGCTATATCTATTTATTTTAAATGGTCTGGTTTAGGGGAATCAATGTAACAGATACACAGGAGAACATTGTCCAAGACTGCCAAGGAAGTCATATATCTGTTATATTCTGCAGTCAGGAAGTAGTCATCCCAGAAGAAGATCTGTGCACTTGGCTGTGCTCTTCCACCTATCAGTCCACCAGTGGGTTCTGTTGAACTATTCAACATCCATGAACCTTAACAAATTTTAATAATTAAAATATTTGGACCCTTAGTCTCCTGTTTTACTACCAGAAAAAGACATTGAGTCAACAAAGATGCTCATCAGTATAGTGTCCATTTCATATGACACAGGAGAAGTGAAAAATGACAACTTCCTAAAATGGAACACTATAAACCTGAAGCTCTTTATTCCTTTATGTTTTGACAATATCACATTAAATATGGATTTTCCCACTTGGGACCCCAACCCTCAGTATCTTCTCTGTCTGGTTTTCCTAGTGTATTTATAGATAGTTTATATTCCAGTTTTAAACAAGGGCACGGGAAGAGAGCAGGAACCTTGTTATGGTTAACTAGTTACTTAATGGTGTAGCAGATTGAAACACAGGGAACTTGTAAATCTCAACTTGATATTTTCTAGGACACATTAACAGATTAGGAATTCATTCAACGTGTTCTGCTGAATGGTCTGTTGTCTTCAAAATGCTTTCAAATTCTTGTGACATTTTTAATTAGCAGTTTAACACTGTCAATTTAAATGAATGTATTAATAGCTTGGTTTGAAAATCTGAACGAACATTAGAATGCTAGGACAGCTTATGGGAGAACATGCCATTCAGCCCCACAAAACTCACCAGTCCTATTCACTTAATTCATCCAAAATAACATTGAGCCTAGTTTTGAAAGCTCCCTAAAGTCCTACTGTCTATCAACCTACTTGGTAACTTATTCCATGTGTCTATGGTTCTCTCATTAGGAAAACTTCCTAATGTTTTGGTTATATTTGCCCTTAACAACTTTCAAATTGTGCCTCTATGTTCTTGTTGAACTTTTATTTAACGTAACAATCACAATCCCGTGTACTAATTCCCTTCATAAGTTGAAACACTTCAATCATGTCACCTTCTAATCTTCGTTTGCGTAAACTGAAAAGGCTCAGCTCTTTTAATCTTTCCTCATAATTCATCCCCTGAAGGTGAGGAATCAGCCTAGTTGCTGATTCTCTGGAATTTTTCCAGTGCTGCTATGTCCTTTTTGTAGCCTTGAGACCAAAACTGCACACAGTACTCCAGATGATGCAGCACCATTGCATTATAAAGGTTGAGTATAACCTCCTTGGACTTGTACTCTACACATTGTGCTATATAACCTAACATTCTGTTAGCCTTCTTAACAGTTTCTGAAGACTGTCTAGCAGTTGCCAGCTGATGAGTCCACTATGACTCCCAAATCCTTCTCATCAGGTGTACTTTCAATTTTTAGACTTCCCATTGTGTATTTAAATCTCATAATTGTACTTCCTACATGTAACACTGTACATTAACTTACATTAAATTTCATCTACCACAAATCTGCCCAAGACTGTATGCTGTTCAAGTCGCTCTGTAATGATTCAACAGATCCTAGATTATCTGCGAATCCCAATTATCTGGCGCCTCATGTATAACGGCGTGGGTAGAATTCGCACTATAACATGACGTAAGCACAAAAGCCAAAATGTGCATACGCACAGAAAAATCCAGATGCAGTAATCTGTGTGTACTCCAACTTCTGCATTCTTCCGCTCCATAAATCAGTGTGAAAATTAACGCTCATTCGCCTTCTGTCCCACCCCAGCTCCTCCCAGAATTACGCCTCTTTGAACATACAAATCAATATAAATCGCCCTTAAGCTCAGCCGTCTGTGAAAAGACAATGGGAAAAGCACGGGGGAAAATATAAGAATTTCAGCGAATACCAAGTGGAGGCAAAGGAAAAACATACTATTTGTTCAAATAAACCGTGGTATAATCAACAAAAGGAAGTTGATCGAGTGACATAGCGTGTTGGAGAAACTTGAAAGCTCACGTTCACAAAGTCGCACAGTGCCAGAAATAAGAAAGAAGTTGTCAGATATTAAAGTCACTGTGAAAAGGTGAGTTGTAGCCCACTGTCTGAGTGTCATATGAAAGCTTATTAGGGTACAGAGAAAAAAAAGGCACACAGTGGGGAAAAAGCATGAAATGTCAACTTCAGTCTTGAAATTTCCACTTTAATCATGTAGTTTATTTTGTCATTAAAGTAGAACATCGTAAACTTCATCTTACAATCATTTAATTAACCAGTTTCTCAAATCACATAGCACGTTAAATGCTTTGTTTTGTATGTGATCTTCTATGTGCTCTATGTGTGTGAATCACCACTTGCTTCTTAAACCAGCTCTCTTCCTCCGACTGGACACAGAATCCATTACATTCGTGATATTACAGCTCTCTGAATAACTAAAATACTGAGATGTATACATGATATAATTTTTATGATGATAGGAGTTAAAGGACGTTATCAAACATGGGTTTCATGGCGCAGTGATTTTGCGCGACCTTCGATGAAATTATTTATTGCAGCAGTACTCACGGGCGGCTCTAGGCTTGTGGTGTCACTGGGCAGAGGAAGAATCGGTGGCCCCTTTGCCCGCCAATGTCAATATGGTATCTTATGCACGGTGGATGGCCACGTCCGTTGCGGACACTGCATAGCCGCCTCATGTTCATGACACAAGCGCTTAACTTTTTTCGAAATTTTCAGCTGCATTTTTAGCTGTGTCGTTATTTTCTCTTTCTGTTTTATATTCAATATATATTGGCGTAGCCGCCACTGCAGTCCTTGCTTTTCTTTCTCCAAGTAACCGATCGCCACACAATCAGCTCTGTAATAGACGTTAAGCCATCTGTAAGCTTAGAGTGCCGATTCTTCGAAATATTTAAGGAACATTGAAATATCTTCGTAGTACATGTTTAATTATTCTCTCCTTCACGCCAGTCCCAGTGAAGAATATAGATTATTTAAATGAAGTTAAAGTTTTATCTGTATAATATAATAAACATATTTTGCTGCATTTCATCTTAAAAATGATATTGTCATCATATGTAAATACGTGCTTTATAAAGTGGCTCAGGTTGTGTAATATTATAACTGTAGTGCAAGTTTACAGTGGGGTGATTGTACTTATAAGTACAAACAGTTCTACAAGGAGCAATTGATTAAGTGCGTTTAAAGTTCTTGAGATGAAACTGTTTCTGAACCGCGAGGTCCGTACAGGAAAGGCTTTGAAACATGTTGCCATAGCTGAGACAGCATGTACTTGATGCTGTATACCGATAATTCTCTTTCCGATCAGCTGCTGTGATTCACACTCAGATACAGTGATATAAATACTCCGAGTGGTGCAGTTAGAGTAATATGGAAAAAGATGATCCGCTGTGGCAACTCCTAACGGGAGCAGCTGAAAGAAGAAGAAGAAGAAGAAGAAGAAGAAGAAGAAGAAGAAGGTGCAGTGAGAGTAACAACGCTAAAGCAGTTATGGTATTTGGAATACTATGGCTATTTCCTGGACCATTATATTGTTATAAGTTAATTACAATCAGATGCATTACACTAATAAACAATATGCGGTTAGTTTCAGCGTATTTATAAAGCCGCGTCAGGAAAATAAAAAAGTAACCACACAGGAACAGTAGCACTGCTTTGACACTGGGTGCCGCCAGTCTGCAAAACCGAGTGGAGAACTTGCGTACAACAAGGTATGATGTAAGGTATGTGGCTTTACACCAAGTGCAGGCTTTATACATCGTGATTTGAACATGGAAAAGTTCTTATGCAACATTTCTGTGCGTATGCACCGCGCAAACATGAGGCCCCTGGTTTTGTTGATTTTTGTATTTTTGTTTAAGCCCAGACAATGTTTACTGTCATATATTCATAAGAAAAATTCTAGTTCTGCTTAGAAAATTATTTCTTGGATGTCAGTTCATTGCTTCATCACTTTCCCAATCCACTAAGTAAGCAACAGGTAATTACTGGGGCCCTGTTGCCATCAAGAAGGAAAATATCTGGGTATCTGATGCTTTAAATGTATATCTGACTTTAGTGGCACAGAACTACCAATAGCTGCCAATGGCAATGGAACATTTTAACAGTGTGAAAGTGTCCAAAATGGATCACTTGAAAGAGTTTAAATAGCTACTACATAAATGAACAAGCTACGTCAAAGGATGAGGTAAATATCCAAATAAGTATATTGTTATATGGAAAAGTTAGAAGATAAAGAATAGAGCCTGTGGGGGAAAACGCACACTGAAGAAACATCTGATATGCATTTGATTACCATTAGCAGTGATAGTGAAATCTTTTGAGAGGGTTAGGGTTAGTACTGAATTATAGTTACATCTAGTGTAGATTACAAACATATCAAATCATATATCATTTGGTATCTGGAGTTGTTTCATGAATGACTTAACAACACTGTGACTACTCCATGAAATCTGCTGTACATTGGTAAACATATTTGGCAATTTGTTTTCTGCTCTGGACAGAACTCGCTATCTGAGGTTGCTTCCTAGGCAGTCGTAATCATTTGAAGATATCCACATCTAATAAAGACTTTCCCCTTGAAAGACAGCTGAAACATTTCAAATGAAATTTGTGTTTTTCTGTTAATATGCAGGCCTACAGTGCTATTTTACATATTATGCTCCAGGGTAATTACAGGAACACATCTGCCAGATGTTGGATGAATCTAGATTTAGAAAGTGCAATATGGCAAAAATGTCTAGCAGTAGTATTGTGGATTGGCCACATCTGGAGCAGAACAGAAATGTTTTAGAAAAAACTGAAAAGGCATTTTTTAGCAGAGGGAGGTAGTAAACTGCCCTTTATAAAGATTACCATAGCCATGTTGCTGCCCTAGAGTTTATGTTAAGGTGTAGTGTATATACTTTATCCTACAGCGAACTTAAAATGGTTGCCTGATTATACTTGGGTTTGTAAGATCCATTGAAGTTACATACTAAATCCAATAAAGACTAGATGTTCTTCTTATGACTTTTATCCTAATTGAAGGTTGTGTTTTCTATATTTTAACTCAAACCAGTAATATTGCATAATCATGTAGCATACCTTATTACAAAAGAAACAATTTTTCATAGAGATTTACCCAGAAAGATCACAAATTCCAATGACAAGGATCTAACATATTATATTTACCATCCAGTTGGTTGTGATCTCTGAGAATACTGCTGTAAACCTACAATAGAACATAAAACAGCTTGAATCAATTGAAATATTGTAAAAAATTAACAATGTTGTGTTTTAAATGCTTTACTAATCATGGGCATGGGCATTAGACTTAGAAGCCTTGTTTAAGATACACAGACTACTTCAATATGCCCATTTCTTCAGTGCTGCATTAGAAAACACAGCGGTGGCCAAACATTAAATAAGATATGTGTAATTCAGAATATGCCCCACTTATGACTGAAATTCATAAGAGATGGCATAAAAAGTAGGCACATTTATATTGGTAATGTGTGTGTGCCATTAAACTCTGCGTCTGAAGTGTCTCCAGAGAAAGATTTTACATAATTAAATGAGCAAAATGACTAGGGAACAGTTAAATTCAAAGTGGAACTGTCCTCAGTGCTGAAAAGCTGGCGAAAGTGCTCCACTCAGTGGGATGAAAACTAGCAAAGTATTAAATGCTAAAACTCTAAAGTATTTCTTTGGTACATGTTGCATAATGTAAAACCAAGACACCATTTATTTTATATGTATGTCATTTTTAATGTATGCAACTAGCTAAATTAATTTATCACATACATATAGATGTATAATTCCAATTTCCAAACCTAATTATGTCATATCATCTACTGTTAAACCGTACTTCTAAAATTTTTATTATTATGCTGTATTAAGGAATTGTTCTGTTCTGTGTATTGTATTGTATTGACCCCCTACTTTTGACACCCACTGCACGCCCAACCTACCTGGAAAGGGGTCTCTCTTTGAACTGCCTTTCCCGAGGTTTCTTCCATTTTTCCCTACAAGGTTTTTGGGAGTTTTTTCCTTGTCTTCTCAGAGAGTCAAGGCTGGGGGGCTGTCAAAAGGCAGGGCCTGTTAAAGCCCATTGTGGCACTTCCTGTGTGATTTTGGGCTATACAAAAATAAACTGTATTGTATTGTATTGTATATAGATGCACATGAATCTGTAATGAGGCTTAATTCCCATGTTAAAACTGAACTTTCATTAATATTTTGATGATGTCCCCTTAGGATAGAAACTTTACTTAACCTACTGTAGGTATAACCAAAGTCTAGCTCATGGTTTGAAATAGTTCCAATATGGAAGTCACTGGAAAGAGAGTCGCAGGGGCTCAACGGAGTATACACTTCTGATATCGTGTCCATTTGGAACCCTCTTATTCTAAAATCAAAACTTGTGGACGCCTGGGCATACAACTATCCAAAGAAGCTACTAAAAGAGTCCCCAATGATGTTAGTTCATTAGGTAGTGGACAGAAATTGTTAGTATGCAATATTGTAAATGTCACTACACTGCTCTGCATGGTTTGGGTTCTAAGGCTGAAAAAGCTGGGAGAGGACTGAATGTTTTCTACAAATTTTGAACGCTGAAGGGGTAAGGGGAGAGGAAGGCAGTGTTACAAGTCGACCAATTTTGTTTTTCTAATTGATGTTATTTTTATATATTTTGTTATCCATCCTTCTGTCTATTAATCTAATCCATCTAATCCAGCTTTAGGGGACTAAGAACATGGGGCATCTCAAGGCAGAATCAATCACAATGCAGAAGCCAGCTTTGGACAGTGCATCAGTTTATTGCAGGGCATACCAATACACACATTCACATTACTGTATTTTGAGTCAATTTAGAATTTACAAATAAATATTTAAAATGTGAAATGAATGCCACATTACCACAGAAAAACTCCTTCAAACATGGGGCCAAACATGTAAACTCCACAAAGAAAGACTTTGCTAGCAACAATGATCACGGCACCATATTGCCACTTTTATTAGACATATATACCATATATACTCGCAGATAAATTCTCCCGCAGATAAGTTGGGACTAGATTTTACTGTATAATGTCTGGTATTTTATAATGTTGGTCATATAAGTCGAATACAGACAACTCACGCTATTGGTCCAAGAAATTATGATATGCTAACGCCCACCTGAGAGAGTAACCATGGAGCACATTGCCTTTTTTTTCTATATGGGTGCGGCAATGCGCTATATCAGCGTGTGCTCTTAACCTCTCTCTCTATTGTGCCTACGTGACCACACGGTAATACCCAAACAATTCTGAAGCAATGTTTGCACTGATTTATGTTTTTTGTATCTCACACCCTCATACACCTTTATTGTAAGAGCATCCCTTATCTATGATGGAGCGTTAGATCAGAAGAAAATATGAAGCTGGTTTTAAATTAAACTTCATTGAAGTAGTGAAAGAAATTGGTAACTGCGCTGCTGCAACAAAATTCGACGCGTCTGAGAAACTGATGCAAGATTGGAGTAAGCAAGAAGAGGAATAATTGTCGCATTATTGAATGGCCATATAAGTAGGGGTCTGATTTTATGATCGATTTTTCAGGTTTCAAGACCCAACTAAAACGTGAGTATATACAGTAAACAAAAGACCCGTGTGTGTATGGAGCAGTCTGCTCTGCTCACACTCGACCACAGCCACCAGATGGCGCATACAGCACTTTTAAATCTTTTCGGCGCTTGCATGCACCTCACTTCTCACTACGAAAGACCTGTATGCAGTAAAGGCCACTGTGCAGCAATGACATCGTGTTAATGACAAAAATAAAGAGACACAACATCAAAATGAAGCAAACACCACTGCTCACCCATGTACAAGTAAAATACCTCAGCAATGGAGTGCAAGTCTTGAAGTATTCACAAAAAACATTGTCTACATGGATGTTTTTTCTCAAGACAAAGTTTAATAGGACTCATATGCCAGTGATATAGCTAAGATATGGCATTGCAAGTGTCTTCTTATGAAAACCAGTGGGGCAGCAAGCAAAGGTGCATCCATATCCTCTGCACTGGGTAATTCTTAAGAGTTACCTGATGCTTCTACAGGCTCATGAATACAGTAATCCCTCCTCGATCGTGGGGGTTGTGTTCCAGAACCCCCCTCGATAGGTGAAAATCCGCGAAGTAGAAACCATATGTTTGCATGATTATTTTTATATATTTTAAGCTCTTAGAAACTCTCCCACACTGTTTATAAATATTCTCCGCACAGTTATACAGTAAACCCTTGTTTATCGCGGTTAATCCGCTCCAGACAGATAAATGAATTTCCAAGAAGTAGGATTCTTTATTTATAAATCTAATATTTTCGCAGTTAGAGCATTGAAAACCTGTTTACGGCCTTCTAAATACGTTTTTTAACATTATTAGAGCCCTCTAGACATGAAATAACACCCTTTAGTCAAAAGATTAAACTGTGCTCCATGACAAGACAGAGATGACAGTTCTTTCTCACAGTTAAAAGAAACTGCAAACATATCTTCCTCTTTAAGGTGCGCGTCAGGAGCGGAGAATGTCAGAGAGAGAGTAAAGTAAACAATCAAAAATCAATAGGGCTGTTGTGCTTTTAAGTATGCAAGCACCGCGATAAAGTGGCTGGAATGAAGGGATCAATGTGAAGGTAGTCTTTCAGCATTTTTTTACAGGTGCATCCGTATCTTCTAAGCAAACAGCCACTGTGCAAACAGCCCCTCTGCTCACACCCCCTCCGCCAGGAGCAGATAATGGGGCCAATCATACGCCTCCCTGATGTTATTGCATGATGGATAAGTATCTGTCTGTATTTCTCAGAGAGAGTGAGAGAGACAGAGAAAAGCAAACAATGAAAAATCAATACAGGCTGTTAGAGCTTTTAAGTGTGTGAAGCAGCACGCAGGAAGCATATCGTATATCACTGAGGACTTTTATTTAATATGTAATACGTGCTCTGATTGGGTAGCTTCTCAGCCATCCGCCAATGGCGTCCCTTGTATGAAATCAACTGGGAAAACAAACTGAGGAAGCATGTAACATAAATTGAAAGACCCACTGTCCGCAGAAATCCGCGAAACATCGAAAAATCTGTGGTATATATTGAGATATGCTTGTATTTAAAATTCGCGATAAGAGTGAAGCCGCGAAAGTCGAAGCGCGATATAGCGAGGGATCACTGTACAGTAAAACTGCCAGGGAGCCTTTGAGTTGTTTTTTGTTCCAAAGACCACACACAGCTAGTTATTTCTATAAAAGAGAAGTCATGAGCCTTATAAATTTCTGCAAATGAGTGACATGTTATGTCAAATAGTTTTATCCATTCATTTTCTAACATGATCACCCTATTCTGGGTTGAAGGGCACACTCATACTCATTTGTAAGGTGCCAATTTAGAGTTGCCAAATAACCTAACATGACTAAAATGGCCGAGTTTCATTTTGCAAGCAATTTTGCTAAACTGATGCAAAAAATTGTTTTGCATCCAAGTTTGAAATTATGAAACTTAAAACTCATTAAAAAAGATATAAGGACAAAATAATAAAGTAGAACATTAGTAGTCTAGTGGAAATTAAAGCAGTTTTGTGCTGCAGAAGAAGACAAATTTGCACAAAGGAGCTACAAGGCTTCTATCACTTCCCAAGAACTACAAAGGTTCACAATGTATTAGCCTTTAAAATGGCTGTTTGGGTCAAAAGAGTACTGTGAGCACCATAGACACTTTTCCTAACACTGCAAACCACAGCATATCACTATATAGCACACTCTCCATGCCTACAATACAAGTCTCCCATGAGAGCTCAGTGTTTCCCAAACCTATTCTGTCAGGTCCCCCTTTTGTGTATAAAGAAAATTTTAAAGCCCCCCCAGCTCCCGCCAGTATGCACACACACACATAAGTGTGCATATACGTACATCCTTTGCTATACTCTCCAAAGATAGAATTAATTACTACAAATTATTAACAACCTGAAACATAAGCATGTAAATGTTGCTGAATAAAAGAATAAACACATGAGAGTAGTCTGACACTTAACATCAATAATGAAAACTGAACATAAACAATTTTAATCGTGCCTTTACCATCAATTTATTTTTTCTCTCTCAAAATTAGTTTGCAGTGCAGGAAATGCAGGTGCAAATGCATTTATCAAGGGTTTCCAAATAGTTCAAAACTGTTCAAATGCTGGGATTGATTAGTTTCGAAACTAGTTTTGTAAACCTTGATTTGCTTGTATGGAATATTATTTGATTTAATAAATTAAGTAAAATTTTTTAAAAAGTAAGAACAAAAAAACAGCTTAAATGCAGTTACCAGAAAGGCATTCCAGAAGTAGTGTGACTTGTACAAAAACGCCACAGTCCAAATGTCTTCATTTGAAAGATTTTATATTCAAAGCCAACAGTTCACAGAAAAAAATAAGTAAAAAGGTTGATAATACATACAACAAAGAGAAACTTCATATCTATGGTAAGTATCTAGGTTACATTTCTTAAGGTTTCTATCTGTTACCACATGCGCTAGGACCTACAGTACTTATATAATGTTCAGAAAACTATATGCCCTTAAGATTCTTATCTGACTAACAGTTCATGTCTCCTCCTAGGTGTCTAACTTCAATCTAAGAGAATTGTATTGTAACACAGGGCTAACATTAAGAACATTCCATTATGTTTAACGTATGGGAAAAGAACAGAATCTTCCATTATCTATGTTAAAGCTACATTATATTTAGATCAGTGCTAAGCAAAAACTAAGGTACATTTACCATTAACATAAAGAATTTGGTTCTTACATCAGGTTTACAAACTCACCAAAAATCACTACTCAACAACTGACCATGGACATTTGTTTGAAGAATCACATCTCTATTCCTGCAGACTTTTCAATGATTGTGGTGAACCGGCTGTGTGCTGCAGATTCTTTGAAACCATAGCTCCTGTTTTGAAATTGTCGCTTTTAGTTCATTTTCAAGGTCTTGCTCTGTATTTTGTTTTGATTGTGACAACTGTGGAAAAACTGACCTCACACAGGTAGGATCTGTCAAACATTAGTGTATTGGCTCTCTGCCCTAGCAGTGGGTACTCCTTTTCCACTCCAATCCAAAATGCAGCCAAAGTCTTGGACTTGAACTGAAGTCCAATTGTTGAATCAGAGGTCGCTGTTTCTGTTCTGCAATAATGAAATCAGCAGCTGAAAGCATCTCTGATCTAGTTATTCCTAGCAGGATCCATCTTTGAGGAATACCTCTGAAAATGTTTTTGTAAGGCTGAGCTGTGACCTTACATACACATAATCACAATGTTATGCATTTTATTGTCCTCAATGTGTGAGACTACATTCTCGTCTTTCACTTGTTTCCCCTACATTTTTAGTTTTCTTGTGAAGGACTTAATTGTATTTACAACCTGTGTAAGGTGTGCCTTGAAACTTTAGATTTAGGTCATTGAGTTTCTGAAATATGTTACTGAGGCATGCAAGTTTCATTAGGAAGGCATCATTATTAAACTTGTTAGTAAGTTCATTCCTTTCTTCCTCCAAGAAGATTCTGATCTCATCCCGCAGTTCAAATTCCCTCGATATCACCTTCCCAAGTGACAGGAATTCACAGCACAGCAGTGTGTTCATATCACAATTTCTTGCAAAGATACCCAAACGTAGACTAGTCATGTTTTAATATTGTATACTGTAGCAATAACATCTGTCATTATATCAGTTAGCTTGGGACTAAGCTGTTTGGATGCAGTGTGACCATTGCAATTTTGGAGAAGCATGCTTGATAAGCGCTTGCAATCCCCCTTGTTTCCATGCCATTGCATGCAGATCTCTACACAGTTTTTCTCTTTCAGTTTAGCCTCTTTCAAGTAATTGTCTCCATGTTTGAATAATTTGTCTGCAGTGGTTTAGTTAATTACACGTTTGCAGAAAATCAAATCTTTCATGGAATCATCGGCATCAATATACCTGATGTATGCTATCAATAAACAGTCTTAGTTGCTGTCGGTTGCTTTGTCCATTTGAAGTGTGAAATGTCGGTCTCTAATTTTGTCAATAAGCTTCTCCTCCACATCTTTTGATATGCTGTAAATGCACCTTGTGATGGCATCATTCTTCCATCAAACAACTTTGAGTTTGCTAGCTGTTGCTTCAATATTCATAGTGGAAACCACATCAATAGTGACAAGAAGCATTAATTCCTCTGCTATAGAGGCAGGTCTTTTTAATGTGGGGAATACACTAGGCTACTTTGTGGAAAGCAAGTTCAGCATTAGCAAGCATAGATGCAGTTTTAATAAAATGGCTCTGACGAGCATGACGGTTTTCTATTTACCTTTAAGAAATCAGAGGGCTTGTCCATGTGCTTTGGATGTAAATTCTCCAGATGGTGTCTCAATTTGTCAGCTTCAAACTGTCAGCAGCTAATATTTTAAGTCACAAAATGCACTGTGGTTTCTCTTCTGTACCAACCATACTACTGGTAAAGCTGAACTAGAGATGTGCCCCATCATTTCTTTTTTTTTTTTTGGTTTTTGAAACTGTAATATTTGATGTAGTTGAAGTTTGTTCACAATTTCATTTACGTTTTGTTGAAAGGTTTGTCACTAACGTCTCCATGCTGTTAGGACAGGGTCCTCATTTATGGTTCTTGGGACAGGATGGGGTCAGATGTAGGTGGATTTGGAAGTTCAAGTGTTACCACCTAGAATAGCAAGGCATCATGTGACATCATCATTGCCATGTCCACCTCCATTCCAGTTTACTAACTGGCTATCAGGAGAGGCTTTTGGAATAATCCTGCTTACATGGGAAGGCTGCTAGAGACGAACTAAACACCTTTCTTTCTACATTATTTTTTGCTGTTTGCAAAATTCGACAGCTTTGTTACTTTTTTTGTGATGAAAATCTATGTTCCACTGCAAATTCAGTTTCTGCAAATTTCCGACATCACTACCTGCAATGTTCATCTTTGGGATGTAGGGGAGAAACCCACATAGGTCCGCACTGGCAATGCTAAGGAAGAGTATGTTAAAAAAAATTGTAATATTGGCCTCAATAAAAACAATATTTACAGATATGACACCTCTGTTATTTATCATTTTTATTTTACTTCAACAAATATCAATTTTAACTTTTTCTGTATTTACTTTGATACGTTCCTTAATTTTTAAGTGATGTGTAACATTGTATTTAATTATATCCATCAATGTATTTGTCCATTTGTATAACTGCTTATTTTAATTCAGGCTTAGACAAATGTACTTCTTTTTGTGCCCTCTTCAATCTGTAGGTCAGTTACTATGGCTTTCCACAATGCCTTATCTTCAGCCTTTCTTTTTGCTTCCTCTATTCTTTCCATGTTGCCCATTGCTTTACATCATTAATCAATGTTCTTTTTTTTCCTTAGTCTCTAGTTCCATCTATGTGTCCTTCTACCACCAATTGAGCCATTTTTCCCACTGGAACCTCTCAACATTTTTCCTGCGAATCACATCTTTCGTCTCTTCATCTCCTTCACTATACATTTTTCTATACCCATCCTCTTCATCACTTTATCACCTTCTCTGTCCAGCTAACTTTCATGATCCTTCTGTAGTACCACATCCCAAGCCTTTTCAACCTCCTAGTTGTTGTTTCCCACATGTCCATGAATTTCTACCATAAGATAACACTGGGAAGGTGTATATTTCTCATTTATTTCTCTTTAAGGTCAATGCTCAGATTCTTCTCAGACATTCTTTACAAATAATTGGCTAAATAAATAAGATTTTGCCTTAAGATGGAAATAATTTCTTACCTGAAAAGTGCCCATTGTCCAGGACTTCATTTTAAGTGGGGTCGTTTAACATTTATTCCATTTTTATTTTGTATTTTTGCGCTGTACCTGCAAATACTACAATCTGTTGAAAAGATCATCTTCACATCTTCACATTTTGTCTAAAATATATGAAGAGTACATATATTTTATTACAAATGAAGATCTCTTTTAAAAATGCCATTGTGACTTTTAATTTGGTGAAATGTATTTTAAATAAGGTGCACAAATTTCATAGACGTCTCTGCTTTTTTCTTTCACTGTGCATAAAGAGTTTGATTATTCAAATATTCAGCCATAGTCCCTTGGTGTCATTTATTGAGATTGGATTCAAATATATTCCTCCTTTTCAATCAACATATGATACTCATATAATTGCTAGTCTCATATCATCAAAATCTAAATATAGTTTCTCTATTAGACTTTGATGGTGAATTTAAATGATCTTATTTTTTTTATTAAAAGCTGTCTTTGAAAATATAAATTAAACAAAATTACCTTACTCCATTGATAATATTGTTCACACATGCACATTTCTATATTAGCAGAGTTTTATACTGTATATGTAATCTAATGTTGAATGGCTGACAAGGAAAATGGACAAAAAATTCTAACTTTACAAAATTGGATCTTTTTTTGCCCAAGAATAAGCTATATTTTAAAACTAACAATGAAGAAATTGAGCACAGTACATAATGGTGACCATAAACTTTGTATAAAAGTGCTAATACTTGAACTGAAATAAGAAAGACCTTGTGCATAAATTGCTTGGCAAAGACCTTTGAAATTGCCTTATTTTCTGTGTTGTTCATTTTCTGCTTTTTTATAGCAATATTTCTATATCCTGCAATGGCCAGTGCATCATTACCCAAAGCTGTGATCAGCATGCCTTCTCATTTCCTTAATAAAATAAATCCTAGAATGTCATTAAAGTAAAGAAAATAATTACTTTATTATTATAAACATGTCAATTTTGTGGAAGTGAGATCCATAAAAATATAATATCAATTCAAACATATCACGTTATAACAACAGTTCGTCATTCCCCATGAGTCCACAAATAACTAATTTACCCATAAACACACTTAAACATATTCATCAAGGATATATCAAACAGCATGAGTTTTTATTGACTAACATACAGAAGTATAGAAAATACAGTGCCAAAAACGGACAGAAAACAAGAAACAATGACTATGACAATATACCTTGAATGTATCATATACAGTATGTATAGTATAAAAAACAACCTCACCTTTGTTATAATCAGCGGCTGTTGAGTAACCTGGTATCTGTGGATAAACATTGTCTCTGAATTTCATGGAGTACATGCTAATTTGCTTGCCAGCATGGAGGAAAAAATGCAGAATTTCCAATGTCTTTTATGATACTTTTTGCCCTACTAAAGCAGCATGTGATATATATGACCTGAGCTGAAGGTGGCTAAATGCCATAAATATTCTGTACCACCAAGTGAAGAAAGAAGGGAAAGGTTCAGGAAGAGAGCAGCGGTATACCCATAATGACTACTTGTAGTAGGAAAAAATCAAAGTAACAAAATCCATGGGAGAAAACAACACATAGTGTGAGAACACACTTGAATATTAAGGCAGTAAATTCAGTAATAAGAGAGTTTAATTTGTTACCCACAAAGTTGGACAGTGTTACATTCAAAATGGTGATCATCACAGAGATAAATATAGCAAATGTTTCTTCCGCAAGTACACCCTTATCAACCCAGGGGCCGTGTGCAGCAGAAAAGCCACAAAATAGTAGCAGCCATCCAAAACAAAGATGGAATCATGGTAAATTAAAACTATGCTATAATTTGTATGCTTTAACTTATGTTATTAAATTCTCCATAATTAAAACTTTGCCAGAAGAATGTATATCCTTCAGAAAAAATGTAATTTGTTCAGGTTTCATGACAACTACGCAGCCAGTGACATCTACTGTCAGCCTGTACAAGATAGTGAGCATATATGGAGAAATCCAGGCGTTCCTTAGACCTCTAAAGAAGCAAAGGCATTGCTGCGCCTTTTTGACTATAGCTAAGATGTTGCTGTATCTATCTTGGTCATTAGTGGCCTGCTTATTCAATTACATGGCCTCAGAATGTTGGTATCATGTCCAACAGGCATTTACATTTCATGCCACTGTGTCTTTAAGATTTTAGCAGGAACAGAGAGATAAAATTCAGAAATCAGCATGCAGTGTAAAAGACCTGGCAGGCCCATTCACTAGACTGAAAAACAGAGCTAATTATAAAGACCTCATGGTCAACTCCACAGAAATTTGCTTCACCTACCCATCCCTGTGTGAACATTATGAATATCCACTTCAGTTTAACTTACTCTTTTGTAGTGCTCCAAACAGTTACACAACTGTGAAATTATAAGAGTAAAGCACTTAACCAAAACATTAGCAGAAATGGGTAAAAGTACTTTAAAAGGCAAGGTTGATAAAGAGAGCCCGGCATTCCAATAAAAATTAATGCCAAAGCGCACAAGAGCAATGCAAATGCACTCCACTGTTTTTGACTCCTGACAGGTGGAGGCTACCCATGAGACATGAGAGGACGCACTTACAGTTAGGTCCATAAATATTTGGACAGAGACAACTTTTTTCTAATTTTGGTTCTGTACATTACCACAATGAATTTTAAATGAAACAACTCAGATGCAGTTGAAGTGCAGACTTTCAGCTTTAATTCAGTGGGGTGAACAAAACGATTGCATAAAAATGTGAGGCAACTACAGCATTTTTTAACACAATCCCTTCATTTCAGGGGCTCAAAAGTAATTGGACAATTGACTCAAAGGCTATTTCATGGGCAGGTGTAGGCAAGTCCGTCATTATGTCATTATCAATTAAGCAGATAAAAGGCCTGGAATTGTTTTGAGGTGTGGTGCTTGCATGTGGAAGATTTTGCTGTAAACAGACAACATGCGGTCAAAGGAGCTCTCCATGCTGGTGAAAGAAGCCACCTTAAGCTCCTTAAGCTGCGAAAACAAAAAAAAACCCATCCGAGAAATTGTTAGAATATTACGAGTGGCAAAATCTACAGTTTGGTACATCCTGTGAAAGAAAGAAAGCACTGGTGAACTCAGCAACGCAAAAAGACCTGGATGTCCACAGAAGACAACAGTGGTGGATGATCGCAGAATCATTTCCATGGTGAAGAGAAACCCCTTCACAACAGCCAACCAAGTGAAAAACACTCTCCAGGGAGTAGGTGTATCGATATCCAAGTCTACTATAAAGAGAAGACTGCATGAAAGTAAATATAGAGGGTGCACTGCAAGGTGCAAGCCACTCATAAGCCTCAAGAATAGAAAGGCTAGATTGAACTTTGCTAAACAACATCTAAAAAAGCCAGCACAGTTCTGGAAACATTCTTTGGACAGATGAAGCCAAGATCAACCTCTACCAGAATGATGGCAAGAAAAAAGTATGGAGAAAGCTCATTAGCAAAGCATCCCACATCATCTGTAAAACATGGTGGAGGCAGTGTGATGGCTTAGGCGTGCAAGGCTGCCAGTGGCACTGGGACACTAGTGTTTATTGATGATGTGACACAGGACAGAAGTAGCCGAATGAATTCTTAAGTGTTCAGAGACATACTGTCTGCTCAAATCCAGCTAAATGCAGTCAAATTGATTGGGTGGCATTTTATGATACAGATGGACAATGACCCAAAACATACAGCCAAAGCAACCCAGGAGTTTATTAAAGCAAAGAAGTGGAAAATTCTTGAATGGCCAAGTCAGTCACCTGGGGCCTCATGGATAAACGGTGTGTACGCACAGAAATGTTGCGTAAGAACTTTTCCACGTTCAAATCGCGATGTATAAAACCTACACTTTGTGTAAAGCCACGCACTTTTCCACAGTACCTCATACCTTGTCGTATGCAAGTTCTCCACTTGGTTTTGCAGACTGGCGGCACCCAGCGTCAAAGCAATGCTACTGTTCCTGTGTGGTTACACCTTATTTTCCTGATGTCGCTTTATAAATACACTGAAACTAATCGCATATTGTTTATTAGTGTAACGCATCTGATTGTAATTAACTTGTAACAATATAATGGTCCAGGGAATAGATATAGTATTCCAAATACCATAACTGCTTTAGCGTTGTTACTCTCACTGCACCTTCTTCTTCTTCTTCTTCTTTCAGCTCCTCCCGTTAGGAGTTGCCACAGCGGATCATCTTTTTCCATATTACTCTCACTGCACCACTCGGAGTATTTATATAACTGTATCTGAGTGTGAATCACAGCAGCAGCTGATCGGAAAGAGAATTATCGGTATACAGCATCAAGTACATGCTGTCTCAGCTATGGCAACATGTTTCAAAGCCTTTCCTGTACGGACCTCGCGGTGCAGAAACAGTTTCATCCCAACAACTTTAAACGCACTTAATCAATTGCTCCTTGTAGAACTGTTTGTACTTATAAGTACAATCACCCCACTGTAAACTTGCACTACAGTTATAATATTACACAACCTGCGCCACTTTATAAAGCACGTATTTATATATGATGACGATATCATTTTTAAGAAGAAATGCAGCAAAATATGTTGATTATATACAGATAAAACTTTAACTTCATTTAAATAATCTATATTCTTCACCGGGAGTGTCGTGAAGAATAGAATAATTAAACATGTACTAGGAAGATATTTCAATGTTCCTTAAACGTTTTGAAGAATCGGCGCTCTAAGCTTACAGATGGCTTAAATTCTATTACAGAGCTGATTGTGTGGTGATTGGGTATTTGGGGAAAGAAAAGCAAGGACTGCAGTGGCGGCTACGCCAATATATATTGAATATAAAACAGAAAGAGAAAATAACAACACAGCTAAAAACGCAGCGACAAATTTCGTCAAAAGTTAAATGCTTGTGTCATGAGCATGAGGCGGCTGTGCAGTGTCTGCAATGTATGTAGCCATCCACCGTGCATAAGCTACCTTACTGTCAGGCGGCTAAGGAGCCACCGATTCTTCCTCTACCCAGTGCCACCACAAGCTTAGAGCTGTCCATGAGTACTGCTGTAATAAATTATTTCATCGAAGGTCGCACACAATCACTGCGCCATGAAGCTCATGTTAAATAACGTGCTTTAACTCCTATCATCATAAAAATGATATCACGTATACATCTCAGTATTTTAGTTATTCAGAGAGCTGCAATATCACAAATGTAATGGATTCTGTGTCCAGTCGGAGGAAGAGAGCCGGTTTAAGAAGCAAGTAGTGATTCACACACATAGAGCACATAGAACAGGGGTCTTCAACTAAAATCTATCAAGGTCCAGTCAGAGAAAATTTCTTGAAGCAAAGGTCCGGTCCGTCTGAAGATCATGTTGTCTAACTATTTAGTATCATGTCTATTTAAGTAGCCTAGTAGTTGTATCAACATCTGCATGTAATTAATACTAGACTTTCAAATCAAATTAGTTTAGTACAATTCATAATCCTTTTGACAATATTTATTTACACAGAACTGAACATTTATGTATGACTGCAAATATGTACTTTTTTGTTCTGTCAGTGTATAATTTCTTCTTTAATTTAATAAACAAAAGTAGGGCTGCACTTCAAAATAAGACAAAAATAAATTATGAAAACTGTGCATGCTTAAATAAAGTGCTAAACTTCAGAAGAATACAAAAGGAATGGAGAAAAAGCTTAACATTTCCCTTTTCTGTTTCACATTTTGACTCAAGTCTCAACCAATTTCACAGATAACAAATCTCAACACATCTTAACAATGTAACAGGTTTAAATGCCCATTTTCTTCCCCTCTTATATTCATTGCCACACTTTTTGCTCAGTGAGAGAATTGAGCTCTAGCTTGTCCTGCCAGGGTTTTAAACCTGGGCTTGAATGGAGTCAGAGCCATTCTCATAGACATGTGGAGGTGTTCATTGTTGAGCCTGGAACGATATTTAATTTTTATTATGTTCATTGTGGAGAAAGCTGCCTCACAGTTGTGTGTGGAGCCAAACATAGTCAATATGTACAAGGCTACCTTCCTCAGAACTGGGAAAGCTGTCTCAGGGACCATTTGGAGCCAGAAAGTGGAAGGATCAATTCTTCCACACTGCTCTTTCAGAGCCACATCTGCTTGGAGATCAACCAGTTGCATCTGAAGAGGCCCAGCATTTACCCATTTAAAGTGCTCCGTGACTTATATATCTGTAAATGGCTTTCTGTATTGTCCCAAAATCCAAGCAACTCTGAGGGAGCACTCCTGAGCACGTTGTTGGGCAGTGAATGTGTGGCTCAGGATCCTGGTGGACTGGTCATATTGGCCTCTGAGACTAATGATTTTTTGTGATCTCACTTCAGATTTGAGTGGGTATGTTCGTTCAAAATCTTTATGCTTCGTCTCATAATGTCGTTTCACATTGGCACTTTTTACAAGTGCCACGGTTTCTGAACATATGAGACACACAGGTTTAGTGTTTCCAGTGGGAAGTATGAACAGAAATGAGTTTGTCCATTCTGGATTAAATACCCTATTTTCGCTGTCCACTTTCCTTCTTTTAGAGAGCGCCATTTGCTCCGTATATTTCTGTCCCTTTCGCGTGTCACTCGTCTCTTCTTTATCCAGCACAGTCTCACAGTATCTCTCAGTAGTCTTTATTTTTATCGCTACATTTCTTTCGAGCGTTTGGTTCCTGACCTTGCCTCTAACACACGTTTCACTATCTTTCTTCTTTTCGACCGTATCTCTGAAAAATCCCTCCTCTGTTTGCGTACATGGATTCGTAAAACAACGTTCACGACTAGAATCCAGACTTGATTGGATGAGAGGTATCACGTGAAATGGCTTAGCGCGTATACTGTGTATTTCCTCACCATTACCGTAAAGACTACAAAAGCTGCGGCGGGTAAAAATAGAAGCGCCCCATCATGTTTAAATGATAACCTTTTGTTTTGGCTGTAAGTCAAGGTCCGTATGAGACAGCTTTGCGGTCGGATGCGGACCGAGGTCCGCCTGTTAGTGACGTCTGAGAAGATCACATACAAAACAAAGCATTTAATGTGCTATGTGATTTGAGAAACTGGTTAATTAAAGTTTATGATGTTCTACTTTAATGACAAAATAAACTACGTGATTAAAGTGGAAATGTCAAAATTGTGTGCCTTTTTTTCTCTGTACCCTAATAAGCTTTCATATGACACTCAGGCAGTGGGCTTACAACTCGCTTTTCATGGAGACTTTGATATGAGACTTCTTTTTATTTCCGCACTATACGATTTTGTGAATGTGAGCTTTCAAGTTTCTCCAACACGCTATGTCACTCCATCAACTTCTTTTTGTTGATTATACCACGGTTTATTTGAACAAATAGTATGTTTTTCCTTTGCCTCCACTTGGTATTCGCTGAAATTCAAATATTTTCCCCCGTGCTTTTCCCATTGTCTTTTCACAGAAGGCTGAGCTTAAGGGCGATTTATATTGATTTGCATATTCAAAGAAGCGTAATTCTGGGAGGAGTTGGGGCGTTACATAAAGCGCGTGCATGAGCGTTACTTTTACGGGATTTATGTAGCAGAAGAACATGGAAGTTGGAGTACGCACAGATTCCTGCATCTGGATTTTTCTGTGCGTAAGCACATTTCGGCTTTTGTGCTTACACCATGTAATAGTGCGAGTTCTACGCACGGCATTATACATGAGGCCCCTGGTGATGTCCATGAGTTCAAGACTTCAGGCTGCCATTGCCAGCAAAGGGTTTTCAACCAAGTATTAGAAATGAACATTTTATTTCCAGTTATTTATTTTTGTCCAATGACTTTTGAACCCCTAAAATGAAGGGATTGTGTTAAAAAAATGCTTTAGTTGCCTCACATTTTTATGCAATCTTTTTGTTCAACCAACTGAATTAAAGCTGAAATTTTGCACTTCAACTGCATCTGAGTTGTTTCATTTAAAATTCATTGTGGTAATGTACAGAACCAAAATTAGAAAAAAGTTGTCTCTGTCCAAATATTTATGGACCTAACTGTAAGTGCGTCCTCTCATGTCTATAAGAGCCATTTTCCCTCTTCTTCTGCTTTAAACTATCCACTGTAAATGGTAGGGACATTGATTCCAGAATAATATGAATATAGTGGTAGGATGTTGTTTTGTGTTAGCCATTATGGATGCAAAGAGAAATCAAGTAAAATGACACCTTTTATTGACTAACTAAAAAGATTACAATATGCAAGCTTTCGAGGCAACTCAGGAGCTGCCTTGAAAGCTTGCATATTAGAATAATTTGAAGAAACCCAAAGTATTAGAAGATATGGTTTATTAAACCCAAACA
Organism: Polypterus senegalus; assembly: GCF_016835505.1. Lineage (NCBI taxonomy): Eukaryota > Metazoa > Chordata > Cladistia > Polypteriformes > Polypteridae > Polypterus > Polypterus senegalus. The sequence continues at coordinate 135,586,361 of NC_053156.1, forward strand.
AACACAACATATGAATAAACAAAGAAGCACGCAAAATCTAGGCCTTGGAATAAAAGTTGGAATGTTCTCTACCTGTTGTGGCGATCCTACTTACCCACTTCCTGTAACACAACCTGGTTTCCTTCTTTTACCTCCCAAATGTTTCCTCTCCTGCCTGCTTTTCCTCCAGCTGCTTAAACGCTGGCCCTCAATCACCTCCTATCTCTACAATCTGTTATTTCACTGCCTTAGCAAAGCATTGCCACTTCATGAATATGTACTGTAAGAAAGCCGGTCTGTTCTCACTTTACGCCAAGTTGCCTCTTATTGCTACACCATGACTCTCCTGCATTTTAATAATTTGCCTTTAGACATTTTAAAAGTTTAGCCTTTATACAGACAATCTATTTCACTGCCACAACACTATTTTTTTCAACAGGATCAGAAAGGAAATTTTCAGGCTACAGTTAATTAAAAAGAAGTGCAGACATTTACATTAAGCAGATTTCAAAAAGTAAATCTGAGTTTTTAATGAACATTTGGACTTTGCTTTGTATTAGGAATGGTAATTATTACACATCATTTCTTTCTATTACTTGAAAGGGATATCATTAAAATCTTGCTTTATATTTTTATTTATTAAACTCTATAACTACACGCTACTGCTGACAACTTGAAATTAACCATGTAGGCTGTGTGTGCCAGTGTGCCATCCATTCCAAACCTGCATTCTTTGCAACCCCTCTCAACTCTAAACTGGACTATGCAGGTCATAAAATTGTGATATATTGTTGCTGGGTATTGTGCCTAAAATATAAGTATTTTTAATGTCATTTATCCTTACTATACTAAAATGTATGGGTTCTTCACATTTGATTTCTTTAGTTCACTTTTATGTATCTACTTACCACATGAAGCAGGACTATCTCTTCCCATTTATCAGTTCTTGCCAATGGAAGTTAGCAAAATTAAAAAATTAAAATTAAAATAGCCACTTTAATAAACAAATGCAGCTGCTAGAATCTTAACTAGGAAAAGAAAATCCGAGCACATTTCTTGTGATGTTACTACATTGGTTACCTGTGCCATTTAGAATTGACTTTAAAATACTGCTTATGGTGTACAAAACCTTAAATAATCTCACACCATCCTATATCTCAGAATGTCTTTCACCTTACACTCCAAATTGTAACCTTAGATCACTCAAATGAGTGTCTGCTTATAATTTCAACAGCTAAACTTAAAAGAAGTGGTGAGGCAGCCTTCTGCTGTTATGCACCTAAAATCTGGAATAGCTTACTGATAGTAATTCGCCAGGCTAATACAGTGGAGCACTTTAAAAAACTGCTAAAAACACATTGCTTTAACATGGCTTTCTCATAGCTTGATTTTAGTTTAATCCTGATATTCTGTATATGCATTTAATTATCATTATCATTCATGGTGGCCCAAAAATCCGTACTAACCCCTACTTTCTCTGCTGTTCTTTTTCTGTTTTTCTGTGGTGGTGATCTGCACCACCACCACCTGATCAAAGCACCGTGCTGTCCCTACATTGATAGATTAAAGGCCAGAGGTCCACATGACCATCATCATCAAGTTCTTCCAAGTGAACTCTGAATACAATGAGGACTGATTGAGGTCATTTATGTTAGGCAGAATGCCTAGATGGGGCTGGGCGGTCTTGTGGCCTTGGAACCCCTGCCGATTTTTTTTTTTTCTCCAGCACTCTGGAGTTTTTTGTTTTTTTTCTGTCCTCCCTGGCCATCAGACCTTACGTGTTATAAAAATAAATGTTCTTGTTGTTGTTGCTGTGTGTCCTTCTGGTTGCTATATCTCTGTCATTCCATGAGATGGCATTACACAAACTTTTTAAAGTAATAAAATGTGCTGCATTTGTCATTATAATAGATTGCACATCACAAATATTAACACTGCTTTTACAAATCCCACACGAGATGGCACATAACAAAGACATATGCATTACATTATGCACTGCAAACATCATTGATTACTTAGATTTTAACCCATGTTAGACGGGTAGCACAGCTAGTACCATTGTAAATCAAGGCTAGAATCCTCCCATAAGCTGCATAACTCTCTTCATTTTGCAGGATGCCCCAAGATCTTCAACTCCATGCCTAAGCGTTACAAAAGTTTAAAAAATTAAAAACATGCAGCTAAATGCAACACTCAGTTGTTAATGAAAGAGCCAACCAATTAAGGGGCTTACCATTTCATCTTGTGCCTCATTTTCTTTGACACTTTTATTCATTGCATTGAATTTGAATTGCACATATATTGACACTCATCCCTGTACTTACCCACTCAAGGCTCGTGCAATCTCTTTCACACTATCCCTCTCCCTCGAAATATAAATATAAAGAGGATTAGATAATGAAACCCTTTTGCAAATTACAGAAAATTTCAAATACAGAATGCTTCTGAGTACCTTCATAAATAATCAAATTTCAAATATAGTACCTTTACAACAGAAATTTATTTACATGAAAACAGAATCTTAATGGAAGTTTGTTTGAGACATTAATATTGCATGCCTTCCCCCTTAAGTAGATTGGGAGCAGACTAAAGTTTCAAAATTGTCAGATCTCTGGCATGTGTGAGACGTTGCAGAGTAAGTAGAATGAGATGCCTCTGATGCACAATGTTCATGGAACTAAAGCTTGTTCATCCACTCTGCACTCACACAAGCATGACAGGCATAACCTCTAGCTTAGCTTTCATTGGATGGTCATACCGAGCACCTCTAAAGGCGTGATTGAGTGGCACATCCAAGATAGTGATACAAAGACAAGAAAAGATGGCATTCAACATTGGACAATGATAGGGCCTACCAAGTGATGTGAATCACAGAGTTGGTAACTGAATTACAGTACATTGAACTTTAGAGGTGAGATTGGGCAACAAGTTTTTCAAGTGAGCAACCAAACCTGCATAGTTTAAACAGGCAGGATCAAATCACAGATAGAAAAAAGATCTGGTGTCAAAGTTCAAAAGAGAAATTTTTCGTCGAAGAGGATGTTGAAAAAATGACTACATCAAAACTAATAAAATTGGAACCTAGCTAAATTTTCTTTTAAAAAAAATATGTATAATGCAGAAAGCTATCTCAAAGATAGTTTAAATGCAACCCATGCTGCCATCTTAAATAAACTAGACAGATAATGTTATGTGTATTGGTAAACGACATGGATGCCGCTACAACTAACAGTACTCAAAATGGTGGTTTCTTGGCAACAAAAAATACTGGTGTCAAAATACATCAATAGCATAACGATAAAAATAAATAACATTCAAAAGAACAAAAAATAATGATGAATAAAAGTTAAAAAATGTCCAAACTCCAAGTTATGATACGAAGCCAATAGCAGAAGGAAAAGAACATTTATTGACACAGACTAAGCAGGTTAGCATGAAAGAAAGGTACAATCAGAGAAAAGTATTATATTTTTATGTAAGCAGTGTCCACAACATAATTCTTTTGTGATATGGCTACAAGAGAGACTTCAGAAAAGAACGACAGGCAGCAAATTAATTCCCTAAAACAAGTAGGTGGCAAGAAGTGGTTACCACGTTGAACAGATGCATATTATAGAGGACAGTTAGCTACAGAGCCACTTAGTACATTGAAGCACAGTAGTGTGTCAAAGGAGACACAACAACGTGGAAGGGTTAGGGCACCAGCTTGGTGACCTCATATAATTGAAGGTTTACACAAAAAAAAAGCACGCAACAAGTTGCAGAAACATACATACCTTACTGCCTCACTTCAACCAAGTCAGCAGCTTTCTTCTTCTTTTGTAACTCTTGTATTTGTGTGAAGAGGTCTGTTGTTCTCTTTGTTTGTTATAATATTTCTTGAGCTTGTAAAAATACAATAAAGCACTATCTATCTATCTATCTATCTATCTATCTATCTATCTATCTATCTATCTATCTATCTATCTATCTATCTATCTATCTATCTATCTATCTTCCATAGGATGGAGGCCCTCCTTTGTTGGTTGCAGGAAGTAAACTGTCCCTCTCTGTTCTGGCTCCCATTTTAAGTTTCCACCAAAGAGACATCTACAGTTCCTCAACCTAATTGTGTGGATTTCCCCGTGGTTACATTTAATTAAGATTTTCATTTAATTTAATATAAGATTTTTAATAATAATAACAATTTATTTTTTGTATATCCCAAAATCATACAAGGAATGCCACAATGGGATTTAACAGGCCCTGTTTTTTAACAGCAAGCCTTGACTCCCTAAGAAAAACTCCTGGTGAGGAAAAAAATGGAAGGAATCTTGGGAAAGACAATTCAGAGAGAGAACCCTTTCCAGGTAGGTTGGGCATGCAAGAGGTATCCAAAAATGGGTCAAATACAATACAATACACAAAACAGAACACAAATAACAGTACATTTTACTTAAGAAACTAACTTCATTTGACCAAAATCGTCCCCAGCTTTGGTTTCCAAACATTGAAGCTTCTTGGGTAAATTTTGTGGCTGCCTGTCAGCATGAATGACACTTGGCTTTATAGGCCAAAACTTTCGATTATCCATAAGCTCTCCCAGATATTGTCAAAAATGCATTAATATTCATTTGTCTTTCTTTGGTTTTGTTCTCTGTACATTATTAACTTTTTTATCATTTGTTTACATTTTTAATTGTTATTTTGGTTACGTCATCATATCAACATTTTGTGTATGTGTTTTGTTAAGGACACTGGTATTTTCTGTGCTTATATCTGTGGTTGATATCATTTTACAGCTTTTGGTTAAAAGGTAGGTTATTTGACCCACGAGATAATAGCAGGCATGATGTGAAAGATGGTGGTGCGTATCCCATAGAGTTAAAACTTTAAGACCATTAAAGGAAAGACCCACGAGTCTAGTTCTAGAGCAACTTATACAATTATTTGGGAAATAAGGTTTCTTTTTCACTTTTGTTTGGTTCAGGTGATTCTGGTTTAATCTGATTGGTAAAAGCTTTTCTGCTACTGACAGTTGCTACTACTCTGACAATTGTTTGCACCAAATAATTAAAATCTGTGTGAAAGGATAATCCATTTTGTTCTATATGAATATAACACATATACAAGTATGGAAGCAGTACAATTATTCACGCACTTGGAAATTTTATTGTTATACAACATTGAATCACAGTGGATTTCATTTGGCCTTTTTGACACTGATCAGTAGAAAAAGAATCTTAACGTCAAAGTGAAAACACAACTCTACAAAACAATCTAAATTAATTCCAAATATAACACACAAACTAATTGATGAAGAAAAATAAATCCACTGTGATTCTGCATGCAATGCATACAGACATACATAAAAACAAAGCTATTAATATATTGTCTTAAATATATATGCACAGTTGTTATGTTAACTGCAAAGTAAATATCACTAGATATCACTGATACTATATATATATATTCTAAATGAAGAGGCAAGACCACAAAAAAAGGTTTGGGGTATTACCGCATTTGCCAGAGGGAAGTGTTTACAATAAGTGACACCCTGGGTGATTCCAAACAGCAATGATCTTTGTGGCACATTTCAGATGGACTCATATAGGACTTGAAGGTGCGGAAAGTTACAGCCTACAGTCTTTTCACAGGCTCTGATGATGTACTGCAGATCATCCTTAGCATGAAAAGAGAGCACCAAACTAGACAGGTATAGATGAGCTCAGAATGGACTCAATAATAGCTGTGTAGAACTGGACCAATATTCCTCAGCATATCTTGAATTTCCTCAGCTGACACAAAAAGAACATTCTCTAATGGGTTTTCTTAATAATATATGTGTGATGGTATTGTACCAGTTTTGTGACAGCACAGTGCTCAGAAACTCGACTCTGTCATCCCAATGAAGTGTCTTACATTTATTTACTCCTGGCTAGAAGTATGAGTTCATGATTGAGAATGAATGATGTCATGATGAAGGAATTTTATATTTTCCTTAGAAATCATAATGCCATTTCATAGTTCTATGAAACTAATGCTACAGTTTTATCACAATAATAATGATCACAATATTTAAAGTAGTAGAAGGAGAAGAAGAAGAAAAAGAATAACACAGAAAACATAAGGTATGATATTACAATTAGCTGCAAGTAATTCTTACCACTTCACAGCAACATCAAGAAGAATGAAGCGAGCACTAAGAATCACACAGGCACACACTCTGAAAAAAGATTAAGCCCAATAATGCATTTTATTTAAAAATAAATGATCCACAGTCTTACTTTTAGAAGAACCACCTTTCTATTTTTATGGCCACAGGAAGCACCTTATAAAGTAATAGTTACTGAATCTAGCTGTTTCCTGAGTCACGTTCACTCTCCCTTTGTTACTGATAGTCTTCCACTGTGCTGTGTCTCACTCTATGATTTCCTTTATCTTCTGGATTGTTGTTTTTATTCAATGCCCCAGGAGTCTCCACTTGCCTTTTTGAACATTCCCAAGTTTATAAAGTTTAATGCAAATGTCCCAGAGGTTCATGGAATGCAAAGCTCAGTGTACTTGTATGGCATTTTGCTGTCCTGCTTATCTTAATTGTAACATTCTGGTTACTACAGTACATTTTGCACACATGTCCACCAGTGTAATGATACTAATATACAGTGCATCCGGAAAGTATATACAGCGCATCACTTTTTCCACATTTTGTTATGTTACAGCCCTATTCCAAAATGGATTAAATTAATTTTTATCCTCAGAATTCTACACACAACACCCCATAATGACAATGTGAAAAAAGTTTACTTGAGATTTTTGCAAATTTATTACAAATAAAAAAATTGATGTACATGTACATAAGTATTCACAGCCTTTGCCATGAAGCTCAAAATTGAGCTCAGGTGCATCCTGTTTCCCCTGATCATTCTTGAGATGTTTCTGCAGCTTCATTGGAGTCCACCTGTGGTAAATTCAGTTGTTTGGACAGGATTTGGAAAGGCACACACCTGTCTATATAAGGTCCCACAGTTGACAGTTCATGTCAGAGCACAAACCAAGCATGAAGTCAAAGGAATTGTCTGTAGACCTCCGAGACAGGATTGTCTCGAGGCACAAATCTAGGGAAGGTTACAGAAAATTTTCTGCTGCTTTGAAGGTCCCAATGAGCACAGTGGCCTCCATCATCCATAAGTGGAAGAAGTTGGAAACCACCAGGACTCTTCCTAGAGCTGGCTGGCCATCTAAACTGAACGATCAGGGGAGAAGGGCCTTAGTCAGGGAGGTGACCAAGAACCCGATGGTCACTCTGTCAGAGCTCCAGAGGTCATCTGTGGAGAGAGGAGAACCTTCCAGAAGGACAATTATCTCTGCAGCAATCCACCAATCAGGCATACATGGGAGATTGGCCAGACAGAAGCCACTCCTTAGTAAAAGGCACATGGCAGCCCGCCTGGAGTTTGCCAAAAGGCACCTGAAGGACTCTCAGACCATGAGAAACAAAATTCTCTGGTCTGATGAGACAAAGATTGAACTCTTTGGTGTGAATGCCAGGCGTCACGTTTGGAGGAAACCAGGCACCGCTCATCACCAGGGGCCTCATGTATAACACCGTGCGTAGAACTCACACTATAAAATGGCGTAAGCACAAAAGCCGAAATGTGCTTACAGACAGAAAAATCCAGATGCAGGAATCTGTGCGTACTCCAACTTCCACGTTCTTCTGCTACATAAATCCCGATCAGCGTGAAAAGTAACGCTCGTGCACGCACTTTATGTAACGCCCCAACTCCTCCCAGAATTACGCTTCTTTGAATATGCAGTTTGATATAAATCGCCCTTAAGCTCAGCCTTCTGTGAAAAGACAATGGGAAAAGCACGGGGGAAAATATAAGAATTTCAGCGAATACCAAGTGGAGGCAAAGGAAAAACATACTATTTGTTCAAATAAACAGTGGTATAATCAACAAAAGGAAGTTGATCGAGTGACATAGCGTGTTGGAGAATCTTGAAACCTCACGTTCACAAAATCGCACAGTGCCGGAAATAAAAAAGAAGTCACATATCAAAGTCGCCGTGAAAAGGCGAGTTGTAGCCCACTGTCTGAGTGTCATATGAAAGCTTATTAGGGTACAGAGAAAAAAGGCACACAGTGGGGAAAAAGCACGAAATGTCAACTTCAATCTCGACATTTCCACTTTAATCACGTAGTTTATTTTGTCATTAAAGTAGAACATCATAAACTTCATCTTAAAATCGTTTAATTAACCAGTTTCTCAAATCACATCGTAATTAAAGTAGCACTTTAAATGCTTTGTTTTGTATTTGATCTTCTATGTGCTCTATGTGTGTGAATCACTACTTGCTTCTTAAACCGACTCTCTTCCTCCAACTGGACACAGAATCCATTAAATTCGTGATATTACAGCTCTCTGAATAACTAAAATACTGAGATGTATACGTGATATCATTTTTATGATGATAGGAGTTAAAGCACGTTATTAAACATGAGTTTCACGGTGCAGTGATTGTGTGCGACCTACCATGAAATTATTTATTGCAGCAGTACTCAGGGGCGGCTCTAGGCTTGTGGTGGCACTGGGTAGAGGAAGGTGGCTCCTTCGCCCGTCAATGACAGTAAGGTAGCTTATGCACGGTGGATGGCCATGTCCGTTGTGGACACTGCATAGCCGCCTCTTGCTCATGACACAAGCATTTAACTTTTGCCGAAATTTGTCCCTGCGTTTTTAGCTGTGTTGTTATTTTCTCTTTCTGTTTTATATTCAATATATATTGGCGTGGCCGCCACTGCAGTCCTTGCTTTTCTTTCCCCAAATACCCAATCACCACACAATCAGCTCTGTAATAGAAGTTAAGCCATCTGTAAGCTTAGAGCGTCGATTGTTCAAAATGTTTAAGGAACATTGAAAAATCTCCGTAGTACATGTTTAATTATTCTATCCTTCACGACACTCCCAGTGAAGAATATAGATTATTTAAATGAAGTTAAAGTTTTATCTGTATAATATAATAAACATATTTTGCTGCATTTCTCCTTAAAAATGATATCGTCATCATATGTAAATACGCGCTTTATAAAGTGGCTCAGGTTGTGCGATATTATAACTGTAGTGCAAGTTTACAGTGGGGTGATTATACTTATAAGTAAAAAACAGTTCTACAAGGTGCACTTGATTGAGTGCATTTAAAGTTCTTCGGATGTAACTGTTTCTGCACCGCGAGGTCTGTACAAGAAAGGCTTTGAAACGTTTTGCCGTGGCTGAGACAGCGTGTCCTTGAAGCTGTATACCGATAATTCCCTTTCCGATCAGCTGCTGCTGTGAGTCACACTCAGATATAGCGATATAAATACTCCGAGTGGTGCAGTGAGAGTAATATGGAAAAGATGATCCGCTGTGGCAACTCCTAACGGGAGGATCTGAAAGAAGAAGAAGAAGGTGCAGTGAGAGTAACAACGCTAAAGCAGTTATGGTATTTGGAATACTATGGCTGTTCCCTGGACCATTATATTGTTACAAGTTAATTATAATCAGAAGCGTTACACTAATAAACAATATGTGGTTAGTTTCAGTGTATTTATAAAGCCGCGTCAGGAAAATAAGGTGTAACCACACAGGAACAATAGCAGTGCTTTGACGCTGGGTGCCGCCAGTCTGCAAAACCGAGCGGAGAACTTGCGTACGACAAGGTATGAGGTACTGTGGAAAAGTGCGTGGCTTTATGCCAAGTGTAGGTTTTATACATCGCAGTTTAAACGTGGAAAAGTTCTTACGCAACTTTTTTGCGTGTACGTACCGTTTATACATGAGGCCCCAGGCCATTACCATCCCTACAGTGAAGCATGGTTGTGGCAACATCATGCTGTGGGGATGTTTTTGACAAAGTATTGAGCAAAGGCTGTGAATACTTATGTACATGTGATTTCTCAGTTTTTTATTTGTAATAAATTTGCAAAAACCTCAAGTAAACTTTTTTCACATTGTCATTATGGGGTGCTGCGATTAGAATTCTGAGGAAAAAAATGAATTTAATCCATTTTGGAATTAGGCTGTAACATAACAAAATGTGGAAAAAGTGATGCGCTGTGAATACTTTCCGGATGCACTGTATTGCTAGCATTTCAAATATGCATGGTCATCAACACTCATGGCAATAATCATTATGTGAATGCTGATTTGCATGAATGCACCGTACTTTATCTTCACTTTATATGGAGTCATGAGAAAATGTATAAATCTGTGCATTACCTCCTGCTTTGTAAGGGCATTCAAAGTTTGTTGCAAAATTTGTGAAATGGTTGGTTGTAACATGCACAAGTCATCACTATTGCAAAGCTGCATGTTACACGTAACGTTACCAGCACTTTCACTTGGAGGTTTCTCTGCAAATATGAATATGAATATGTTGTCCAACATATCCAGAGCATTCAGTGTTGCCTTGAATGTGTGTACCAATCTCTGCCTGAACGCCATCTTCTGGCAGCTTCTAAAAAGGCTATGACAGCTCACGAGTTCTTCTAAATCATGGTGAAGTTTTTAGTAGTTTCCAAAACTAGGAAAATTAATAAAATGCTTAAATGATACAAATGCTAAGAGTAGGACCAAATTCACTCTTCTGAACCTATTAGGAGTGTTTTTGCACATAAATATAGGCACTGATCTTTCTAGAGAAGTGTAATAAGAAAAAAAATAAAAACATGAAATCAAAACTTTTTTAGAAAGAATATACATATCATAATAATATAATCATATGTTAGTATCCGGGATGACAGCAGCATTGTTTTGCTGTGCAAGGCATAGGATGACCTTACCCCTATAAAAATTCCCCTTTTCAGTGTGACAAGGTTCTTTGTATTTAATGCCACTCAACAGCTTTGTGCGTGACCATTGCTCTGCCCTGTTCCTCTGGAATACAGTCCGCAGTGTCACAGCCCCTCAACTTGCACCTGTTAGCATGCCTCCTGGGTCTGATGGCTCAACCTTAGTCAATCCTAAAGTTGCTACTGTGATCCTCTTCTTCCTACTACTGGATTTCTTTTCTGCGGCAGGATATTACTTGACCCTATGGCAGTAGTACACCCTGTTTCTGGGACTACAAGCATGCACCGAATTAACTGTGATCAAGTGACCCCACACCTTATGGAGATGTCTCCCCACAAACCTCTTTTGTCTGATTGCTAGAGCAATAGGCAAGAATGCAGGGCAGCTGTTCTCAATGTATTTATTCACTAACATCATATGTCGTTCCAAAGCAGAAATTACATTATATAGCCTGAGTTCCAGCCACACTTAAATGTCAGCAGGATCTGTCTGGCAAAATCGCCACGACTGCTGAAGGCCTGTGTGCTGGAGCTGGGGAGTCCTCTACAGCGCATCTTCAACCTGAGCCTGAAACAGGGGAGAGTCCCGAGGCTTTGGAAAACATCTTGCATCACCCCAGTCCCAAAGGTATCACGTCCTAGTGAGCTGAATGACTTCCAGTCTGTCGATCTGACATCACATGTGATGAAGACCATGGAGCGGCTGCTGCTTCACCACCTGAGGCCACAGGTCCGCCATGCCCTCGACCCTCTGCAGTTCGCATATCAGGAGAAGGTGGGAGCGGAGGATGCCATCCTCTATATGCTACACTGATCCCTCTCCCACTTGGACAGAGGCAGTGGTGCTGTAAGAATTATGTTTCTGGACTTCTCTAGCGCCTTCAACACCATACAGCCTCTGCCCCTTAGGGACAAGCTGACAGAGATGGGAGTAGATTCATACCTGGTGGCATGGATCGTGGACTATCTTACAGACAGACCTCAGTATGTGCGTCTCGGGAACTGCAGGTCTGACATTGTGGTCAGCAACACAGTAGCACCGCAGGGGACTGTGCTTTCTCCGGTCCTGTTCAGCCTATATACATCGGACTTCCAATACAACTCGGAGTCCTACCACGTGCAACACTTCACTGACGACACTGCCATTGTGGGCTGCATCAGGAGTGGGCAGGAGGAGAAGTATAGGAACCTAATAAAGGACTTTGTTAAATGGTAAGTCTCACACCACCTACAACTGAACACCAGCAAAACCAAGGAGCTGGTGGTGGATTTTAGGAGACCCAGGCCCCTCCTGGACCCCGTGATTATCAGAGTTGACTGTGTGTAGAGGGTACAGACATATAAATACCTGGGAGTGTAGCTGGATGAAAAATTGGACTGGACTGCCAATACTGATGCTCTGTGCAGGAGAGAACAGACCTGACTATACTTCCTTAGAAGACTGCCGTCCTTCAACATCATGAATAAGATGCTGCAGATGTTCTATCAGACGGTTGTGGCGAGTACCCTCTTCTACGCAGTGGTGTGCTGGGGAGGCAGCATAAAGAAGAAGGACGCCTCACACCTGGACAAACTGGTGAGGAAGGCAGGCTCTAATGTAGGCACAGAGCTGGTTAGTTTGACATCCATGGCAGAGCGATGGGCACTGAGCAGGCTTCTGTCAAGCATGGAGAATCCACTGCATCCACTAAACAGTATCACCTCCAGACAAAGGAGCAGCTTCAGCGACAGACTGCTGTCACTGCCCTGCTCCACTGACAGACTGAGGAGATCATTCCTCCCCCACACTATGCGACTCTTCAATTCCACCCAGGGGGGTAAACATTAACATTATACAAAATTATTGTCTGTTTTACCTGCATTTTTATCACTCTTTAATTTAATATTGTTTTTTATTGTTTTTTATCAGTATGCTACTGCTGGAGTATGTGAATTTCCCCTTGGGATTAATAAAGTATCTATCTATCTATCTATCTATCTATCTATCTATCTATCTATCTATCTATCTATCTATCTATCTATCTATCTATCTATCTATCTATCTATCTATCTATCTATCTATCTGTCTATCTATCTATCTATCTATCTATCTATCTAATAGGTGATTTCAGACTCTCTTCTCAGAGGACCAGCCTGTGCAGTAAAGCAGTTCCATTCTGCTTACAGTTGTCCTGCTCCCGGGGAATCTGGTTCACACACACTTGCTGACACTCTGCCGCTCTCTCTTGCCTGCCTATATCAGCTGAGTCTCAGATTCAGCTTAATTGCTTTTATGTATGACCACTCCTTTGGAGCTGTTTATCAGTAGAATCACATTAACTTCCTTGCAAGGCGATGGCTCAAGCTTGTGAACCTTTGAAGACAAGCTGTGGTGGAGGATCCAGACAACTGTCATTGAGCCCAGTGTGTAGCTTGTTTAACTTTATCTAAAAATGTCTTGATATGTTTTGATATAATTAAGCATAATTCAAACTTACCAATATTTGCAAGAAAATACATCACTAGTCTAACTACAAAATACACCATAACCACCATGGTTGTATCAATGCTAAAAAACAGCATAAAGACAGAGGACATTTCGTAGAAAGAACTCCCAAATCAATGATATCCAAAGCCAGGAAATCACACCGAGTCCAAAAGCCTTGTGTTTCAGGTTAGACATTTATTACTGTAAAGATAATAAACAGCTGTGATCTGTATGTGGAGAAAGCCTCTGTTCCTGACCATAAAGACTTACATAGCTTAGCATAGACCTTGACATACCTGCTATGCTAATGGACAACAACTAATGTAATTTTGCCACCTTTGTATAATTGCCCTTCAGTCATGCACACTTTATTAGGTTATACCCATGCATGTTCATTATTTATTATGGCAATAGATAACACCAGTTTGACATTTTTCTGCCCATGTCTGGTATGCTTTTCAATCACGCTTCCTTATTGCTAATGTTTTGCCCAGTCTTTGGCATCAGCTTTTCCTTTGGTAGAGTAGTTACATGTAAGGTTCAGAGCATATGGGTGCCTTCCAGTGTTTTAACTATCTACGACTCAGTGCAGTTCAGTACTGAACAGTGCTTAAACCATATTGGTGAGATTACAATATACTTTAAAAATAATAACCTCTAACAAAGTACATAATCATTTAGTAAAACAATTGCTTAATTAAAGTAAGTGCTTAATCATACACTCTAATTTCTTGTATTCTAATTATCCACTGTAATTGTACATAAAAATATCCAGTAAATATTCATGTAGCTATATTTCCATAGACATTAAAAATAAATTATAATACATAAAATAAAAAATTTTAAAATTCAGAAAACAAAGAAAAGTCTCATAATTTCACGACAGAAAAACATGATGGAACAGGAGATTCTCTAACTATCCAGATTAGTTTATTTTGCTGTTTGAGAACTGACTACTCTCAAAGCTACTTTGTCAGACAAAATGGGACTAATGTCTTGGGTTGCTTATTTCAGATCCAAGCACTTGTTATGAACATCTTGAAAATAGGAAGATGTTCAATGAACAATGAGAGAGAGAGAATGGTAAATGATGGACAAAAAGACAGGGGCATACTGCTACTAGTCATGTGTATAATCAAGAAAAAGATTAGGGGATGGGCACAATGCATTTTAAGCCTCTGAAAGCCCCTACCCCTGTCACAATGCCATTGCCTCAGCCCAGGATTGTCTTGGATTGAATGGCACAAAATCTGTTTCTACATCTGTCTTCCTCACTGAAGATTTATAGCAAACACTTGATATCCATTGAGCATTGCATCTTCCTTGAGCTTCTCTGAACTTTCCCTTCCATTGTACACCTGACTGGACATGCCAGACATGATCACATCTCTTTGTTTCCTGTCCAGGACATCACCCGTTCTTCAAAAACCACTCCATCCTATTGGTCGGTAGTACTCTTAGGCTTATCAATTACTTCTGCTCTTTTCTTCATTTGCACAAGGCATGTAGAGCATGTATATTAGTATAATGTTAATAAATATTGACATTAAGTATCAGGTTCTTAACTAAACAGGAAATAGTGTTTTTGTTGATAACTGAGTAAGTGAGTGAATTATATATATATATATATATATAATATATATTTATATATATATATATATAAATTTTAAAAAACTAATCAAATTACCAAAGATATAAGTATCAAGAATTCCTAACCCAAAACAGTGACAAAGTCTGAATAATGGGTCCACTAATACAGCAAGCATTCACTTACAAATGCCATAGTGAAGGGCTTTCTGACCATCTCTAGTCTTTTATGCACCTTTTAGGTACCTGTGGTCCTAATAACTGCAACACCTGAGAGTCCTAATTTAGGAGGAGGCCCTGTCCCCACAGATTTTCACTGCCATTTTGGTTATTTACGGTCATCCCCATTTTGTGTCCCCTGCTGTTTATACTGCGTCATGTGTTGTTAGGGCCGTATACACGTAAGCCATCACCTCCCTATAACAATGCAACAAGTTAAAAGGTTGTCTTTCAGAGCACCTCATCATCCAAATTTGCAGGTAATAAAACCATTTTTCAAACATTATTTTGACTATTTCAAAGCTTTCTTTCAGTAGACTTTTCTGGCTTTAACTTATGCAAAGGTTTTGACTACGATATTTAGCTCTCACTTTGGCTTTGACTGTGGTGTTCATTGACCTTTCAGTTTTGACTTCTATTTCATCTTTTGACTAAGTCTTTTTTCTTGGTCACAATCATAAAATACTCTTTGCTAGTGTGTCTGGAGTAACAAAACGAAAACAAATAAATAAATAAAATAAAATAGAGTTTATTATACTATCGATGCAGTTTTAATACAAATAAGGTAGTCCAGGGCACAATCAGCCAACACTGAGAGAATCCTCTCTGACAATAGTTCCTATGAATGAATGGGGATTATACTGAAGGATCAGAGATCTGTTGCCTTTGAAAGTGAAGTGTAGTCTATGTAATTCAGTGTACTTCTGACATGACTAACAAAAGATGTAAAATGAAAACTGCAACAAGTCACTTTCACTACTTAACATTCATTTAAGTCAAGAAGTCTAAAATCTCTGTACTGATTGATTCATTGACTTTCCAGGCTTGCTTATTCCAATAAAAACTCTTGGGTAATACTTCTATTTCATAAATATTTTCATCCCATACACAGGAATGTTTTAGAAATATATGCACTGTATTTATGAGGATAGCTATTTACCGGGTAACTGCAATAACTAATTGTCAAGTAACCCTTGAAGGATTCTATAAATTTCCAAAATATGTAACATTCTTGCTGATTTCTCCTCCACCAACAAATGATTCTTGGTTGTGCTCATTCATTGTTCCTGTGAATTCTTACTGAATCTGTCAAAACACCTCTGTCCTGTGAACCAAGTGTTACAGTAAGATAAAAAGAAGAAGCTAACAAAACAATATGAAAAAGCCTTATTTAAAGATAATGGTCTGTTGAAATTCTTGCACAGTATAATTCGGCCCTGGAGGTTTTTCTAACATGTGATTCTTTGAATGATGAAATTACAGATGCCATTTTCCAGCAAATATTTGATGAGTTTAAAAATTCAGCAGTATTTGCATGAAGTTCCTGATTTGCTGCAGATCAGATCAATAACACAAAACATCTACAGTTATGGTTTTTCATCTGAATTAATTATTAATTGTTTTTAATATTAATGTAATGTTATTAATTATTTTTACTTCACCAAATTTATTTAATAACATTGAATACAAATGCAGGCAATTAATGCAGAAAATTTATTTAATAAGAGAGCGTACATCTCTTCTTTTTGAGAGAGGAAATGTAAAAAAGATGATGTCAGAAATGTTACTAACCCACAAAGGTGAAAATACAGCTGGAACAGACTCAAGCATGTTCAACATTACCCAAGGGGAAAATTTTCCAGTGGCATCCAGCAGCATGTGCTTTAATCTGGTATTGTGTAAATACTGCAGTATTTATATTATTATTGCTGTATATTTGACCAACACTTTTATTTAGGCATGTTCAGGATACAATTCAGTTGTTTACATGCGTTTCATAAAATGGGAATACAGGCAGATTAATTGTCTAACCAGTTACACGCTATAACAAAAGGCGCTATGTTGCGCCAGACCCAACATAGATTCACACGGAGGCACATATAAAAATAAATATACTTTTATTTTTCTTCAGCTGGAGGGCACGTCTTCCCCATGAACACCCCATCCACAACACAATCCCACAATAAGCCCAACCAAACCAAAACACGCTCTTCTGGCACCACCACTCCTCCCTTGAAGCTTTGCCCTCTCCTCCCGACTCTGGCCACTGAGTGGTGGTGGCTGGCCCCTTTTATAGCCCACCCAGAAGTGTTGCAGGTGCTTGACCACCTGGTTCTAATTGCACTTCCGGGTGAGGCTGAAGACTTGTCAGGCAGGGCTCCGGGACCCATGCAGCTCCACCTGTCGGCCACCCCTGATCCCCAAAGGGGTGTGGAGGACTCCCATGGAGCCCTGTGGGAAACTGAGATACCATCGTCAGCCAGGGAGGCTGCCACCAAGCATCCCGGAGGAGGTATTGAGTAGTCCATGGTTGCTCCCCTGGAACATGTGTAGAAGTGGCCTCCCGGCCAGGCATCAAACACGGCCACCTGCCACAACGCATTGAGACTGAAGTGGTGATTTAACCAACCACCTTATATGCTCAGCATGTCATATATCCTTACAGTAAATTTAAAATACATCTCACAATTACATGCAAATAAAAACATCAAACACAACACTGAATGTTACCATATAGTAAATACACAAAAATATACACACATTCATATATATATATATATATATAGTGGCATTAGGGGGCGCTAGTGCTCCCTTGAACCCTCAGGTACAATTCCAGACACCAGTTAAAAGTCCAAGACTTTTTATTTTTTTCCACAGTGCACCAAGCACCTTCCACACTACTCATAAATCACTACTAATCACTAAATAAACACAACACTATAATTTTCTTTCCTCCTCGCCCAGACACTTGCTCCTTTACCTCCCAGCTCAGCTCAGTGTCTGGACTGAGGCATCGTCCTTTTATAGCCCCTGTCCCGGAGGTGTTCCTGTCCCAGCAGTCCACAGTTCCTTATTTCTTCCGGGTCAGGGCAATCAATCCACCACTTCAACCCGGGAGCACGACATTTCTTCCCGTCACGTAACCATGACGTACTCCCAGGTCATACGGCATCACAGAGCCCATAAGCCCCCACACAGCGACTCCTGGTGGTCCCCAAGGTACCCAGCAGGGCTGTGTATAAACACTACAAAGTCCATAAGGCCCTGCTGGACCTCGGAGCACGATCCTGCTGTCGGGAGAGCTCCTCCTGGCGGCCTGGGGGTGTATATTGTATATATTGTGATGGACCCCTGGGTGTCAGCAAGCCCAAACCCAGACACGAACACAGAATCACAGTCCTGGGTTCAAATAAAAGTTGTTTATTAACCACGAATACCTTCAACACTTTACAAAAAGCACAACCCACAAGTTTTCCTTCTCCTCCCAATAATTCTCTAACCAGCGCACTGCCCTGCTCCAGCCAAGTGTTGCCTCTTTACCACCCAGCTCCAACTCGGTGGGTTAAGGGAGTGCAGTCCCTTTTATTACAGACCCAGGAGTACTTCCAGTGCCAGGGCGATTGCCCAATCGAAGCACTTCTATGTCACACGGAAGTCCATTATTACAGTAGGGAGCTTGTTTCCCTGCAGCGCCCTCTTGTGGTTCCTAGTGACCCCAGTAGGGCTGCCCTGCTGGACTACATTTCCCGGTATGCCCTACTGGCTTCCCACTGGCCATGGATTTCTGTGACTGCTGCCATCGAGCGTGCTGAGGGAATAAAAACTCCCCAGCGATATCTCTTCTTTTACAGGGGCTTCCATCCATCTCTTCCTTCCCGGTCTGTTTCCCGTTTCCTTCCCAGCTGGAATCCCTGTCCAGCCCACATGGTGTCTACAATATATATATTTACTTTTTCTTTATACATATATACAGCTAATTAAAATTTAAAAGAAAAACAATATTCCACTCCCATGTTTTAACTGCTGTATATTAGGTAAGTTACACAACCAGCCCAACAATGGAATGTCTTCTATGAATCAAGGAGCAGGCAAACATTGAAGATGCGGGCAGAATATGAAAGTCTACCATTAGGCGCATCACTCGTCATGACACATCCGCTTCCAAGACGCTTTCCAAGATGAAGTGTGATAATATGATGAAAAAAACATTGACAAAAAATGTCATTGCAGGATATTGAGAAAGGAAAGACTTACTAATGGCCAATTAAATCGACTTCTACGATTATTAAAAGGTAATATTAACTGATCCATTAGTAGCTTTTAACAAGAGTATGTTATGCTAAAATAATGAGTCTTTAGTCTTACTTTAAATGCAGGAACAGATAGGACTTCTGTAAAACTTAGTTAGATCATACCAGAGTTTGCAAATCCGGATAAAAATAATAATATGTTTGGACATTTCTTTGGTTAATAGATCATCTTCATTAACATAATTTCACTAAAAACTATGTTAACATCTTAATCTTATTATTTTATTAATTAGAAACCTTCATGATTTTGAGGCTTTGATTTTATGTTTTCATGATCAAATCGAATTCACTAGTTTTGAGAATGTTTTGTTACTTAATTAATTTGTTAAATCATGAACTTCCTATTGTACTGGTTTTGTATATATTTCTCCAAGAACTTCTTTAGATTCACTACTACCATACTATAAGATAATGCTCCATCTAAATCTGCTGTTCAGCATGATGATGCTTTTAAACAAAGACATTGTGCCTTTGGACCTAACACATATATGTTATGGTTGATTGCCTTTTAAGACTTAGTCATTAGTTATTGTACGTTAGATAGGTCTGGCAGCTTTAGGAAATGCTTGCCACAATCCAACTCATTTTGTATAACATGTCAGGTAATGACGAACTTTCTGCAGTTTATTTGCGGCATCATGAATATTAAAGATAGTAACCACTTTTTACTTTTTGACAGCTCATGCTGTGAATCAACTAAACAGCGGCTGAATGCGTCCTTCAGCCCTACTGTCACAATCTGAGAGACGAATGTGCTTTTATTTTTCGGACCACACTTACATATTTGTCTAAACAGTGTCACAAAGCATTTTTTTTTGTAATTTTAATGTTGTTCTTATTTGTATTTATGTAAGTCACATGTGTAAATGGAATTTCAGTCTTTGAAAAAAGGACAGTAGAACAGGAAATAGACCAATAAAAATAATCCAAATTTAGGAGGCATTGGGCTCTCACCAGAAAGGCAACATTTTAAAAGGAGAGCAAAATAGAAAGAAAACAGGTAAGAAGATTGGTAACCTTAGCCTTATAACCTGCATCTGCAAAACTCAGCAGGAAAACCCAACTATATCATTTGTTTAGGTGTTACAGGTCTGGGAGAAGGCCTAGTAAGGCTGAAGACATCTACCATTTAACCTAATAGTTTATTCGGTTATCTGTTTCAAATGAACTCTCTCATTCATGCTTTTCAAACATTAACTTCACATCCAAAACTTTGGTTTTATGTTTGGATGTTTTAAGGACTTATCCAATTTAGAACTGGTGTACGTATGTCTTGTATAAATTGTTGCAAGTAGGGGAAATAGTTTATGTTATGCTAGTCATGGGAAAACACAAACAGGACCATGGAAGCTCACCGCCTGTCTTCTTTTCCAAACTGGCCACCTAACATCTTTCTCAAATCAACTGCCCCAAGTTTCTCATTGGCATCGTATTTAATGATCCTGACACAGAAACAAAATACAAATAATTCTTTTTAAGAAAAACTAAAAAGTAAACTCAAAAATGGGGATAAATTCTTCAAGCTCACATTAATAAATCAGAGGACATAGTCGTAATCATAGTCAGAATGGAATTGCAAAAGAAGAAAATCGGCTTAAATAAACAAAGGCAAAACACTTGAAATGTAAACTGAGTCAATACAAAGAGTGAGAGTCAAAACCGGAATATCAAATGCTAAACTTTTTATGCGCCAAAATTAATAATACTAATAAGCAGGTTAGACCACTGCACAATTTATCTGCTCACATCAGTAAGGCAGTCTGAAGAAACCAGGCAAAATCCCATGTTAGCCCATTGTGGCTTCAATGTGGTGACATGGCACGGTTAAAATACTGTATAAACAAAACAAAAAGTTTCTCAAGCAAAGAAATAAATTTCAAGCTCAAAATTGAAAATAAAGATCCAAAACTAAACTTTCAAAATATATTATTCTTGTCCACTAAAAAAATTACTCAGAGCACAAAAAATCTTTTTAATTGACTAAACAGGGTTCCTAATTCTGAACAGGCCGCAACACTCTTTGGTGTCGACACCCCTTTGTTGTTGTCATGGTGATCAGTAGAGGGGGGTTAGTGGTCCGTTCTTTGGTTATTTTTGCAGCTCCTCTAATCTTTAGTATTCTTACTCATTTCTGAATTCAGGATGCAACTACATAACCTGAAGAATTTGCTCAAAATTTCCTTTGAAATATGGATTTGAAGATGAATGTACAGAAATGATTTAGTCCATGAATCAAGTTTTCATCCAAAATTGTCATTTCATAATTTATCAGTTGTCAAATTGTCAAACATCATTGGTAAATTATTCCAACAGACATAAATTTTCTTAACATGCAATCAGTACAGAAACAAGTTATGTTTATCATTAAATATATCTATAAAAATTGTTCGATGGTAAAAAGGACCATGTGCAATTTAAAATATCACACAAGGTCCTATTGCTGATCCAATGTGTAAATCTGGCCATTTTACTTGCATATATTGTCCTTTATGTAGTTGTACACATGTTAGAAAATAAGACACAGCTTCATCTGTTATAGACAGTTCAGTGAAGTTTCTTGTATAGCAATTGCATTTCTTTGTCCTTTGGCTTGTTCATTTGCTGCCTTGACCATGGGAAAGGCACTATATAATTAAAATGTATTATTATTATTGTTCTTGGAGGATATTAACAATTACCGTACATACTCGTGTATAAGTCGGGTCGTGAAACCCAAAAAATCGATCAAAAAATCAGACTCCGATTTATATGCTCATTCAAAAATGCAACACCTAATTTTTTTTTCTACATCTTCTTGCCTCCTCCAATCTCACACCAGTTTGTCAGACACATCGAATTTCGTTGCAGCAGCGCAGTTACCAATTTCTTTCACCACTTCAATGACTTTTAATTTAAAATCAGTGTTGACACTTTTTCTATAGTGTCGTTTCTTGTGACTGAAGACAGAGAGATATAATTAAAGTTAGTAAAAAATCTTTCATTAATACACACCAGGCAAAGGTAAAATGACAGAGAAGCACAGTCCTAGGACACCTGACCTTCATCTGCCTCAAGGGGTCGGTGTCCCAAATCTTTTATAGGGCCTTTGTCTTATGACTTTAGTTGCACAAGAATTTCAAAACATTACATCTTACAACATTTTGCTTGGATCAGCATTTACCACATCCTTTAAGTTCATCAGTTGGTCCCTTGTGGTTTTTTGTTCGTTAGGAGAAACAAGAAGTTGCACTTGTCATGTGCACTATGGACAAGACAGGGTCTGCATGGCTTTTGTCACGTACACCAGATTGATCAAGCTGTTTTTTTTATTTTTCCACATCAGCTTCATATTTTCTTCTGATCGAACACTCCATTGTAGATAAGGGATGCTCTTACAATAAAGGTGTATGAGGGTGTGAGATACAAAAAACACAAAACAGTGCAAACGTCGCTTTGGAATAGTTTGGGTATTACTGTGTGGTCACTTAGGCACAATACATAGAAAAAAAAGGCAGTGTGCTCCGTGGTTACTCTCTGAGGTGGGCATTAGCATATCATAATCTCTTGGACCAATAGCGTGTGTTTTCCGCATTTGACCAACATTATAAAATACCGAAAATTATACAGCAAAATCAAGCCCCAACTTATCCACGGGAGAACTTAAACACGAGTATAAATGGTAGGTCCTTAAAAATGAAGTTTGTTATATTTTTTCCACTAAACTCTGCCCATCCTATTGGGTTCAATGAATGTAGCAATAACATGTATTTATTTGAGTAATTAGAAGTTTAAATTTCAGCACTTGATAACTTTTACGTATCTTTTACCTTCTTTAGTCTGACAGGTACTAGTTATATTGTGTTGCTTTTCTTCTGACAAATGACTTTTCCATTCAAAACACGACACTATATATTTTTTCCATTTTTCTGCTTTGCATACTTAGTGCTTGGACTGAGGTAACTAGAAAGCTTTGTTACTTTGTTAAGTCTACTGAGCCACTCAGCAATGTTCCCTCATTTAAGGGTTTCCTTATGTTATTTTCTGCCCAGTATGTAATATCAATGATTAAGAAAAGGTCACTGAAAGATGTTGTCACTAAAATGTCAAAAGCTGAGCTCTACATGCAGGAATCAAGTACTTATGTTCAAAGGAGACATCCTATCAAATCCTACCCTAAAATTTACAACAAATCCAGCACCACCCTACTGCAAATGTCTACTTGTAAGACCACCTCTTTATCTTGTTCTGATCAGCTGTCTCTAAATTAAATGAATACATTTCACATGAAAGTTTTCAGATTTAAATATAGCAGAAAATGTCTATTTATTGACTGACTGATTCAACCATTTTTGCTTTTCTTGGCAAGGATCAAGAAAAGCTCAGCTCTGCTCAATTGTCCACACCACCCTATTCGTACCAATTTTCCTACATACCCAGGGGGATTCACAGACACTCTCAGGTCATCGGAGAGATACAATCCATCCAGCATGTTCTGGAACATTCCCAGTTGGCTGCGCTTTTATCCTCAGGTGATAATTCAACTCTTTTTAAAGAATGGCAGTGACGGGTTCTTCCTAACACACACTTAGGTATTCTAGGCCTGTTCAATGGTATCTTCGTCTCTGTTTGGCAACTCTCTACCACGTGGTGGTCAGTTGACAGCATAGCACCACATTTTATTGGACTATACTATTCAGAACAAATGACATGACTTGTGTATCAATCATTGATCTTAAGCCAAAAATGTACCTTTACTGAATTCAGATTTTTGATTTCCAAATGCATTAAGAGTGATAAGGTCATGGCATATTTGTTTAGAGGATTGGGACTTAAATACATCAAAAAAATCATTTGTTAGAATACACTGCTTCAAAGGACATATTTATGCATTAAGACATTTTGTCCTATTGTATATTTAAAAAGGACCCAGCAGAAATAATTTACACTGAAAGGTATTTTAAGATACATTAACATAAGGTAATCAAGATAATGCATATTTTATCCTTTTGTCCTACAGAATAAACATAAAAATTAGAACTTTGCAGAGCACATCTGATGTAAAAGGAAACAACAAAGAGAGGGCTGAGCCATCCTCAGACAAACTCTGTATATTGTGGAACAAAATAACAAAAGTGATTTAGTGTTTCACGTGAGGAAAGCCTTCACAGATGCAAGTCTAACATTATACTGATGAAAGATTGTGGTGATACCTGTTATGAAGGACATGGGGTGGAGGGTGAGTGTCCAGGAGCCCTAGGAATAGAAGTGATGTCAAAAAGCCCTCAGTTTGTTAGTTTACAGTTCTGCAGGGGGAAGGAGTGGAGAAATGTTATAAGGCAGTGCCAACCCATGGTATGCGGTGGAATTAAAATTTGGTAAGCACTGAAATTATCTACCAAGCACACGTGTGAGACACTGGAGTTAAGGATTTTACATGATGTCACAAAGGTAATCTGTGAACCTAAATCCTGAAGGATGGTATCTGACATCTATATAATGTAAGCTGCTTTCTCTCTATGCAGTGGTTGCAATCCATTTAGTGTTAACCTTTGTGATGCACCATTTATTGAAACATACAGTATTTTGTGAGGCATATAGTAATAAAATGGACTGTATTTTTCATTCCAACAGATGGTTCACTGAAAACATTAAGACTGCTATGGAGAATCTAATACCAAATGCCATATAATTGCGACAACACACAGACTAGCTTAATAAAGTAAAATTTTAATGAAAAAAATATCTGCGTATATAAGTGGATTTCTGTCTACAACTAAAGTAAGCTTCCTGCCTGAAATTCAACGAAAAGGTCTCTCAGATTAGCACTCTGACCAAATCATCCAGCATTGTTAAGCACTCAATGATGTCAAATTCAAACAAAGAATCACAGAGAAAGTGCATCAAGCTTGCAAAAAATGAATCACCTCCTCAGCAAAAGGCAAGCTTGGAAAGAGAAGCTGTGGTAAAAACACAAGTGGAAAAAATGTAACTGATCTGATGAAGAAGTGAAAATTTCCAGACTTGAAGCAGATGCCACCAAAAAAAAAAGCTAGTGTAACTCTACATCAGTATTCAAAACAATTGCAAAGGAATGGCAGATATTATTAATTGTGAACAGAAATCTAATTCATTAAAGGGACTCTGAAAATAATTTAATTTGCTAATGTAAATTATAATATATTTCAGAGAATTGCTATGGTACCTTGAATTTCTGCTGTGAAAACTGCAAACGCTTTGCATGTGAGCAGCCCGTTAATGCTTTTGCACTTAGATTTAAATGCTAGACAAATGGGCCAGCTAGTTTTATATAAAATATGAGGCAATTGCTGCTTATTGAGGTGTGCTGGTATGTAACTACTCTGTGTCTGAAGTTATAGGAGCCATTTCATACCTAATACATAAAGACTAAATCTTCAGAGTGAATCACAAATTGCGTCCCACCCATGGCTGATTCTGAACTGTGCCTTATATTAGAGAGGTGGGTTATGACTCATTATAATTATGTAAAGGAAAATAAAGAAAACAGTTCTTCTAATTAATGATTTTGTGTCATTATAAACTGTATTTGGTGTGTATGTATTAATATAGGTTTTTGATAAATTTCAGGTGATAAACACTTTAGTACCAATTGGTCTAAATGTAACCTATTTTGGTTGCACTACTCAAATCTATCCCAAATGTCTAATCTACACTACTTCAAGATTTAAATCAGCTTATGATCTTCCCTATCTTTCCTTTAGAACATCAGAAAAAAAGAACAGGCCATTCAGCCCAACAAAACTCGTCAGTCTTTTCCACTAAATTCTTCCAAAAAACATCATCTAGTTTTGAAGGTCCATAAAGTTCTACTGTCTACTACAATATTTGGTAACATATCCCATGTGTCTATGGTTCTCTTGGTAGTTCAGTGTGCTTTCTTGACTTGTGTGTGGTGCATGTAGAACTTTCAAGAGGATCAGCTTGTCTGCTCTTCCTCTTGGCTAATCACAGAATTCTCTTCATTTAGCAGCCTCTCTTTACGTACATTATATGTTCCAGAGAGTTTTTCCCACAAATTTGAAGCTCTTGTACATGAACATCAGGCTTCCTGTAGTAATATATAATAAGTACCTTTTGATCATGATTTGCCTCTTTCTGAATAGCTCCAAAATGTTATAAACATGTCAGAATTTTCATTCATCTTCACAGCAATGGCTATGTTTGGACATCTTTAGCATGTAAATTCAAAAATTCTCAAAAAAAAAATCCTGGCATTAAACCCTTAGGGAATTCTGCTTGGTTTGAGAATTTCAGGTCTCTTGGCACACTAAAGACTCTGAAGGGTTTAATCTCACTTTCCGAGGCAAAGGTTGGTTCTTTACCACACTCTATCATTCTGTAATTTATGAGTTTGTTTGTTTTAAGGCAACAATATAAGTGACATTTAATTTCAGAAAATGTTTACTAGTAGGCAGAACCAGTATAATTCTGATCAATCAATACGTTTTATTATGTAAAAGATCTTGATTAGACTTGTGAGAGGAAAAATGGGCTCTCACATCTCAACTCCTTAAGGACATCCATTTTAAAAAGTAAAAATCAGTTTCATCTAATTAAAAGACTTGATTGGTCAAAATTTTCATTTTAATTATGATTTGAAAATCTGAGGTTTGGGAATATTAATACACAAAACAATTTCCTTTTCATTCACTTATACAGTGTCTAACTCTGAAGGGTTATATATACGACGGATGTTCAAAATGTTTCCATGCTTTTTTTTATTAAGAATTTCAAAAACAAATTACCTCACTTTTCTAAATAGTCACCTTCGCTTATGATACAATTTTCCCAGCGTCGTACCAACCTTTTAATACTACTCCTCCTGCCTTCACAATTTCCAATGAAAATATTTAAATGTACGGAAACTTTTTGAACGTCCCTTGTGGTAGTGGGGAATGAATACAAATCTAAATAAATTCAAGCTAATATATATACATCAAATATGAATGATCGAGAATTTATGCTTATGGTTGCTTTAGTTCTCAAGATGAGCATTCGTAACCTTATAATTACTGGAGATTTTAATTATGCATTAAACATAGATTTAGACAGGTCTACAGCAATTTAATCTAAAACATCTAAAACCTCTGTTTTTAAAATCTCACAGTTTATTAAGGGTCATAGTCTCTCTGACCTATGGAGATTACTATATCTAAACTCAAGAGAATTCTCTTTAGTACATCACAGATACTTAATAATTGATTATTATTATTTTGTGCTGATAGCAACTTACTACTCCTTATTAACTGTTTTGAAACACAAACCTATTATCTCTAAACATCTGTAAATAACATAAATTTCCCACAAATCCAGTGAACAACTGGTAGCTTTGTCAATTAATACTAGTTGACGAATAATCGATCAAATTAATCTCTGCAGAAACTGTTGTCTCAGATGAAGAAACTTAGGCGTCCTCGGATGGAAAGTTTCTCTCATGAGAATGCACGGCCAGCACTGTTTCCATTATGGAAAACCCTGAAGGGGGTAGGCAGCCAGCTAGCTAAGGTCTTCAGGACTGTAACTGGTTCTGATTTTGTCTTTTACTTTCTCTTTTACAGTTTTTATCTTCTTCATTGTCACCTAGCCATAGTTCAACAATTAATTAAAGGACAGATATTGTTGGTTTCCATTTATGTTAATCAGTCCATACTTTGTTTTCTGTATTTTACCAAATCTGTACCTGTAAATGTACTAATTCTGTATTTAGTAATTAGTATTATCTGTACATTCATCTTACCTGACAATTTGCTCACAATGCTACACCCAGTGAAGAATAAGTTCTATTGTGCTGTAATGTATTGTAGTTTCATATTTCTTTCTTTCATACTTCTAGAACCCTGCACCTCTCACTGGAGAAGAATTTCATTTAAAATGCTTACAAGCCAAAGTAGTATCATTCACAGTGTTGAAATAATGTTATACTTGTAAATCTATTATAGGGTTTCATATAGTAAATTGAGTTTCTCAAGTTAGTTATTAAGTTTTAAGTGATGGTTACTGCCCAATTTATATTCTAATTAAGGATTAAAGATTAATTATTTTTTAATATGTAATACATGATCGTAGTCAAGGTCTGGCAGCTTCTCATCCCTGAGTAACAAAATTAATTCAAATAATAATTCTACTTTTTAAAATTTTCAATAACCATTTATAATGGTCCTTTTCTGTTAGCAAAACTGCAGTTGACATCCCTGCTTAAAGACACAGTAAACTGCAGACATTCGTGCTTAGATTGCCTATAAATAGTATTCACCTCTCAGAACTTTTCACATTTTATTGTTATGCAATATTTATTTAATTTGGTTTTTTTTTGGCACTGATCAACAGACGAAAGACTCATTAATGTGAAAGAGATCTCTGCAAAGTGCAGCTGTAATTAAATTACAAATATAAAATGCAAAATAATCGATTGCATTAATATTTATCTCCTTCAGTATGACACACCTAAACCCCCCCTGGTGCCACCAAGTGGTTTTAGAAGTCACACAAATAGTTAAATGGAGATCACTTGTCTGTAGTCATGGGGGTTCAGGTGATTGTAGTATAACTGCACCTGCATGTGGACAGTCCAACTTGTTGTGAATCATTATGAGGACCTAACATACACAATCAATAATTAAGAAATGGAAAGAGACGTATATCTTCTTAAAGCAAACTGTCCACAGAAACTGAGTGATTATACAAGAAGATGACTAGTGAGGGAGACCACCAAGAAACGTATGACAACTCTGAAGGACGTACATGCTACAGTGTTGTATGCACAGTCTCTAAAGTCTCAACCAACTGTTGCCCAGGTGCTTCACCAACTTCACCAAAACGTACATTACATCTCTGCTAGAATTTGACAGAAGGCACATGGGAGACTCTGAAGACAGCAGGAGGAAGGTTCTGAGGCTTTTTTGGCCTTCAGACTAAACGCATTATTTAGCCTAAGCCAAACACTGCACACTCCACTGTGAAGCACAGCATCATGCTTTGGGGATGCTTCTCTGCAACAGACTGTGAAAGGTTTGTAAGGGTAGAGAGGAACATGATAGGGAGTCTGATACAGTCTGCAGGAGACCTGTACCTTGGGATAAGATGCACTTTCAAGCAAGACAACATCACCAAGCATAAAGCCAAAAAACCCAGAAATGGCTTTAAAACAACGTTAATGTCCAGAAGTGGCTGAGTCAGAGTCCGAATCTCAATTCAATTGAGAATTTGTGGGTGGACTAAAAATGGCTTTTCACTATTCATTGGTTTCAATTAAATATACAAAAAAATTGAAAGTGATCTGATCTGCTTTGATCCACCAAACATTTTAATGGCATTCAACAAAATTAATATCAGTAGTTTTGTACATTTCTGGAATAGCAAAATGAGAGTAATAACAAGCCATACAATTAAATAGCATATGGCTTCCAATTAACAACAACAGCATTTATTTATATAGCACATTTTCATACAAAAAGTAGCTCAAAGTGCTTTACATAATAAAGAAAAGAAAAATAAAAGACAAAATAAGAAATTAAAATAAGACAACATTAGTTAACATAGAAAAGGAGTAAGGTTCGATGGCCAGGGTGGACAGAAAAAACAAAAAAAAAACTCCAGACGACTGGAGAAAAAAATTAAATCTGCAGGGGTTCCAGGCCACGGGACCGCCCAGTCCCCTCTGGGCATTCTATCTAACATAAATGAAATAGTCCTCTTTGTAGTTAGAGTTCTCATGGAGTCACTTGATGTTGATGGTCATACAGACTTCTGGCTTTTAATCCATCCATCATTGTTGGAACATCATGGTGCTTTGAGTAGATGTGCTACCACCAAAAGGACACCAGAAAAGGAAACAAGAGAGAGTAGGGGTTAGTACAGATTTTAGAGCCACCATGAATAGTTATTATAATGAGTTGGATATACAGAGTATCAGGATTTTAAGTACAGTATAGTTATAAAAAGGCCATGTTAAAGTAATGTGTTTTCAGCAGTGTTTTAAAGTGCTCCACTGTATCAGCCTGGCGAATTCCTATTGGTAGGCTATTCCAGATTTTAGGTGCATAACAGCAGAAGGCCGCCTCACCACTTTTAAGTTTTGTTCTTGGAATTCTAAGGAGACACTCATTTGAGGATCTAAGGTTACGATTTGGAATATAAGATGTCAGACATTCCGATATATAAGATGGGGCGAGATTATTTAAGGCTTTATAAACCATAAGCAGTATTTTAAAGTCAATCCTGAATGACACAGGTAACCAGTGTAGTGACATCAAAACTGGAGAAATCAATGCTCAGATTTTCTTTTTCTAGTTAGGATTCTAGCAGCTCCATTCCGCACTAGTTGCAAACGATTTATGTCTTTTTTGGGTAGTCCTGAGAGGAGTGCGTTACAGTAATCTAGTTGACTGAAAACAAACGCATGAACTAATTTCTCAGCATCTTTCAATGATATAAGAGGTCTAACTTTAGCTATGTTTCTTAAGTGAAAAAATGCTGTCCTAGTGATCTGATTAATATGCGATTTAAAATTCAGATTACAGTCAACAATTACCCCTAAGCTTTTTACCTCCGTCTTGACTTTAAATCCTAATGTATCCAGTTTATTTCTAATAGCCTCATTGTATCCATTATTGCCAATCACTAAGATTTCAGGTTTCTTTTTATTTAACTTGAGAAAGTTACTATTCATCCATTCTGAGATACAAGTCAGACATTGTGTTAGTGAATCAATAGAATCAGGGTCATCAGGTGCTATTGATAAGTACAGCTGTGTGTCATCAGCATAGCTGTGGTAGCTCACGTTGTGCCCTGAGATAATCTGACCTAACGGAAGCATGTAGATTGAGAATAACAGCGGACCCAGGATAGAGCCTTGTGGAACACCATATCGGATATCATGTGTCTTCGAGTTATAATTACCACAACTAACAAAAAATTTTCTCCCTGTCAGGTAGGATTCAAACCAATTTAAGACTGTGCCAGAGAGGCCCACCCATTGACTAAGGCGATTTCTAAGAATGTTGTGATCAATGGTGTCAAATGCAGCACTCAGATCTAAGAGGATGAGAACAAATAAATGGCCATTGTCTGCATTTACCCGCAAATCATTTACTACTTTAACGAGTGCAGTTTCTGTGCTGTGATTTATTCTAAAACCGACTGAAATTTATCAAGAATAGCATGTTTATTTAGGTGGTCATTTAACTGCATAATGACTGCCTTCTCCAGAATTTTACTTAAGAAAGGCAGGTTAGAGAAGGGTCTAAAATTTTCCAGAGCCAAGGGGTCGAGATTATGTTTCTTAAGTAGGGGTTTAACTACAGCAGTCTTAAGACAGTCTGGGAAGACCCCAGTATCTAATGACGAATTTACTATGTCAAGAACATTATCAATTAGCACGCCTGATACTTCTTAGAAAAAATTTGTTGGTATTGGGTTTAGGACGCAGGTGGAGGGTTTCAGTTGAGAAATTATTTTATGTAAATCACATAAATCTATCCTAGTGAAAGAGTTTATTTGTTTATAATGGAATGCTGGGGTTTAGGAGGATCCTTAGTGTTGGGGAGATATACTATGTTATTTCTAATATCATTAATTTTTTGGTTGAAAAATACAGCAATAGTCTCACAGGTTTTACTGGAAGTACTTAGGAGGCATTCCTTTGAGTTACCTGGGTTTAGCAGACGAGCAATTGTAGAGAATAAGAAATTGGTAGAAAAGAAATGATATGTTAAATACTGCACATTATCAAAAACATATCATCCTCACCATGAACAAAGGTGGTGGCAGCATCATGCTGAGAGAATGCTTCACTTTAGCAGGACCTGGAAGGCTTGTGAGTGTAAAAGATAAAATGAATGCCATAAAATACAGGAACATGCCGGAAGAGAACATGGTGCAGTTTGCAAGAAAGTTGCACCTTGTTCAAGACCAAGACAATGACCACCAGCATAAAGCCAAAGCTAACCAGGAATGACTTAAAAACAACAATGTTAATGTCCTGTAGTGGCTGAGTCAGAGTCCAGATTTCAGTCCAAATGAATGTTTATGGGTGGACTTGAGACTGGACAGAGAATGAGCAGACTGAGGAAAAACTGCAGTGTCTAAACATGCAATGGTGACAGAGACCTGAACATGCACACTCAAGGCTCTCATGACAGAGAAATGGTGCATCTACTAAATACCGACTTGAAGGGGTGAAAACCTATGCCATTGATTATTTTGTATTTTATATTTGTAATTAATTCAGACCACTTTATAGACGATTTGTTTTGACATTAAATAATCATTTTCTGTGTCAAAAATGTCAAATTAAGTCAACTGTGATTCAAAATTGTTTCACAGTAAAATGAGAAAACTTCCAAGGGGGTGAATACTTTTTATAGGCATTGTATATAGTTCATTTAGCACACAATCTATACAAGACTGTATGTTACCATGTGGCATGATGTTTCCATATCAGTTATTTCTTTTATTTTTGTAATTTCTTCATCTCAGGGTTACCATTTCTCCATTTTTGCATTACCAGCAAAGAAGGGATTTGTCACTAATGAGACACCACTGTGCTGTGGGACAAAAGTTACAAACTAACGTGCACTGGGGCCAGAATGTGGCTTTAGGATTTATATTGGGTTAGTAGAATATTTTCAGATTTCATACTTCAACAAAAACTTTGTAATTCTTTGCACTTGTATAAAAATAAAATCTGCACTTATTGTTTAACACACATATTCTTTATTATCAGGCACTGATCAGTTTACCTTTTTCATTTTGATACTCTACCCAAAAACCGTTGGGATTTAGCACCACTTTCCTTTTACAATGGGAAGGAATCAGTGAGCTGCACCCAGCATTCTAAAAGTGCCTGCAGTTACTGTATCATTTGTACAAGTTTTATAAAAAAGGGAAGATGAGATTTGATGTACATACAACTAGGAGACTGCCTGTTTTTAAACCCAGTCACATTAATAACAAGGAGCTGGGTTCAAGGCTGCATGATTTTCATATCTTGTAAGATTCTGGCTTATGACAAGTAAAATGTGATGGGGATATATATTACTTGAGAACCAAGAATCCCCTTGTTTTCATTATGTGTTTCATTCTTTTTAAACATTTGAATTTTTAAACACATTTTTACAGACAGAAGGCAAAGGCAACTGTCATTTAAGAAGCATATGGTTGGTGAGGTAGACTAATAAAAGATAAAAGAAGCACATAGCTAGTAGGCCAGGCAGGTTAGATACAAAAATAGTTCAAAACTGATTCTCCTGGGTGTTGCTTTGATAGTAGAAGATATGCTTTAACCGTGTAGGTACTTTGTAGGTTATCTGGCATTGCTTTCTGGCAGAAGGAAAATGTGCCAAAGCTACCCTGTTTTGTTAATTTGCAGAAGCTCTCAGCTCAGGGGATGAATACATCTGCTGCCTCAGGAGGTTTCTTAAAGAAGATAGTCTATGATAAGCACTGCTTGAAGTAGTGTCTGGTGATAACATGGGATTTTATTTATTTATTTTTATTCTTGGTGAACTGCTTTTATTATGTGTGCTATTTTTGCAATGTGTACTATCTGAATAATCTGGTGTTGTCCTGGTGGCAAAGTGGAAAGCCAAAAAGGGGAAAAAATAATTACAAAATATATCTTATCTTAAAATTGTTACATTGACTAGATACAGTAGATTTTAAGTATTGAGACCCCTTCATTTTCTGAACATATTATTGGTTTGTAGATTTAACTTTAAATGTATGAATTAGCCATCTTTAAATGTATGAATTAGCCATTAGAACATGTTTTTAGAAAGGTTTGCAAATTTACTAGAAATCAAAAACTGAAATCTCTCATTTCCAAAACGTATTCAGACCCTTTGCTGTGGCACTCCAAACTCTAGTCAACTGCGTCCTGTTTGCTTAAATTGTACTTGAGAAGTTGATTAGAGTGCCCTTGTACCAAAGTTGTTTTTATTGGATATCATTTAGAAAAACATATACTTAATTAAGTACTTCTTTGACAGCAACTACACCTTCAAGTCTTCTTTGCTTCAAAGCTTCTCTACAAGCTTTTCACACAAGTATTTAGACAATTGTTCACATTCTTCCTGGCAGGTCCTCACAAGCTCCATTGGATTGGATTGGAAAAAGTCCTCTAAATTTCCTTCTTGAGGTCTCTCCACAGATTTTTCATTGGGTATAAGTCTGGGCTTTGGCTGGGTCACTCAAGACAGTCGGAGACTTGTACGAAAGCCACTCCAACATTGTCTTGGCTGAATGCTTTTGGTCACTGTCATGCTGAAAGGTGCAACATTGACCCATCTAAGGTTGTGTGCATTCTGAAGCAGGTTTTCTTCAATGATCGGTCTGTATTTTGATGAATTATTTCTTCCTTTATTTTGACTTATGTTCCCTCTAAGCTAAACACTCCTCCCAAGCAGCATTACCAATTGTTAATGAACATGTGGCACTCAAAACTCCACAGAGAACAACCAAACCCAAAACACCGTTCTTGCGTTGGTCATGATCACTTCATAAGGGATCAGCCCACCCATCATCCATGTCTTGGAGCTTCAATGTACTCAAACATTGATTCTGACCATTCTCCTTGTTCTTGCCACTGAGAAGCACCCCAGTAGCATGATGCTGCGACCACTATGCTTCACCATAAGGGATAGTATTAGGAAGCTGATGGGCAGTGCCTGGCCTTCATCAGACATACTGCTAAGGCCAGAGTTATACTTCACTCGAAGTGATGCAAGCTGCAGCGGACGCTCCTGCTACACAAGCATTGTGGTGTTTATACTTGCGCGCGCACTTTACGTAAATCTGGAGGAATCCACCAGGTGGCAGTGCAAGATATTATCACGGTGAGAACAGGTTTGGCTTCTCTGTGTTGTGAATTGGCTAGAACACCTATTAAATTCCGATGACACCTTATCGCAATATCTCTGAAAAGGATGTTTATTGATTAAATCCATAAATCCAGGGATGTGTCCATTCCAGCAAGCATTGGGCATGAGTGAGAAACAATCCCTGGACGAGTTCTCCGCTCATCGCAATGTGAATACAAGCACTCGCATTTTAGCGGCACCAAATCCCCAAATCTGCATATCTTTGGAAGGAAACCAGAGCACAGTGTAATACAAGCAGGAAATACCAGCAACATAACTCCCTGCAAGACAGCAGTGCTATCGCTCCACCACCGTGACACCCCCATGTGTGTAATTATTAACAGTATTCATTATTTAAACGAAATTATATGTAAAATGTAACATACACACTTTAATGCATTTCATCATGAAAGTGATATCAAGTATAAATCTAAAGATTCTAAATGTGCAGAGAGTTGGAATATGCATACATTTAATTTGTTCTGTGTGGTGATCTATTGCTGCTTGCCACTGCTGTCAGGTCCAAGAAGCTCGTAGCGATTAAAAACTGGGATGACATTTACGATGGTCTGCTTTAATGATAAAGTAAACTACGAGGTTAAAGTGGACAATTCGAGATTAAAGCCGAAATTTCCAGTTTAATCACAAAATACACGATTTCACCGTGTCCATTATTTTTTTCTCAGTGGCTCAAATAAATACAGCGCTATACATTATGTTGCTGTTGTGAAGTTGCAGAAAAAAAAGATGGCACAAAAGACGGTATGTGAGACTTTTAAAATGTATCATGTCGTGTCAGGAATATGCAACGCTTGAATATAAAAGCACCACAAATGCATCTGTATGTCGGCATTTTGCTTCACCACATCGAACCATTCACCAAACAGCATAGCACGCACATCGATCCCTGTAGGATCTGCAAAGAGGCATTTTGTCACATGTAGAAAGTAAACAGAGACTCTGATGTCACATTTTGACTTTTAGCACAATGAGCCCCCCGACTTTTTGCTGGTACTGCAACTCGCACATGCGTCACATTAATTTCTGAGGACCTGCTCAGAGGATGCGTGAAATGAACGCTGGGAACGTGTGGCAGCCATGATGCGGGCGCATACACATTATGAGCGTGAAGTATTAAGCAGCCCTTAGAGTTCTGTCAAGAGTGATTTCCGTCTTCCACACTACCATAAACAACTGCTGCATAACGGAGTACTGCTGAGATGGTTCTCCTTTTAAACATGTTCTCCTGTCTCAGCAGAGGACTCCTAAGCTCTTTTAGTGTGACTATTGGAGTCACAATCACCTTCCTGACTAAAGATCTTGTTGCCCACTTATTTAGTTTGGCTGGACATCCAACTAAAGGAAAAGTCATGGAGGCTCCAAATTTTTATGCTCTGCTTGCTTTATATATGAATTTTTGTTAATAAATCTCTAAATATTTTGGAAGATTTCTTTTGTTATTGTGGGCCAGATGTTTTCATAGTTTACCTCTCCCATTTATTCATTTTTTTTCTCCAGCTTTTTTACCCTTGATGGGCATGTGCCTATTTTTTGGGGTAAGGCTTATTTCTCATTTGAAGCCTGATACTAGTTTTTTGGAGACAAAGCTTTATTCTAAGTGTTAAATCCAGACAGATAAAAACAACTTTGGTATCATGACACACATAGTAAAGGAAATGCACAATTAAAGAAATAGTTAAACATAATAGGCAAGAGTCACACCATTATTTCTTGGTTTGAAAGCAGAGGATAATTATGGCACCACCATCACAACCTATGTGGTGCCATTTCTGTACTGAAACATCACACAATAGTAGTTCTTGTCATCCACTCATACCCTGAAAAACCAGTTATGTGTCAAAAACCTGAGTTGTATTGATAAGTATTTAAAATAAACTTTTTCTAGCAAATTTTATAGCTCTTCAGATGTGTCATTTTTCACTAATAATCTGAAGACATGCTAATACCTTTTATTGGAAGCTTATTTCAAAGGTTTATGCTATTACCGTCATTATTTTTATTTTTTCCACAATGCCATTTGGTGGGTTTGGTATAATGCAACATTCTGCAGATGCTAATGGCTTGCTCCAGAAGTCACACCTGACTACATCATCAGCACACTATCGGGTCATTCCAGTGTCCAACTTGGTGGATATCTAAAATACTTTTGCATGTGCTACTTTTCAAGTTTTATTTGGTTAGATCCTGAATGTAGTAGTGAAGCAGAGAATAAAAACAAGTCCCATTATGAGCAATTGTACTTTCACCCTGCAACTTATTCAGCAAAAGTGTGTCAGGAAATGCTACTGGGGCTCCTTTATACCAACAGCAATATGTCTGCATGATGCCTCACTGTGAATGTGACAGCCAAGTCTGAACTTTTCTTTCTTTAGAATTTTCTTGCTTTATAGTCAGTTATGTTCAGACCAAATGTGTGTGTATATTTATTTACTTATCTATCTATTTATGAATGTATTTATTTAAACAGCTTCTGTAAAAAGCTAAATTTCCTCCTGGGGACAAATAAACTTCTATCTAATCTAATCTAATCTAATATAGTTCTCTGTGTGAAGAAAAACCTACTAATGTTTGTGTGAAATTAACCCTGAACAAGTTTCTAACTATGCTCTCTTGTTCTTGTTGTACTTATTTTATATTAACAGTCTCAATCCACTGTACTAATACCTTTCATAATTACTGTAGTGTTTGTTGTCTTTAGATATTCCATCAGTGCAATATGCTGGATTTTAGTAGGGCTTACTTGTGAACAGGTTGTATTTTTAAATTGGATATTAAAACAAGTTGTAATTTTTTTTTTCTTAGTGGTTGCTGTTATAAACTTTATTTATGTTTGTAGTTTTGGCTGATAACAAATAAAACCAGTTTTAGTTTGTCTGAACTGGTGTGGTGTTGAGGTGTCACCCATTGCATGGCTGCACTCGGGTCCTAACCTGGGGTCCTGAGTTTGTTTGTCATGTGGTGGGTGTGGCAATGCGCTGTATCAACGTGTGCTTCTAACCTCTCTCTCTCTCTTTCTTATTGAATACATTTTCCAATTGTGATAACTCCTTAAACAGGGGTGGCTGCAGATCTCCATCTGCTTTTAAAATTAGGAACCAATTGCCTTCATTTTAATTGATTTGATCCAGCCAAAGAAATATCTGTTTCAATAAATATACTGTAAGGGATGGCTGGCAGCTTGACCCAGCCGAGACGCCCTAAGAATGGAAGGATGGGGGAAGGCAGCTACTTTTAGACACTGCCTCCCCCAAGATACTAAATGGAGACTTCCCTGCAGCATATCAGTGCCCTGGATTCCCGCATGGCAACATGGGATCTGGAGTTCGGCATCACAGCTCTGTTGGGTACCATGAGTGCCGCCAGGAGATGCTGCAGGAGGACCTGGAGAGTCATGCTTCCCTCATAGCCCAGAAGTAGTAGTGAGTCAAGAGGATAGAAATCCAGAAATACTTCCGAGCTGAAGAAAACTCAAATTCTCCATTTTGACCCGGGAAGTGCTAGCAAGTCACGTGAACAGAAGCACTTCCAAGTCGGACCATATATAAAGGACTGAAACACCCAGCGAGTGAGCCAGAGTTGGGTGGAGGTGAACGAAGCTTGCTGGGAGGTGTGTAGGAAAAGAAAGATATAGGGTATTGTATTATAATTATTGTGCTTATTGTATTTCATTCCGGTTTATTGTGGTTGTGGTGCTTGGTGGGGGCACTGTTTATAGAAGAAAATTTTTAAAAAGATCTTCTTGGTGCTTTTACCTGGTGCCCTGCATGTCTGTCTGTTGGGTTTAAGGGGCAACAGTGACCCCTAGCGTACACAATGCAAAAAGGAAAAAGTGAAGGTCTGAGAAAATATTGGTCTTCTCTATTCCACAAAATATTTTGATCATGATCCTGGGAAAAGGAAGCTCAGTTTTTTTTTTAAATCTCTGAAAAGGCAGAATAAGAGCAATAACAAGCTGTAGAATTACATAATGCATTTCGGTATCAGCAAGATTCAGCTTCTGATTGGGAAATTGGTTGGGGAGAAATCATGACCATCCAAGAGATGAGTCTGAGACCACTGAGTTAGCTAGTCATCTCTTGGTCTCATTATCATTTGGCTGCTGGTTAAGGAAGCTTAGAAACATTAAGAGTCCTGAATCTTAATAAATCAGTAATTGCTTACTAATTAAGAGGTTGACTGAAAGGAAAACCTGCAGCTCCAAGGCCTAAGATCCCCTTATGTAAAAGATAAGTCAGTGTCTTATTGATGCGGCTCCATAGTTGATGCAGACTAAAGACAAGCAGTTCTAGTTACTGTATATTAGAGAAACAGCAACACAAATAAGTTGGCTACACAATCCGCAGTAAAAGAGAAATGATGACAGAGCACAGTGGCAGAGTAATTAGAAGGTGAAGGACTGACCTTGAGCAGTAATTCAATTTTTTATTCCTCAGCAGGGACATCAGGTCACACATGGTGCAAGATGAGAGGCACAAAAAAGACTGAATAGCCCAAATGAAGTAAATTTTATCTTGCAGAGCTGAAGCATGAAATAAAAAAGAAAATCAGACATAATGCTGACAACTTCAAGTTGAGCAGTTGTAGCAGTTGTCTTTTCTAAAGGCAGAGGAGCCCCTAGGGATTCAACCACAGATGAGGCAATCAAACTTCATCATACAAGATAGGGGGTTGTGAGGACTGAAGTAGAATTCTCAAGTAAAAAGTCCTCACGCATGTAATTTGTGAATAAAATCCATAACACTGGAACACAAGTAAAAAGGATGTGAAAAAGAAGGCAAACATATGAATGAACTGCCATTATTTTAAAGATATTATACATTCAACATTTGAAAGTCAAGTGTCTCGAATCGCATTATCGAACAAAGCATACAACAAGAAAAAACTTCAGTTTGGTAAAAGACTGTTAATGTTTGGTACAGAATCTCAAATCATCTTTTTGGAAGATGTTGGGTGCTTAACTAGATGTGAATAAAACAGCTTCTGCCTACCTCAAAAACAAGAAATCTATCATTGGTTTCACAATCATTTAATGAAAGCTGTAGGCTGCCAGAAATTAGCAAACTGGTTAAAACACTATAAACCTAGTCTCACGGGGCCAGACAGGAATCTCAAACGAGAATACATGTCAAGGGACAACTCGTTAAAACATTTGTAGCAAGCAGTGGTGAAATCCTCTGCTGAAAAGTCTTTACCCACAGAGCTGCTTCCTAAAACACCCACTGTGTCTAAGAAATCAATTTAGTCCCTCAGCACCCACGCCACTAATTCTGACCTAAAACCGGTGTTCAGTACTTAAAAGCATGTCTGTAAAGGCTGACAACAGGAACATACTCATAATTAGCTATTCCATACTGAGGAATTCTCAACACAGCACTTAAAATTAAATTTCTGAGCTTCCTGATCCCCGTTATTGCTACATGTTAGCACTGAAGAGGAACAACATATCTTTGCACACCAAAGCTAAGATAAAATGTCAGAACTTTATTTTGCCTGGCCATTTTCCAAGAATGATTAGGAGAAAACGCCTATAACACTCCTTTCACTGTTGGGTGGAGACCAAGTGTGCAAATAAAAGTAAAGCATTTGTTAAGAATTGGGATGCTTTTTGGGAAAGGCATGAATTATTCAAGAGAGACGGTCTTCATTCTATCTGGAGAGGATTTTTTATTTTATCCAAAAATATGGTAGCAAAACTACCTGGCTGACTAATCAGCCGACCATCCATACCACAGTCTTGTGATCCTAAATTACAGTCTGTTTATTATCCCACCTGTTTTTGTTTTGTTAACAGTAACCGAAATTCCCTGTTGTGGGACACCTTATAAAGTCAGTCATAAAAAAAATGTAAATCAAGTAATAAGCACAGGATAAAGTGCCACGGCATCAGCCTGAAGGACACCTAAACGATAAACAACCGTGAACCTACATTATATGGCTGTCGGTCCAAAAACCACCTGGTAATCTGAGGGTTCAACTCCCTATGTACAGCCATCCACTGGAGGGCAGCATGGTCCATCATGAGGGTGAACTCTCGACCCAACAGGTAGTACCACAGTTGGGTCACCACCCACTTTATCGCCAGTGCATCCCGTTCTACTGCCACATACCTTGTCTCCCGGTCCAGCAGTTTCCGGCTCAGGTACATCACGGGGTGTTCGACACCATCGATGCTTTGGCTCAACACAGCACCCAAACCTATGTCCGAAGCATTGGTCTGGAGGATAAAAGGGAAAGAAAAATCAGGAGTCTTCAATATAGGTTCCATTGCGAGGGCCATCTTTAAGTCACGGAATGCTTGTTCCGTCAGTTCATCCCACACCACATTGAAAGGGGCCCTTTTCTTTATTAGATTCATCAAGGTTATGGCTCTCTCGGAAAAACAAGGCACAAACCGGCGGTAGAAACTCGCTAGACCTAGGAAAGCCTGTACTTGCCGCTTGGTTATCGGACAGGGCCAGTCAAGAATGGCTTGAATTTTTGAACAATGTGGCTTAACCAGCCAGCCTCCTATCAGGTAGCCCAAATATTTGGCTTCGTTTAACCCAAAGAAGCATTTCTTGGGGTTAATATGTAGCCTGGCTTTCGCTAGTGTCAGGAGGATGGTTTAAACCTGCAGTACATGTTCCTCTCAGGTGTCAGAAAAAATGACCACCTCATCGAGGTAGACAGCACAGTAGGACTGGTGGGGCTTTAGCATTCTGTCTACCAGATGCTGGAAGATTGCTGGCGCCCCATGCAATCCAAATGGGAGAACCTTGTACTCGAGTGTCCGCTAGGGGTACTAAACACTGTTTTTGCCTTCACGGATGACATTAAGGGAATTTGCCAGTATCCCTTAGTCATGTCAAGAGCAGTCAGATAATGCGCATTCCCCAATCACTCAAGGAGCTCATTCACTCGGGGCATGGGATATGCATAAAATTTAGAGACTTGGTTGAGACGCTGAAAGTCGTTGCAAAATCACCATGACCCATCAGGCTTAGAAATGAGGACGATGGGACTGGACCCACGGGCTGTGACTTTCCTCAATGATGTCCATATCTAACATAAGTTGAACTTCTAACTCCACCTCCGCATGTTTTGCCTCCAGGAGGCGATAGGGGCGTTCCTTGACGATAACCCCAGGGTCCGTCACAATGTCATGTTGAATCAGTGAGGTGCGGCCGGGTGCCTCACTGACCACTTCCGGGACAGACAGGATTGCAGACTTAAGCTCCTATCATTGGTGGGGACTCAAAGTGGGACCGAGGTTAAGGACAGATGTTTTCAAGAAAAGGGAGTGGGTCGGGCCAGAGAGTACTTCCATGGCTTTAACAAATTGACGTGATATACCCGCTCGCTGGGTCAATAGTTTGGCTTTTTCACCAAATAGTCGACAAGCTCTTTTCTCTTTTTAACCTCATATGGGCCCTGCCAATGAGCCAAGAGTTTAGAGTGGGAAGTGGGCATGAGCACCATAACACAGTCTCCCGACTGAAACTCCCGTAGGGAGGTGTTTCTATTGTAATTCTGTGCCTGTGCTGATTGAGCTTTTCACATGTGCTTTTCAAAAGGAGAAAACCCTGAGACTTTTTACGTGTCCAGAGACGTTCATGAACCGAAGTTCCACTGTATTAGGTTCGTAATGTGTAAAATTATAACACAGTTTGACGTTTAATAGGCTTTTTCTTAACACCTCCCATTATCCGACATATT
The DNA here is from genome assembly GCF_016835505.1 of Polypterus senegalus. Classification (NCBI taxonomy): domain Eukaryota; kingdom Metazoa; phylum Chordata; class Cladistia; order Polypteriformes; family Polypteridae; genus Polypterus; species Polypterus senegalus. The sequence continues at coordinate 135,629,111 of NC_053156.1, forward strand.
CGCTTATCCGACGTTCTGCCAGCCCATTTATGTCAGATAAGCGAGACTCCACTGTATATATATATGTTTGTAAGAAATGGCCAGCAACCCAACCCGGGTGGGATGCCTAAGAGATGGGGGGAAAGGCAGCTTCTTTAGGGTATTACATCCCCCAGAATGCTAGATGGCAGCTCCCCTTGATTGCAGCGGTGCCCTGGATCCCTACAGGGCACCATGGGACTCGGGGTTCTATAGCTCAACCCTGTTGGGTACTGTGGGTTCCACCAGAGGGTGCTGTGAAAGCAGAGGAGCTGTATGGCATGAGGTTTCCACCTAACCCAGAAGTGCTTGCATATCACACATGGGCAGAACAGCAAAAGCACTTAATATAAGAGGACGTAACAGGGACAAACCAGAGACATGTGGAAGGTGGAGAAAGCTTGCTGGGGGAAGCATAGGAGAAAGAGACAGATGAATAACTGTGTGCTGTGCCAATTATTTATTTGGGGTTGTGGTGGTGGGAAATGCTTTGTGAAGAGTTTTCATCATAATAAATAAGATCTTTGTGCTTTTATTTGTGCTCTGTGTCTGTTGTGTTGGGTTTGAGAAGCAGCAGTGCCCCCTAGTGTCCACAATATATATAGGATAGTTATACATATACTGTATATGCAGTATAAACTATTCTATTTCTATTCTATTCTATTTTCTATTTATGTCAATCAGTTTAAAATCGCTTTGTTTTACTGTGTGTTTAACTTTATCCAGGGGTACTTAACTCTGGTCGTAGAGGTCCACAGTAGGTGCAGGTTTTCATTCCAACCATTTTCTTAATTAGAAGCCAGAACAGAAAGTAAAACTGTATTTTATTATATGGAGTCAATTTTTCAGTTTCTGAGAACATTATCCATTTGTTTTGTGGGCCAGAACAGATTTGAACCTCTTGTTCCTTACCTTCTTGCTCATTTATTCAAAGCATTGTTTTAACACAGATACTTCACGATACATATACACAGGTTTAAATGGAAACGTATTGGCTGGACAGCTGCTGGTTCCACTGTCATTTGCACTTCATTATGAACTGATGGCTAGTTAAGAAAACAGTTAGCAATTAAAACCTCAATGCAGATGTTTAAAACTAAAATAGGTCATTAAGGATTCTGAATCATACCAAACAAGTTGATTTTGCAGTAAATACATGGGACCTAATTAAAATAGTGGTTAAAGCAAAAACATGCAGTCACTGAGGACCTCCAGAACCAGAGCTGGGTACCCCTGACCTAATCTGTACTGTTATGCATGTGTTATATAATTTGTAAGATTTGGTTTGATAAAGAGCACTATACAAAAAAAATCAGAACTGAAACGAGGCATTCTGTGACTCCACTTTTATTTGTTTTTTGGGGATGTTGGGTGGGAGTCACGGTGGCCTCACTAAGCGGTAACAGACACAAAATAAGGCAGAAATGAATACTTTATAGAACATAGTTTTAGTCACCAATCATGTATACCTTTATGAAATGGGAAGCAAACCCTGACAACCCTTACAGACACACTAATGACATGTAAAAGTGACACAGACCATGTCCAGGCTGACATCTGAACCGGACACTTTGCAACAGCACTATCCAGTGAGCCATCCTCCGAGCCTTAAAAATAATAAAGATGGAATGGGGAAGCATGTGGGCTTCTTAAAGGATGAATTTTGCTGAGCTAAAAGAAGATTAGTGAGATACATTTATTTAATTCCTTGCTTAATTCCTTAAACATTCTGTTGTACTATTTTACCATACTTGCTTTCTATTTTTGGATCCTCTTGATAACCTTATGCAGAATGCTCAGAGTTGATTTTGAAACAAAGACGAAGTCTAATATTAATAAAAACCTGCCAAGCTGAAGGAAACCAAAATGAAATGTGTTGTTGTGGACTCATGAGAATCAGGATACAAATGAAAGCAGGAACATGAAATAACAGAGTGAGATGACAAGGGTCATAAAATATCTAATACTTTTGGTTCATGGTGGTAGACTGAGCAAAACGTTTTATTATTACATTAACCACATGAATGATTTTTATTATTATAGTCCACATTCACCTACCTGCTGTCTTGATTGAATTCAATGTACCAACCTTATGGGATGTTGTTGAAATTTCTGTCAACAATTATTTAAACATTGTAAGCTGTTTTACTGAAACCAGAATTTCTTCCAAACACCAGCCTGCATTTGTCTTCAGTCAATCAATCAATATTTATTTTATTTAGTACCCTTTGCAGTGAAGAGCAAAGTAAAGGTGTCAATAGGAGGGTAACGAACACTTAATGGGCCAGGCAGACAGAAAGAGAGACCCACCATGGCAAAGACAGAACACTTCCATATAACATTGTGGGCACATGGAGACCTGCCCTATGCATATGAGCCATCTGGAAATGTACTGTAAAGAGAAAGGCAGACACAAGGAAAAGGTGAGAATCCTTCAAAGAGTGTGTGCCAATCACCCTGCAGGAAAATAATCTCTTCATGTCTGAGTTGGCACTGCTAAATTTAAACATGGAACAAGTTTGATTTTTAAAAATATCTCGGGTACCAAAGAGTAGAACACATTCTGAGAAGATCCTCTCTACAAATACTTGATATATGGAGGCTGGCAGTCATAAGGGCTTTAGATAGCATGGATGGCTGCTCAGACCTGACTGCTTATCCTCTTAGAATGTATTTCTTCATTTTAATTTGTACCATTTCTGCCCATGCACTTTCTCAGTCTGCACAGTAACATAAGTCTAGCAGTCAGCAATCTAGAAAACATCAGATAAGCTCCAGGATGGTTTGGATCAAAACTGTCACACTGAAGGCTTAATATTTAAGAAATGCTCATTCAAGGAGTTCTCAGGAGAATTTGTGCTGTCTGCATACCAAATGAAAATGAAAATTCCTTACATTCATATAGCGCTATTCTTACTGTTCAAAGAGCTTTACATAGTAAGTGAGGAGCCACTTGAATCAACACTAATGTTTAGCATCCACCTAGGTGATGTGATAGCAGCCATTTTTGTGCCAGTGCACACACCACACATAGGATATTTGGTGGTGAAGTGGTGAGAGAGTTAGCCAGTTAGATACAGTGGCTAAGAACAAATTTATTTTTGCAATAAATGTCATTCTTAACTATTGTTCAGTTTTTGGCATAAGCAAGCTTTGTGCCCGTTTAGGGCTTATTGGCTATTGGGGCCTCCATTCCAAATAGAAAATTGGTGGAGGTCCCACATTAGGCAAACAGTTTATGGCCACAAAAGAGCTGGAAACAGCTCTTCTTATGACCACTTCTTTAACAATATTTTAATGGAAGACAATTCACCCAATTGGATGGGTATTTTTAAATCTACAGTACATGCAGGGCAATAGCTGTTTGTTTTTAAAGACTGGTTTACACTTCATGCAGACACAAAAATTACATCAGACACACTCCCATGTATGGCTAGCACACAATGGTTATTCATTTTAGTCCATCATTCATGAGAATATTATACTTGCCCTTCCTTTATTGCTTTTGGTCAATAGGTCTGACACACCACCTTCCCCTTTTCTTCCTCTTAGTCAGTAATAACAAGTGCAACGCTTCATCCATCAGCAGAGGTTGACATTGTTAGCTAAACAACATTGCTCAAACATTGTCACTTACTGACTTGGTGACTATCAATGTACTGAATGAACAAAGAGTATAAAAGTGTTTTTTTTTTTTTAGTTTTTTTAGTGCATGCTTTGTTTTGTGGCCTGTTTGCAGCCTTTATGCAGTAAGTATGAACCAAGTTTAATTTTTTTTCTCTTCAGACCATCTCTCTGATTACATCACCAAACTAAGCTATGTTGACATGTGCATTGTAACAGGAGAGAGTTTCGCAATCACAGGGCTTGACTTTTATGTTAGGTAGAAGCCCGGATAAATGGGGAGGGTTACGTCAGGAAGGGCATCCGATGTAAAATTTTTCCAAATCAATATTCGGACAACAATTCAAATTTCCATACCGGATCGGTGATGATGAATGTTGTTAGATTATATGCACCGCAAGTTGGGTGTGCAATGGGTGAGAAAGAAGATTTTTGGAGTGAGTTGGATGAAGTGATGAACAGTGTACCCAAGGGATGGAAAAGTGGCGATTGGAGCGGATTTCAATGGGCATGTTGGTGAAGGGAACAGTGGAGACGAGGAGGTGATGGGTAGGTATGGTGTCAAGGAGAGGAATGAAGAAGGTCAGAGGATAATGGATTTTGCCAAAAGGATGGGCATGGCTGTGGTGAATACGTATTTTAAGAAGAGGGAGGAAAATAGGGTTACATACAAGAATGGAGGAAGATGCACACAGGTAGATTACATCCTATGTAGAAGAGTTGATCTTAAGGAGACTGCAGACTGCAAAAAGGTGGCAGGGGAAAATAAAGTTAAGCAGCATAGGATGGTGGTCTGTAGCATGACGTTGTAGATCAAGAAGAGGAAGAGAGTGAGGGCAGAGCCAAGGATCAAATGGTGGAAGTTGAAAAAGGAAGACTGCAAGGTTGAGTTTAGGGAGAAGGTGAGACAGGCACTGGGTGGTAGTGAAGAATTACCAGACAGCTGGGAAACTACAGAAGATGTAGTAAGGGTGACAGCAAGAAGGATGCTTGGTGTGACATCTGGAAAGAGGAAGGAGGAAAAGGATACCTGGTGGTGAAATGAGGAAATACAGGAGAGTATACAGCGGAAGATGATGGCAAAGAAGAAGTGAGATAGTCAGAGAGACGCAGAAAGTAGACAAGAGTACAAAGAGATAAGGTGCAAGGTGAAGAGAGAGGTGGCAAAGGCTAAAGAAAAAGCGTTTGATGAGTTGTATGAGAGGTTGGACACTACGGAGGGAGAAAAGGACCTGTACCAATTGGCTAGACAGAGGGACCGAGCTGGGAAAGATGTGCAGCAGGTTAAGGTGATAAAGGATAAAGATGGAAACGTACTCACAAGTGATGACAGTGTGTTGAGCAGATGGAAAGAGTACTTTGAGAGGCTGATGAATGAAGAGAACGAGAGAGAGAAGAGGTTGGATGATGTGGAGATAGTGAATCAGGAAGTGCAACAGATTAGCAAGGAGGAAGTAAGGACAACTATGAAGAGGATAAAAATGGAAAGGCCATTGGTCCAGATGACATACCTATGGAAGCACAGAGGTGTTTAGGAGAGATGGCAGTTGAGTTTTAACCAGATTGTTTAATGGAATCTTGGAAAGTGAGAGGATGCCTGAGGAGTGGAGAAGAAGTGTACTGGTGCCGATTTTTAAGAATAAGGGGGATGTGCAGGACTGCAGTAATTACAGGGGAATAAAATTGATGAGCCACAGCATGAAGTTATGAGAAAGAGTAGTGGAAGCTTAAGAAGTGAGATGATGATTAGTGAGCAGCAATATGGTTTCATGCCAAGAAAGAGCACCACAGATGCATTGTTTGCTCTGAGGATGTTGATGCAGAAGTTTAGAGAAAGCCAGAAGGAGTTGCATTTTGTCTTTGTGGACCTGGAGAAAGTATACAACAGGGTGCCTAGAGAGGAGCTGTGGTATTGAATGAGGAAGTTGGGAGTGGCAGAAAAGTATGTAAGAGTTATACAGGATATGTACAAGGGAAGTGTGACAGTAGTGAGGTCTGCGGTAGGAGCAACGGATGCATTCAACGTGGAGGTGGGATTACATCAGGGATCAGCTTGGAGCCCTTTCTTATTTGCAATGGGGATGGACAGGTTGACAGACGAGGTTAGATAAGAGTCCCTGTGGACTATGATGTTTGCTGATGACATTGTGATCTGTAGTGATAGCAGGGAGCAGGTTGAGGAGACCCTGGAGAAGTGGAGATATGCTCTAGAGAGAAGAGGAATGAAGCACAGCAGGAACAAGATAGAATATATATGTGTAAATGAGAGGGAGGTCAATGGAATGGTAAGGATGCAGGGAGTAGAGTTGTCGAATGTGGATGAGTTTAAATACTTGGGATCAACAGCACAGAGTAATGGGGATTGTGGAAGAGAGGTGAAAAAGAGAGTGCAGGCAGGGTGGAATGGGTGGAGAAGAGTATCAGGAGTAATTTGTGACAGACGGGTATCAGCAAGAGTGAAAGGGAAGGTCTACAGGATGGTACTGAGACCAGCTATGTTATATGGGTGGGAGACAGTGGCACTGACCAGAAAGCAGGAGACAGAGCTGGAGGTAGCAGAGTTAAAGATGCTAAGATTTGAACTGGGTGTGATGAGGATGGATAGGATTAGAAATGAGTACATTAGAGGGTCAGCTCAAGTTGGACAGTTGGGAGCAGGGCCGGCTCTACGCTGGGGCAAGAGGGGGCGATGCCCCCTTCAACAAACGTCCTGCCCCCTTAAATCAAACTTTTAGAGGTTGAGAAAGAAAATAATCGATTACCCACAAACTGAATATGGACAAGATTTACTACAGTAGCTGAAAAATCCACTGGAAAAGGCACAAATGAGGTGATAGGTTTCACCTCTTGCTCGCTCTTTCCCTTTGTGCTCTGTCTGTCCACAGCTCACACAGTACTCCATAGAGATCCCCCACTCACCCTCCCCCCAGCTAAACATCCAATCACTGTTAGTATGCAAATGACCCGGTGTCAGGTTTCTCAGTAGGCAGGGCAGAGCGAAATGAGCTGCGCAACAGCGGGAGGCTTTGAGGAAGCAGCAAATCTCTGTCGTCAAAATCATAGTGACTCTTGAGATAATTAACAACAACTAAAAAACACATCTATATTTGTACAGTCAATGGGGGACTAGTCCATTGTTCTTCTCACAGTTTCAGTCTGGTCGAGAAGTGTTTCTTTCTTGATCCCACAAGCACCACTGCTGCTGCATAGAGCCGACTGGAGGACCTGTGTCTGTCTGTCAGACCCCGACACAAAGCCCCGCCCCAGCTTTCAACTCTGCACTCAACAGTTTTCTCGTTTCATATACTGATGTAATCACAGCAATTTTAGTAAAGCTTATTCACTTTCTACCACAGCTTCCAGCAGTTCACAAAGGGAAAGTTAACGCTGTGAGATGCATCCTTTTTTCCCAAGCTTTTAAAAAGTGTGGCACTGCTCCTGCCTGTACCAATAGCAGTAGCAATGATGCTGCTACTGGTACATCAGAGACAGCAGCTGGCATGTCTACTCCTGTGGCATCAACAGGCACTGCTTCTTCTGTACCTCTGCCAACAATTGCTGCCCCAAAGCAACCCGCTCAGCTACCCAGTGACTTAAATGGCAATACACCATCCCAGCCAATACTGGTAGTTACCCCAAACGTGTATTTGGTGGTACAACATTAAGATCATTCAATCCTGCCTGGTACCGCACACGACCATGGCTGGAGTACTCTGTTGTGCGGGACGCATGCTTCTGTTTCCCCTGTCGGAAATATGGCAGCACTGTTAATGAGAGGGATGTAGTTTTTACCTTAACTGGTTTTAACAACTGGAAAGCAGCACTTGATCGAGACAAGGGCTACAGAGGCATGTGTCCAGCCACAACCATGTGCATGCTTCAACCATCTGGACTGAGCATAAAAGCAGAGAGGCCACGGGGGACTGTGGAATCAATGTTGGTTGGTAAAACACAACTTGCAAAAAAACATTACTATGTCAAGAGTATTGGTAGTGCTATAAGGTTTCTCTGTGTAAATGAGTTGGGGGTCCGTGGGACTGCAGAAACCTTGAGACATGATGCAGCGGGTAATGATGATGACATTGCTTCAGGTATTTTTCTAAAACTGATGGAATATACCTTAGAGAAGGATGAGAAGCTAGCAAGCATTGCTAAGGGTGTCCCATAAAATGCAAAATACACATCTAAGAATATCCAAAATTAAATTATCTAAACACTGGCTGACATGGTGCTTGGAAGGTCAGGAAAAATATGAAAGTGCTGATTCTGCAGGGTTTTGCCTCAAAAGTGATGGGACCAGGGATAGGTGCAATGTGGAAAATGTGTCTGTGATAATACGGTTTGTCAGAAATTCCATGCCAGAGGAGCATCTTATTGGGTTGCTTGACTTGCAACAACTTGATGCAGAGTACTATCACCTCTGAGATCGTGTTCCACCTTTCTGATGCTTGCTACAGTGCTGACAGTATACTTAACCAGTGTTATGATGGGGTTAGAGGTGGGGTACAAGCTCTGCTCCAAAAGAGCTTGACAGATATGTCCCATACATCCACTGCTACAACCACCAACTGCACTTAGTGGTTGTGCATGCCATGCAGAGTGAGCCGTGTGCAAAAGATTTTTAGCCTATCTAGTTCACTCTACAACTTTTTTCACCACCACTATGTGCTCAATAAACATGATGCACCTTGTCTAAAAAGGCTGCTTGAGATCAGATGGACAAGCCACTATGAGGTGACAAGGTGCACTGTGGACAATCAAGAACAAATCCTTAGTATCCTATCTGAGATGACAGAGGATGATGATGCTGCAGTTGACCTGTGCACTGAGGCATCAGGCCTGCTATGCCAAATTAAGAGGCATCACTTCTTTGAGATTGGAAAGTTCCCAGTGCGGGTGCTTGGTGTCTTGAAACCAGCAAATGCTATTCTACAGTCTCAGTCAGTTGATCTGTGCAGTGCTTCTGAGGTTGTTAGTGCAGCACTGGACTCCTTAAAAACATCCATGAGGATGACTGTTGGGATTGTCATCTCCTGTTGAGGATGAGTCACATCCAACAAAGAGAAGGAGAACAATGAGCAAACACCTGGGTCAAAGTGTTGTGCTCTCAACTTTGGGCCATACAGACTCTGGTGACCCTACCATTTCCCCCCATCAGTCTCTGAAAAGATCCCTGCTCAACATCCTTGACAGGGCCATTTCAGAAATGGAAACTAGATTTTCACACAAGAATATTGACCTGATGAGAGCCATATCTAGTCTTGCACCCAAATCTAGCGCATTTCTAGATCCCACCCTGTTGCACCCTCTGGCTGTGATGGCTGGCACTGTAGCAGATGTTGTAAGTCTGAAAAATGAAGTTCTTGTGGCAAAACAGATGCTGCTCAAAAATGTTCAAAGGAAACAGAACTGTCCACTGTGTGTAAACTCCTGCAGGAGTACAAGGAAGCCTTTCCTGAGTTGCATAAATTGTACTGTATGTAACAGCCCTGGTAATTGGTGTGTCTTCAGCATCGTGTGAGAGTTCCTTCTCCACTTTGTCACGGGTCCTAACCCCCTATCGTCACACCATGTTACATAAAAGAAAGAGGAATTTGGTGATCTTGGCCCATGAGAAGTCCATAACAAATAACTTGGATATGATGAATTTGGAAGAGTTTCTGCAAAGAGAAACGGGAGACTGTTGTTGTAGAATGGATTGAGGAGAAAGGAGAGCGGAGCTGTCAGTTGCAAACAGAGAGTTCAGTTGCTTACAAAACAAACAAGCTTAAAACAAGACAAAAGACAAAAAGAAGAAAAAGTTCAAATGTTCTGTTCTAAATCTGTTGTGTTCTACAAATTAGTTTGAGAATTGTAGGAAAAGACATGGTGAATTGTTTTTTTTTTTAATTACTATGCCAACCCTTTTTAGTTTTGTAAATATTGGCTATATTGAGAGGTCTTATTTTATTCTTACTTTATTTTGCAAATTTATTTGAGAATTAGGCCATCCAATAAAGATAAATTTTATGTTGTTGGTTGTAAAGATCTGGATGGATATTTTATTTTATTCTTTATTTTATTTTATTTTTTATTCTATTTTTCAGTTTTATTTTTCAAGACTTGGTGAATTGATTTTTTTTTTAATAACTTGGCCTACCCTTTTTAGTTTTGTTAATATTGGCAATAGTGAGAAGTGTTATTGTTGGGTTCTAATATATTTGATATAGGCCATCCAATTAAGGTAAATGTCATGTTTTTAGTTGTTATAATCTGATGAGGAATATTTTATTTTTTGTTGTTTTATTTTTATGTTTTCCTCCTGAGGGATTACCACCTTATCGTGGTCAGGGGGTTTACGTGCCTAAGTGCCCCTAAGAGCTACACCAGCAGAAGCTTAGCCTTCAGGTGGGACACCCAAGTTGGACAGGTCTTAAAATCCGCGATAGAGTGAAACCGCGAAAGTTGAAGCGCGATATAGCGAGGAATTACTGTATATTTCAAAACAATTATATTCGTATTTTCTCAGATTTGTCTCCTTCAACAGCTGCCAAACAAGCTGTATTCTATAGCATTAAATAACACTTATGCAAAGCTGAAATCAGATATATCCTCATGTTTCCAGACAAACTGAAAGTAATTGTCGATGGCCAATTCTGTATATTTAGTTCTACCAAAGAAGCAGAAAAATAACTAAAAAGATTGATTGAAAAATATGAATATATAAACAAGATATTAACAGATGGTCTTCCCTACATCTCACATTAGCAGGGAAAATCAATACTGTCAAGATGAACATCCTTCCCACACTTCTTTTTTTATTTCAGAGCATCCCTATATACCTTAACAAATTGTTCATTACTCACTCACTTATAACCTCATTTATCTGGGATTCGAGACATCCACTCATTCAAAAGGTGATTCTACAACGACCTAAAGCAGAAGGTGGCATGGCACTACCTAACTTTTAGTTTTATTACTGTGTGACAGATATACAAGCTATAAAGGCCTGGAAGTTGACACAAATTGATTAATATACAGAATCCTGGTCTGCAATAGAAATAAAATCTTGCTGTACTTCTTTTTATGTATGTCCAGCTTTGAGTCCCAGGAAATAGTAATTATTGTCCATACAGTAATATGGAAATATGGAACCAATGCATGATGCACTTCAAGGTAGAGAAGTTTTTATCTGTTGCTCCACTACATGATAATCACTTTTTTAAGGACTCTCAAACCTTCATAATATTTAATCTTTGGAAAACTTCTGGTATTAAAACACTTAGAGAACTGTATATGGATAATGTTTTTGTATCTTATGAACAGTTGCACTTCTCAGCATCACAATGTTTTAACTACTTTCAAATCAGAAATTTTGCTAAAAATGACATACCTAAAACAGGTCACCACAAAGTCAGTTTAGACTAGCCAACTGACCGAGGCCATTTACTCTAGATTCACGAAGAATGTGTAAACTCCCAGGAGACACTAACCGGACTGGATTTGAACATAAGACTAAACGCCAAGTCTATTCCCACCTGTTTTATCTTATTGGTGCAAGTTGCATGTTCATTCAGTGTCTGCGTGGGTTTCCTCCAATGCAAGACAGGCAAATCTACATTTGCACTGTACTGTATGTACGAAAGTGGGTATGTTTGCATATACAGTTTGTATTCCATTGATGTCTGGTCTCTGCTTTGCATGTGATCCTACTGAAATCTCCCTGACATTTGTTATTTCCAACACATAGCTGCAGGGAAAAGAAAAAACACCTTAGATAACCAAATGTAATAAACTAGTCAGTATTTCCCTTTGTAATTTATAATATCTGCTTCTTCCAAGTTATTTTATTTTGATAAATAGTAAATGATTAAAAAGCCAACTTTATTTGACTCAAGAGAGTAGCCCTGGAAAATCTTATTATTTTGGCACCATGCTGTCAGTCTCCCTCTAAAACCCAGCAACTATTCTCACTTCAATGAGATTTCAAATACACAGTATGAGATGCTTAACATCCATAGTGCCTGGGGACTATGCAAGGCAGGGGCGTCCTCTTCCCTGAGCCAAGCTTACACCTAACAGCATACCTAAAAGAAGGAATCGCACTATGTTTCTGATGTTTTGAGGAGGCTGGACAGCCACATCACTGGGGTTGTCAAGTGGGCTCCTACTTTCATCAGCGTTTTGCTGACTAGGCCCACAACATCTCCAGTAGCCTCAGCAGTGGTATCTGGCATCCCTTCTGCATTTGTCCAGCCTTCTTATTTGGGAAACCAGATAGGGTCTTTTCTTTTAATCCATAGCCACTGGCTGCTCCATTCTGCTACCCTAGATATTTCCTTAATGGCATAGCTTAGGGCATGCCCACTAATGCCAAAGTCAGCCTTAGAGCGGATGTTGTAACAAAGCCCCTGCATGCAACCTCCACTGCGTAGATTTTTACATTCCATCCTTGCTATCCTGCCTCCGCTGCAAGATCGTAATATCTCAGTTTTTTCCTTTCAAAAGCTTCCTGCACTGCATCTTCCCAGGGAACAGTGAGCTCAACAAAGTATACCTTGCGCTTTGTGCCTGACCACAAGACCAGGTCAGGCCTCAGGTTGGTGACTGCTATTTCTGATGGGACTGTGAGTCGTTGGCCCATGTCCACCAGCATTTGCCAGTCCCACGTTGTCTCCATCTCGCCCAATCTGGTCTTCAGGGAAAACTTGTGTTGCCTTTGGTCCCCTTCCCGAACAAACAACAAAGGCACATTTAAGTTGGTCTCTCTGGGTGGCAGGCTATTGATGGCAGTTCTCTTGCTTTCCAGACCAGCTGCAAGACATTTAAGCACTTGGTCGTGTCTCCAGGTACAGTATATTGTCCTTGAGAGAGGCTTACTTTGCATCCTGTGAGGATGTGCCGCAGTGTACCTGGTGTTGAGCAGAGGGGGCATGACGTATCTTCGCCTAGCCATTGGTTGAGGTTTTGAGGAGTAGGGAGGACATCATAGGTAGCTCGAATGAGGAAACTTATCCTACTTGCTTCCATCATCTACATGTCCTTCCAGCTGATCTTTCGCTTTTAAAAATTCTTCCACCTTGTTCATTGGCCCTGTTTAGCCTGTGCCAGAGCCTTGGCCCACCTTCTCTCCTATTCATGCCGACAGACTTCAGCCACAACCATTTTCCTCCAGTCTGCTGAGGTTGCCTTACTCCAATAGGGTCCCCCTATGCCAAACCCCAACCCTCTTCTTCCATGTTGGACTTAGCTGGCAATGTCACTGTGGTAGAGTGCTGATTTTGCCTGCTGGACTGCATTCTTAGCTTTCCATTTCTGTCCAGTTTCCAGAGTTGGTGCGGCAGCTCTAATCACCTTATCTTTTGACTCTGAAAGCATCATATACTGTAGTCTCACTTTAACACATTTAAATTCTTCAATGAGCCTGGAAAGGGGAGACTGAAGTAGCTCCTGACCATACAGGGCTACATTACTCAGGCATCAAGGGAGGCCTAACCACTTCCTCAAAAAAAGAGCTTACTATCCTTTCCATCTTCTCAATTCTTGTGAGGGTGATGCCATACATGTTAATGGCCACAGCAGACGGGGTAGTAACCCAAACTGTAAGCGCCAAATTTTTTGCTTACCAGGTTGCACTGAATCATTGATGCTCTTCAGGCCTTTACTAAGTTCCTCCCGAAATTCATAAGCCTGATCGGTATCCTTAAGCGTTGAGTTATACCACCTCCCCAAACTTTTGATTGGTTTTTCTAGCACTGTTGGAATAGGCTCTTGATTAATGAAGTACCTTTGCTCCACTAGCTTCCCTTTAATAATAGATGGCTTAAATTTCATTCTCGCCCCAATGATGTTCTGTTGAGGTTTTGCCAATAGTCGTCCGGTGCATGGTACTGATGTTGTAATTGTTGTCATGTCATCCATATAGGCCCTGATGGGTGGCAGATGTACTCCAGAAGTTAATCTCTCCCTGCCAACCACCCACTTGGGTGCCAGTATGATGACTTCCATTGCCATGGTGAATACCAATGGAGAGATGGTACATCCTGTCATTATGCCAATCTCCATGCGGTGCCATGTAGTGGTAAAGTCTGGCAAGGTAAAAAAACAGTTGCAAGTCATAGAAGTACGCCTTAATCAGGTTTGAGATAGTTTCAGAAATCCTAAAGAAATCAAGAGATGCCCTGAGAAAATTATGTGGAACAAATCCAAAAGCATTGGCAAGGTCCAGGAATACCACATGAAGATCCTTCCGCTCTTCCTTTGCACTCTGGATTTGGTACCAAATCATACTAGTATGATCAAGGCATCCAGAGGACCCTGGCATCCCTGCCTTTGGATCGTTGTATCCACAAAATTATTTCTCTTCAAGTACATGGACATACTCTGAGCTATGACACTAAAGAAAATCTTACCCTCTACGACTACGTTAAGTAGACTAAAGGGACAGAATTGGCTACCCTCCTTAGATTCTTTTTCTTTTGAAATCAGGACTCCACTCGCCCTGCACCATGCTTTGGGTATGATTTCCATTTCCCAGGCCACTCTCATGAGTCTCCACAGAAATTTAAGAATATCTTTAGCATTCTTGTAATGTCGATACGGAACTCCATTTGGCCCTGGGGCTGAGGAAGCTCTCGCCAGCTTCACTACCTGCTCCACTTCTCTCCATTTTGGAGGACTGGTATCCATCTGGTCCTCAGGTTCTTCAGTTGGTGGGATATCGTTTGGAATGGCTACTTGCTCATGCCTCTTTTCATTCTTTCCAAATACTGTTCCAATTCAAGTCTTGACGTCTCAAGGTTACCTCCCTTTTCTGTTGTGAAGAGTCATCTTACAGATTTGTAGAAATTCCTTGAAAAAGTGTACTCTTGCTTGTTCCTTCTTCTTCCTTGACTTCCGCAGGTTCTCTGCTTGTCTCAAAGTGATCAGGCGGGTCTTAATGGTACCCTGGAGAATGTTGATATCCTCCTTATCCCTATCAGAAGCCTTTCTCCACTGCTTCTTCAGGTACCTTCTCTCCCGGATCAACTGGTTGATCTCCTGTTGAATGTCTAGACTGTTTTTCCACTGCTGGTAGTCTTTGCTTTTTGTCCCTTGTTCCAAACCATTCTGTTTCATATGAATAGATGATATCCCCCATGTTGTCAAGTTTCCTTTCCACTGTGCCCTTCATCCTTTGTAAGAGACAAATCAGATCCATGTTTATTGTCGCCCAATGTTCCTTCTCTGAGGCTCCAGGCCAATTCACCCGGAGTTTGTTGCCACTGATCTTCCTCTCCTTTTCTGGCTTTATGGGCTCAACACGTCCTTCTAATCGATCCTTGTGCTTGACTCACTTATTTCAGGGGAGCTGATGTCCTGCGAACTTTGGTGAGATTCCAGTCACTGGACTTACCTTGAATTTCTTATGTGGCCTGTCCTCTACCATCCTTTGGGAATATTCCCCAGTTCCATCCAGTTTGAACTTGTCTTTCACTGTCTCAGCTTTACGGAGCAATGTCCCTATCTTATACTTAACTTTTATTTTCTGGAAAACTCCAAGCACCTCATAATGAATTATTCAGTCAAAGTACCGGAATCAAACTTATCAGGACTCTGTTGCATAATTTTAAACTCTAGACCAGCAATTGATATTCCAGAAACCTGAATGAGTTGGAGGAAATTTGCTAAGAGAAATCAACCCAAATCACTTCTAACCATTGTGTAAAGCTGTGTAGACACCTACCCAGAAGACATAAGCTGTTATTATGGGAAAGATGGCTTATACAAAAGCGTGTGACATGAATACTAATGTAATCAGCATATTTAAGTTTTTGGCTTTAAGGTATGTATGATAGATAACTATTTTAAACTATATAAAATGTGTCCTTATGGGTATATGTGTTTGCTGTATAAATATGGATTAGTACATGGTGTATTAGCATATTATATAAACCAAGGGTCTGAATACTTTTACAAGGTTCTGTATATTTTGATATATCTTTTGAATAAAGTAGAATAATGTAATACTGCACTTTTGTACTATTTGAAATTTATTATATTTTGAAACATTTATGAAAATGCTGAAAATATTTCTGGTAAATGAGCAAAGTTTAATTTCACATTTACATTAAAAGTATCAGAAAATTTCTACTTTGAACATAAAGATGTCTTCTAGCATCTAAAAAAATACCTATGCAAATATAAATAATATCTAATAGTTCAAATTCTGTCTAACACAGGCACAAAAAGATTACCATAATTTTCTGTTACCTAATAAAGTAACTGAAATTATTCTATGCATCTATTAAATGGAGCTTGTTAAAGGCTGATAAAAGCTCCCTCCTGGTCTGAACCTGGGGTGCTTAATGGGTTCTATTTGCCATGTCAATTGCTAATCAATTTGAATTAGCTATTAACTGCACTTCACTGGGCATGAATTCTTTTAAACCACTTTTTGAAATTTAAGTAACTCTTTCCTTGCTGTGAGTAAGCAAACAACATCAGCTTATAGTTTCTTTTTATTGAAGCCGCAGTTGTTTTTTCCACCTGATAAACTACTTTTGATATAATATTTAAAGAATTTTATCAATATTGTCAATCAAATGTATGTCTAAATCAATGACATTTGCTATACTTAATAAAATACACAATTCTATCATCTACAGATTTGTTTCAGTGAATTATGAGCAATGTGCTAAAGCGTGATGAGCAAAGTCTGTTGAATTTGCCGAAATTGTGGAAATGTTTGTAATTTCAACATACTCGGTGAAATGCATTGAAGTCAATGGGGAAGGAGAGACTGGACTAGTTTTGAGTGGATTATAATCTTGCAATTGTCCTTTAAGCTTCAGTAAGGGCTGGGGAAACATCTGCCAAATATTCTGGACCAATCATTGTGGCCAAAAATGTGACTTAAGCTGTGAGTCAGCAGTGGTAACCACTGCACCACTGTGCTTTCCTGAGATAAAATTATACTCCATAATACTTCAAGTCCATTATCTCTCTTTGCATCTCTCACGCTCCTATCACTATGACTAATTAACACATACAGATACAGAGATGCTTGGAATCAGAATTATATATTTTGGCGTCTCGATCACTACCCAAGTTGTGCTCCATTGTGAGGAGCATATAATGCTTTATCCAGAAGTTAAGACACTACATACAGTGAATCTATGCTGAACAATTAAGTGTTATCATAATATTCTCATTATGCTCAGCCATAATGTACCCCTCAAATGACAATACTGCAAGATTTTGATGCTTTTCTTTTTTTTAAAAAAAGGGGTATTGCGGGGTGCAAATCTGGCTGGGTAGTGACTGCATGCATACATGTATACACCATAAATTATTTATTCATGCGAAACAGATTGTGCAGAACTACAAAGTGTGGGGTGGTGTGATACAAATTGAAAAGGTAGCACAAATTGGTTCTGACATCCCCATCCAAAATGGCTGCTACAGCTGTATGATGTCCTGCTGGCCTCTTAAAGGATCTTGTGGTGCTGGGGAAAAAGAGTTTGTCTAAGTTGAAACCACAGTGAATTTTCAGGGAAAATATCAGCAATTAAGTTTCACTGGCAAGCTCAGCAAATTCACTGCATAAAATGCTTTGGCGAAAATCGGCGCTCAGCACTAGTGGTAAATGCAGCATACGATTTGCCTTTGTTTACACTAGTGCAAGATTTCTTTATCTTCTATGTTGTTTGTATTTCAGAACTCCCAAATGACTCTAAAACATACCATTTTGTTATTTATATTGTAAAAATCTTTTAGTTTGTTTTCTCTTGTCTCCATCTTTCAGAACTATCATGCTAACCACATGATGTAATGTTATAGTTTTCATCATCTTATTTATTCATCTATTTGTGTTAATCAAGATTATTAATTTCCTATTTGCTTTCTATTCCTGTCTTTGATAAAATGTCACAGTTCTATTAAACACACTTTTTGCTATCTGTCATAAAAGTCAGGCCTTCAGCTGCAGCATTTTTGTTACATTTGAATAGCACTTCCAATGAAGCAACCATCTTACTTACTGAGGAGCTCTCCATTTCCACTGGCTGCTTAGAAACTTTGGTAAAGACTTAATTAAAAGCTTGTCACTCTATACATGCGCCAGAGGTTTTCAGCTACAAATATTCAAGACATGAGCTAAAACAATATTTCAGCAGTTGTACCGGTACTGTGAAAGTGTTGTCTTGGGCAAACTTCCTTTCACAAAAATGATGACAAAAAATGATAAATAAAAGCTACATACATTGTGGACTCACCAAACACAGACAGGCTCAGACTCAGACACTGGTATAAAACAGAGTTTTTATTGTGGGAAACCCTTTCTCTGTAAGGGTTTCCCACCACATCCACTAGCACAAACACTGTAGCACAAGCGCAATAAAACCAGCACAAGTAACTCTTTGTCTCTTCTTCTCTCTGTCGTCAGTGCCTCGCTGCTTCCTCCACTCCTCCTGGCAAGCTTTGTCCTCCTTTTCTCCTGACTCTGGCACTCTGAGTTGTGGCTGGCAGCTATTTTTGTCTTACACCCATAAGCACTTCCAATGTTCCAAAGCTGTAGCTTGGAAGCACTTCCAGGTGAAGTGAGCGCCCAACAAAGTAGGGCTCCCCAGTCCTCAGGTGGCCAACACAGAACCCAGCAGGGCTGAGTCCAAGAACTGCAATTCCCAAGATGCTGTTGGAAACCGTGATGCTGCCGCCACCTAGGAGGGTTACTCATCTAGCAGTCCAAGGGAGACGATGCTCCATACATGCTTCTTTCCCCTGTCCTTCCATGGTGAGGTTGTCCCAGAGCCAAGCAAGGAAGCCAGCCATCCTTCACAACATTCAGTTTGACACGGCTATGCACAAACAAATACATCAGGAGAATACAGTACTTTTGTTGTTTCTTTTTCTTTCTTTTTGACAATTTAAACTGAATGTAGAAAAAATGATAGAAATTGATATTTTTTAACATTTTAACAGTCTTTTCTACAAATACATACCTGCAGTCATTTGTAAAACTGGGGCATTTTTTCTACTGCTACTGCAACTTGGAAAAACATCTGATTTGTTTTGCACCCCTGTGAGGTTGGAGATTGTTCTTGCTGAGTATAATTCATTTCATAATATGTGCACAAGAGGCTCTCAGACATTTACTTACATAGGGTGCAGCTTCCCTGTACTCTTATTCTTTACCAAAATTACAATATTTTATCTTTTTTTCTGAAGAGATATTTGCAATAAACTAGAACTTAGAATTTTATAAATACAATTCCCTGTGTTTTATTCCAGTCATTTGCAATGTGGAAGCAATTGGACCTACAGTGAGTTTGTCAAGTTAGCACTAATTCTAGCAGTGGCTAAACTATGACAATCATTTTGTGTAGGCATTTAGTATTACTTACAAGAAAATGAAGATATTCACCTGTAGACATCTTAGTTTTTACAGTAATAATTTGGGTAGTCTATTTAGAACTCTATAATTTCGCTTCTTCAGCTGAATCAAGTAAGGTGAGCATGCCATCAAATTTCTGTAGTTTCATGATCCAGCTAGCCA
Source organism: Polypterus senegalus (assembly GCF_016835505.1). Classification (NCBI taxonomy): domain Eukaryota; kingdom Metazoa; phylum Chordata; class Cladistia; order Polypteriformes; family Polypteridae; genus Polypterus; species Polypterus senegalus. The sequence goes on from NC_053156.1 coordinate 135,648,267, forward strand.
ACCAAAAAAAATAGATGGTTATTTAATCTTTCAAACTTGTAAACTAAAAAGTAACAGCCAGTAAACAACACTAGGACAAATTCTAATTATTATGGCTGAAATGGAACCTACATCTAGGTCTTGATTGCTTCCTCTCAGGTCCTAATGCTACTGGACCTTAGAGTGATCTGTAATACAAAAAGAAATGATTTTTGGATGCTACATGTTTTGTCTTGATAGAGTATTATATTGCTCTACTTTCCCCTTTTGTATTATTAAGTAGCCTTTGTCAGAATGCCTCAAATCTCCCAGACGTACCACTATTTAGATAGGTATTGTACCATATAACGTATCCCCACCTTCCCTTCTACATTTATAACCTGAGACAATTAGGCGTAGTAAAAGACAAGCAGGAGTTAAGTTACAATTTAAACAATGTATTATTGATAATATTCATAAATAATAACAATATGCAAAGTACATTTGAATATTGACAACCAAACAACCTGATAAATGGTGATGTGTAGTTTCAGGTGGCTCACAGACTTGTTAGTTACTTAAAATGTCTCTAGTTAAGGCATCATTTGTGGTCAACTTTCTTCTGAACAGGCCACATGCCTGTCTCAATATGGCTGACGAGCTGTGCTCTCCATTGTGTTATTCTTTTTCAGTTCATGGTGTGAGATGCTCCTTTATCAGTTGGTAAGAGCAGAGAGTGGGGTAAAGCAAGCAAATTTATAGATTCTCTGTCCAACCCCTACAGCCAATAGGACTGTCTACAACATAAGTTATGAAAGATATAAATTGCAGGTAGAATTCCATGTACTGTGGATTTAAGTTAAAGTTAACTCACTTTTGGGTGGCAACTGTAATCCACAGTACAACTTTGCTGCTTACTACACCTTTACATGTTAGAAAAAACTCAATAAGGGAATACTACACTAAACTAAATTCTTAAAAACAAATATCATTGATTTAAAAAATGTCTTTGTAATTTTGTTTTGTTGTTAATATATGACACTGCTGCTACTCAAGTACTTTATATAGGTTATTGGAATAATGGAGAAGTCAGGTAATGTACAGGACCTATAAAAATATTCACCTTTTGGAAGATTTCACATTTTGTTATTAAACATTTAATTAACAGTGGATTTAATGGGGTTTTTTTGAATTAATCAACAGTAAAAAGCTAAGTTCAAATTGAAAAAAGATCTCTGAAAATTGCTCTAAATTACTTACAAATAGAACACAAAATAACTGATCACATAAGTATTCTCCATCTTCATAAGTCATAATTAAGTAGATGACCCACTTGGCAGCTATGACAGCCTTGAGTATGTGGGCAGGTCAGTTGGATTAAGATCCGGACTCTGACACTGTTTCTAGACTATTCCTATGTAGCTTTGGCATTAATGTTTTGCTAGAAAACAATTCTTCTTCCAAGGCCCAGGTTTCAAGCAGACTGCATCCGCTTTTCTCCACATTAATTCTTTGTATTTTGTTGCATTCATTTGACTCTCTGTCCTTACAAGCCTTCCAAAGCCTGCTGCAGAGAAGTATCCCTATGACCGCCATGCTTCACGGTAGTGATGGTGTGTTTTTGATAAGGTGCACTCTTTGACTAATGCAAAACATAGTGTTTAGTTTACTGGCCAAAAAGCTCAATTTTGGACTGATTAGGCCATACTTATAGAACCTTCGTCTATCTCATTTCAGAGTCTCCCATGTGCCTTCTAGCAGACTGTAATCAAAGTTTCTTGTCTTTTTTTAACAGTGGCTTTCTCTTTGACACTTTAATTCAATGTTGTATAACAATAAAATGTGAAAACCAGCAACGGGGTGAAAACGTTTTATAGCCACTGTGTTTTTGGCGCAGTTTGGCATTGTGTAAGGCTTACACAGATCCTACTCTGTTGTTGCTTCTCTGAGCCTTATCTCACCTGTTACCACATCTTGCTGTCTCAGAAAATCCAGAGCCCAGCACAAACATCTAAGTCACTTTATGACTGGACGGATATGGGGAAAAAAGAAATCAGCAAATAATCAAGTTTGCCACATAGAATGATTACAAGTTGAACAGAGAAGGGGGCTTTAAATCTGATAAGTGGTTGACTCAATCACAATGAAAAACAATCATTTTATAACATTTGTGGCACATTTTATATCTCATAATTCTAAACAGAAAATAAAATACCCTTTTTTTTTTAGAATACTAAGACAAAAATTAAAATATCACTTGAGGGAGTCTGATTCTGCGAAGCAAAAGTGTCTGCTGATGAAAGGCATGAAAATACATTTTTAGATGGATGACATATAGGCCTATGGGAGAAAATGTCAGAAAACCTTAAGATCAAAATATGCTTTTTAAATTCCCTATGACATTTTCTTCCTTTCTGATTTTTATTTTAATTCTAGTGTAAATTTCTTTTTCTGTAATATTTTATTGTAACTGTTTGCATCCCTCCATTTAAGTATTCTGTTGAAACCTCATCCATCACCATCTATGCATGTTGATCTGTCAGTCATAGAAAGTCTATTTACTATTCATAACTCACCTTCAAAATTCATTTCTGTAGATCTTCCAAAGATCATTTCTTTTGGACTTCACATCTACTAAACGTAAGAAGTAGTATTCTCTTCTACTTCTGTCATATTAATCTTTCAGCCCATTATTCTTTTTTTGTGCATGTCATGAGTGCCATGCATTTAACAGTCTAATGGCCTGAAGTAAAATAGCCTGACCTAAAAATGTCAAATCCCAACTGTCCACATGTACATAATATTTAGACCAAAATTTAAAGCTGACACTGCTTTTCAATACCTTACCTGTTCTGCATGGGTAATGCAACAAAATGCTACAATGGACTGCATTATCAAATAGGGTCTTTTTAAAGTAGTTCAATTGAATGCACCTTTATGTTACTGCCTAGGTTTACCTTGCATTACTCCATTACAAGCTTGGGACCAGAGTTTTACATTTAATCATCTAATAATGTCTATGTACAGTACCTGTATGTATACTTAAACAGTAAACATGTATATATGCACATTGCATTTAAGTACTCATTAGGAAAAACAGTTACATGTAATAATCATTCATTTTCACAAATGTTCCATTATTGCATTAATTGCAGCTTATATTCCTGTAAAATCAAATGAAATGTGTTCACTTGTCTATAACATATTTCAAAACATAATCCTTGCATTAGTATAATAATTGTTCAAATATGATCATTAAAACTTAAAAAAACTTTTTAAATGTGTTAAATTAATATGTCTCACCTCTGCTTCTTTTTCCTCTTGGTGAATAGGCAGATCCAAGACTACAAGGTTTTATGATAATAATCATGTGCCAGAGATACATTCATTTACCATCTTGCTCTCTGAGCCACACTTTCAGAACCACAAGTATAGCACCTCACTATCACAACCATAATGTTAAAATGCCGGCAACAAAATGGTAGAATGTATAAGAAAGAGATCAGGTCATTGTGCATATTTAGAGACACAATGTTAGCATCAAGTGTTAAATGAGAGTCATGATCATAATTTAAATTAAACTCTTATTTTCCTTTATTTGAATAAAGCCAATAATCTAAACTAGTCTTTCTCAACCTTTATGGTGTTGTAACCCACTTTTTCCGAAATAAGTGTCTTCATGACCCATCTGAGGATAATGTTTCGTCTTGGCTAATACAGCATGATCGTAAGAGCAGGATGGAGAATTGAGTGCAATCATTGGTGTGGCAACACACTGCAATCCATTTGCAACCCACTAACATTATAAACAACAACTCATTGTGACCTGTCGGCGGCAGCCCTCAACTCAATTTTGGGGGTTGAAAAATACTGATCTAAATGGTATCATGCTTTATTTTACTAGGATACCAACTGTCAGAATAATGTGAAGTGAAATTTGTATTAGCTAGCAAGTAAAAAGTAGTCAGAACTAAAACTTAAGCTGGTACATGTGCAAAACTCTCAAACATGTTACATTTTTTGCGAAGATTCAGCAAAGTTCGTCATCTGTAGAAAAGCAGAATTCTTGGTGAGACCCAGGAGGACAAGGCATGTACAAGAGTATCAGAAAGAATAAGAGGGACTGTGCAGCATCTGCCAGACATTATACTGTACTAGTATACTTGTACATCAGAAGGAAATGTTAGTGTATGTGTACATGCAATGAGAGGAGGGAGTCATGGGGAATCGGTTGTAAGTATTGTTGGTAGCCAGCTGGTTGAGATGGGTCAGTCTAAACAAAAGTCTAGGGACAATTTTTAAAACCCAGTTCATCCCTGAGTGGGTATGGCGTCATTTAATTTAAAGATTGTGAAGATCTTATTTAGGAGGAATGTGGTATTAATGTTTCCACCTGTATTGAAAGTTCAGTCCTTTTAACATTTTGCTTAATGTAACATTTCACTGACTACAGGGGTTAGCTTACAAAAAGCATTTCTATGAAGGTTATTTTTTTCTTATTTAAATATTAGTAATATGACAGGATATTACTAATTTATGGAAACCAGACAATTTGAAATTGAAAGTGATAAAAACAAGCCAATACATCACCAGGAAATATGAATCCAAAAAATAAATGACCTTATAACCACATTTAGCTTCATCTGCTAGAATGGTAAGGGGGTTTGATTTAACAGAAATGCCATCTCATCTCAGTTGTATGAAAACATGTGTGTGTATATATATACAGTATATACAGTATATGTATGCATACTGTAATATTTTTAGTTAGCCAATAAAAGGTGTCATTTGTCTTGGCTTTTCTCTACATTCGTAATGGCTAACACAGTACAACACCCTAGTACTATATATATATACTGCTCAAAAGAATTAAAGGAACACTTTTAATTCAGAGTATAGCATAAAGTCAATGAAACTTATGGGATATTAATCTGGTCAGTTAAGTAGCAGAGTGGGTTTTTAATCAGTTTCAGCTGCTGTGGTGTTAATGAAATTAACAACAGATGCACTAGAGGGGCAACAATGAGATGACCCCCAAAACAGGAATGGTTTAACAGGTGGAGGCCACTGACATTTTTCCCTCCTCATCTTTTCTGACTGTTTCTTCACTAGTTTTGCATTTGGCTACAGTCAGTGTCATTACTGGTAGCATGAGACGATACCTGGACCCTACAGAGGTTGCACAGGTAGTCCAACTTCTCCAGGATGGCACATCAATATGTGTCATTGCCAGAAGGTTTGCTGTGTCTCCCTGCACAGTCTCAAGGGCATGAAGGAGATTCTAGGAGACAAGCAGTTACTCTAGGAGAGCTGGAGAGGGCCATAGAAGGTCCATAACCCATCAGCAGGACCAGTATCTGCTCCTTTGGGCAAGGAGGAACAGGATGAGCACTGCCAGAGCCCTACAAAATGACCTCCAGCAGGCCACTGGTGTGAATGTCTCTGACCAAACAGCCAGAAAGACTTCATGAAGGTGACCCAAGGGCCCCATGTCCTCTAATGGGCCCTGAGCTCACTGCCCAGCAGCATGCAGCTCGATTGGCATTCGCCATAGAATACCAGAATTGGCAGATGCACCACTGGTGCCCTGTGCTTTTTACAGATGAGAGCAGGTTCACCCTGAGCACGTGACAGAAGTGAAAGGGTCTGGAGAAGCCATGGAGAACATTATGCTGCCTGTAACATCATTCAGCATGAGCAGTTTGGTGGTGGGTTAATGATTGTCTGGGGAGGCATATCCATGGAGGGTCACACAGACCGCTACAGGCTTGACAAAGGCACCTTGGCTGCCATTAGGTATCAGGATGAAATCCTTGGACCCATTGTCAGACCCTATGCTGGTACAGTGGCTCCTGGTGCACGACAATTCCTGGCCTCATGTGGTGAGAGTATGCAGGCAGTTCCTGGAGGATGAAGGAATTGATACCATTGACTGGCCACCACACTTTCCTGACCTAAATCCAATAGAACACCTCTGGGACATTATGTTTTGGTCCATCCAATGCCACCAGGTTGCACCTCAGACTGTCCAGGAGCTCAGTGACACCCTGGTCCAGATCTGGGAGGAGATCCCCCACAACACCATCTGTCATCTCATTAGAAGCATGCACCGATGTTGTCAGGCATGTATACAAGAACACAGGGGCCATACAAAGTGCTGCATACAAATTTGAGTTGCTGCAATTAAATTTTGGCAAAATGGACTAGCCTGCCACAAAATTTTTTCACTCTGATTTTTGGGGCGTCTTTGAGTTCAGGGCTCTGTAGGTTGATCATTTTCATTTCCATCAAACAATGTGGCATCCTTTCGTTCCTAACACATTACCCAGTCTATATCAGTATAGATATCCAGGAGGATTTCTTTTTCCCATTGAGATCTGATGTGTTTTCAAAGTGTTCCTTTAATTTTTTTGAGCAGTTTATATATACACATACATATTATGGGGTGCACAAACAGGCAAATAAAATGAGTTTCTGAATATATAAAGTGTTGGAATATATAAAGTTATTCCAGAATATATCAAGTCAGCGTCTGAATATATAAAGTCATTCCAGAATATATGAAGTTAAACCTTGAATATATAAAGTCAAAGTCGGAATATATAAATTAATTCCTGATTATATATAACGTCAATGCCTGAGTATATAAAGTCAACATCAGAGTATATAAACTCATTCCTGAATATATAAAGTCAAAGTCAAAATATATTGATTGAAATGACTCAGGCACATTTTTAGTAAACTAAAAAACTGAAATAAGTTAACGAAAAACGTATTCAGAAAAATATATAAAAAAAAACACTGTTCGGTTAATGTTTTGAAAATGATGTATGTGCCCGGTATTTTGAAAACTATATTTATTTATTCTTTTTGTATCGGCTCATTTTTGGACGAACCTCACAAGCCCAATTGACTCTGAGTGGCTTCTGTGGAAGGTTACTGCAACCATTACTCAAAATGAAAGATTTCTTTCATTAGTACGAGTAAAAATGACAAGCACGGAAATTAGAGAGTATTTGATGGAACTAGACCATTTTATTTGTGAACCGTCCCAATGTTCCCTTGATCTAAATCACATATCTAGATGTGCAGGGGAACATCTTTGCATCATTGTTGCATTTATGGTCCTAAGCCCGGCTGTAAAAGGAGGAAGGTGGTTGCCCTGCTGAGGTGGCCAGAACCGGGAAACCGGGGAAATTAGGCACGTAACCAATGGAAATTCGAAATTCAAGTATTGCGATTCGTGCTACCGCATCCAGGGCAGCCGATGCGCCAGTTTTGAGGAGCCAGTGTACTGGTGTGAAGTGGGCTACTGGCCGAAGACCCAAACTTTCCACGCTGAAAACAGAACTTCGCGTCAGCGCATGGAACGTCCGAACTGGTCACCACGTCAGACAAAAGGAAATCATCGCGAAGGAATTGACAACCTGCAAAATCACCATCGCAGCGATATCGGAATTATGACTCACAGGATCGGGGACGATGGTCGTCCAACCACCAGCTATCGACGATCAAATGACACTTTTCTACTCAGATGGAGACAAAAGAGAGACAGGTGTCGGATTTATGGTTACCAGTCACGCGGCCAGGAGTGTGATTGCATTCCAACCAATATCCAACCGCCTAGCAGTCCTCACCATTAAAGGCACTATCAAAACCCACATCATCTCCGTCTACACTCCAACAGAGACCTGTCAGGATCCAGTCAAAGATGATTTCTACAACCAACTACAACAAACGCTGGATTCCCTCCCACAGACTGATGTGATCCTCCTGGCTGGTGATTTCAATGCGCACATCGGCACAGATTGAATGGGATGGGAAAACTCGATGGGCCGGTTTGGACATGGACATATCAATGACAATGGATTGCGTCTTCTATCCATCGCCAGCGCCAACGACCTCCTTGTGGGAAACAGCCACTTCCAGCATCCTCTGAAACATCAACTCACATGGCGAAACCCAGCTGGCAAGGACTCTGTAGTTTTGTACTACATTCTGGTCAACTCCCGGTTTCGATCGTCGCTCAAGGACGTCCGGGCAATGTATGGTCCAGACTGTGGATCGGACCATTACCTTGTACGCTACAAGCTCCAACTTCGACGGCAACGGGCCAAATGCAAATCACCTCCTCCAATCAAGCTGGAGTGGAAAAGTCTCGTACACTCTTTCCGCAAGGCTGAATTCCAACTGTAGCTATCCAATCGCTTCGCAGCATTGGCACAATCAGAGGATGTCAACGTCAAAGAAAGACAAATTTCGAACACCATCATGGACTGCGCCAAGGAAATGTGTCCGCCAACTCGCCATCGAACACAGCCATGGATATCTGATAAATGCTTGGATATGGTAAATGAATCGAAAGCTAGTAAAACTGTCCAATTTCGAACGATATCGGCAGTTCAAAAGAGAAATCCGCCGTCAGATGAAAGAAGAGCGAGAGGCCTACTGGAACCAAGTGGCAACTGACCTGGAACAGGCAGCATCCAAACATGAGTACCACATGCTCTATCGAACTCTTCAACAACTGAGTGGAAAGGTCAAGTCAACAAATGACAACATCCAAAATGCCGATGGAACCTTCGTTCGATCACCAAATAGAGCGCCTTCAATGATGGAAACAATTCTTTGAGGAGCTCTACAATCACCCCCCACCACAAGGCGCACCATTGGAACCACCAAGCATCGACCCGCCAGAGGTCCAAATGTCTGACGCTGAGCCAACTACGGAGGAGGTCCGGACTGCCGTTTGAACTCTGAAAAATGGCAAGGCACCAGGACAGGACCAGGTCACGGCCGAAGCGATCAAGGCTGGTGAGGATCTATTACTCCATCGATTGCTCCTGCTCATCAGAACCATCTGGCGTACTGAACAAATACCACAATCACGGAAGAAGGCCACTATCGTGCCAGTTCACAAAAAAGGCGACAATCGAGACTGCAAGAACTACCGACGCATTAGCTTGCTCTCCATTGTTGGAAAGGTCTTCATGAAGATCATACAATTAAGGCTGCAGCAGCACCGCGAACAGACCAGTTGGGAGGAGCAAGCCGGATTCAGGCCAAACCGCGGCTGCAGTGACCAGATCTTCACCCTCCATCAACTGATGGAGGAAAGAATCCGATGCGGGAAAAGAGCAGTCATTGTCTTCATTGACTTTAAATCTGCCTTTGACTGCGTCCACTTGCCAGCACTGTGGAAAGTACTGGAGACCGAACTTGTGCCTCAGAAAGTCATCAAACTCCTCCAGGAAAGCTACGCTGGGTCCTCCAGCCAAGTACGCATCCGAAATAAATTATCTGAGGAGTTTACCATCCGAACTGGTGTCCGTCAGGGAGATGTTGTTTCTCCACTGCTCTTCAACATCGTAGTCGACGCCATCATGAGAAAGGTCTTCGAAGGCAGACAAGGAATCCAGTATGGTGAGGATGGCTTTCTGACTGATCTCATGTTCACAGACGACAGTGGCATCCTGGCGGTGGCGCGGAGGCCACGGACGCTCTCTACAACATCTCCCAGCCATATGGATTGAAAATAAACACAGACAAGACGAAAGTGCTGACAACAGACAGATCGCAGACCAACGTGCAACTCGATGGTGTGCAGATCTAGCAGGTCCAAGAATTTAAATACCTTGGGGTGCTGGTCCTGGATAAGGAAGTGGCGTCCACAGTAGAGGTCCACAGTCGAATCGGTCAAGCAACCGCGGCATTTGCTTCCCTAAAGTGGTGCCTGAGGAAGCAAACCAATATTTCCAACAAGACCAAAATTCAACTCTTCAGAACTCTGATTCTGCCAATTCTCCTCTATGGATCCAAGACATGGACATTGCTCAAGCAAGATCTCAACAAACTTGAGGTCTTCCAAATGCGATGCCTGCGACAAATCCTACGAATCTCACTCCGAGACCGCATACGAAATGAGGAAATCCATTGCCGGTGTGATCAACAGCCAACAATCGAGGTGCAAATCCAACAACGACGACTACAGTGCTTTTGCCACGTCTGCAGAATGGAAGGCACCCGGTTACCACACAAACTCCTCTGGTGCGATCGATCCACCCAGTGGAGAATCCAAAGAACGGCACCAAAGAAAACGTGGCTCAAGCAGGTCGAAGACAACATCAGAAACCGTCGACTCAACCTCGACGAGGCCAGAACAGCCGCCATGGATCGCCTTGCATGGAAACCCCTGCTAAATGAAATCCGACAAATATTGGCACCCACAGCAGCGTACGGGCTTAGGACCAGGTCCAGACCAAACGGCAGCTAGGGACCAAAGAAGAAAGAAGAAGAAAGATCTTGGCTATTATTACACACATTTCTGAAAATACACATCATGAAACTCTGTTATCCTCTTTAGATGTGCTTTATCAGTTTCCCCCGGGATTAATAAAGTATCTATCTATCTATCTATCTATCTTTTTGAATTTCTAAATTGTATTTACGGTTCACTTTCAGAAAAAATGCTGTCTCTTGGAGGGGGTGCACATCCAGAATGCGTAACGGTTATAATTTCGCCTAGTTTGCAACATAATATCCAAGGAGGTCAACCAAGGTAATTTATTATTATTATTATTATATGCCATCATGTATATACCAGTGTTTACATATTGTGAGGTTTATTGTGCATTGGTTTTGTCTAGATTCTCAAATTTTTGTTAACATCTTAAAGATGTTCATGTCAAATCAATTGACTGTAATAAACTGCACTCATCCGAGTCTCATGCGATGGACACGATATATGAATTTTCGTTATTATTATTTATTATTTGTTTGGTGTCTTTTTTAAGGCTACTTGCAACATGCGCTATACATCAAGTTACAATTTTTTTATTAATGTATTTTTTTCTTCATCAAATTGTAGCACAGGCAGGTAAAGTAACTTTCTCATGAAAACACAATGTCAGTCTCTGAAGCCAGTAGTGAAGAATATACCTTTAACCACTATGCCATACCTTTCTCATTTAGTCGATTTTTAATTTTGGTATTTTCAACTGAACAGCTGAAGGAACCTAAAATACATGGGGTTAGGGGTTGGCTATTAACATAAGTTAATATTCTCAAAGCCACATAATACATATCAGGGTGACAGAGGCACCAGGCTCACCATCACTGGGTACAGTTACATTATAGCTCTGGATGGAAAACTAGTACATCACAGGACCCACACCCACCGTTACACTCATGCAGACTGTTACTGTATTTGTAGTCTGTAATGTGGAAATCGTTATGTTTTAAAAAGATTCACATTGCTTAGAAACGTGCAAACGTGTATTGTTTAATGGTGCTTCAATAGGTTATAACTGTTAATGTTCCTTCTCTAGATACAACATTAATCCAGCTCATGTCATGTATTTACGGGATTTAGGGTTTTCTTGGACATCAATATCAAGAATGATGTGTGTGAGCATTCGAACACTATTCAACCACAGACGACAACTGGATCTTGCCCACTATAGTAAATACAGTGTAATGTCTAATACAATGCTGGATCAGTTAATAATAGATATTTTGTCATCCACACCATTCTCTTCCTATGACGAACTTCCGGGTCATAGGGCACGAAGAAGTCCTCGGTCCTCCCTGCAGTTCCCTCTTGTGGCCCCCCATGGCATCCAGCAGGGTGGTGCATATTGATGTAGCTCACTTTATGATTGCTGAAAGAGGTGTCAACAGAGGAAGCTGCATAGTTGACCAAAATGTTCATAATCAAAGAATTGAAAGATTGTGGTCTGAACTGAACAGAGTTTTGTCTTCATATTTTAAAGATATATTTCTTTTTATGGAGAACCTTGGTATTTTAGATAGCACAAACTTAGACAATATCCATATACTGCATTATGTTTTCCTGCCAAGAATAAACAGATCTTTAGTAGAATTTGTTAACCAGTGGAATCATCACAGTCTTAGTACTGAACACAACTTGTGTTCACTTCAGTTATGGACTACTGGCATATTGCAACATTCTGAAAATTCAGTCTGTTAAGAAGTGCTTGAATCCAACAATTTAAATTATGGCATTAACCTTTTTGGTCCCATGTCTGATTATACAATTTTTTTTTGATAATGTGTATGATTTGGAACTTGCATTTGATAATCAGGTGGAAAACATAGTCAATCCATTGTCTGATGATGGGAATCATGGAATCCAGCACTATCTCATCCTATGTGATTTTCTGGAAAATAATTACAGTTCTACTAGTGATTCATCATAAGTACATACAATTCAAAAATGCTGAATTTGTTAAAAGGATTTACATTAATAATGTATCATTAAATAGTACATTACCTGCAGTTTTGTTATGACAGGATATTGTTTTGTCAAGATATGTAAATTCCTGCTAAAATGAATGTCACACTACTAAATTTACAGTATGTCTTACTATTATATTGTTTGTACAAGTAAAAGTTTAAAATACCAATGAAAACAGTATTTTCAGTATTCTTTTTTGTTATAAATTAAGAAACACAGCTGTCTTCAGTGCAAGTCACTTAAATTAGTAGCCCTTGAAACTGTTCAAGTTTCCAATATCAAATCTTTGGCTTTTTCTTCCTTTTGTATTGTTTCTGAATAAATAACCCCATAAACCTACTCAACTGCCCGTTGTAGCCCATTGTAACCATGTCATCTGCATCAGGTAACCCACCTGAAGTTCACATACCTGTACCGCCACATTATGATATACTGGAGGCTCCCCACCAAATCGCAGCATGTAATCCCTCACCTTCACCAACGGCTCTTTGGCTGCAGCTCCCAATTCCCCGACGATCTTCTCAATGGTTGTCAGGACCTGTAAAAAACTTGCTACGGGCTCGATTAAGCACTCGAGTTCCTGCAAGTCAATATTATTTATTTCGACCGGCAGAAGACTTACTTCCTCGTCTGTTTTTTTTGCCGGCCGGGAGCCAATGAGCACACCCGCTTCTGGCACGTGCTCTGACGGGTCTCGCGGAGGCCTCTGGGACTTGAAATTCTCTTCACAGGTTGAGGATCGGGCCGCTTCTTTTAGCAGGCTGCGGTCTGCCTTTTATATTATTTTTGTGACCTCCCGATCAGCCATTTTTTCCCGACCCTCCTTACCTTTTCGTGGGGTGAGCGGTGCCTCGCTCGCCTACCCCTTCCCCTTCGGAATGCCTGAGTCCGTTCCTTCAGGCTCAAAGGCGCAAACAGTGGGACGCGGTCCTCCTCCTTCCCAGCAAGCATCGGGTTTGTTGCCGTGTCCCTCCTCGGCTACCGTCACGCGGAAGTCGACTCCTAGGTGCTCTGGCTTCGACAGGAGCAGGCCGTTGTCTTCGGGGTAGTCTCCTTTTTTCCTCGGAGCCTCCAGGTGGTCATCTCCAAGGTACATGCACGGAACAAAGTGAACAATAATAAAAGTATTTTTAATGTCGTTTCCGGCATGTACCTCAGAGTGATCGTTGCTTCCTGGAGGTTTATCCGGACTTGTAAGGCCGTTCCTTGACTCCTCCCGAGCGTCGGCCATTGCACCTACGGTGCTCCCGCTGGTATTGTCGCTCTGTTTGCCCTTCCTCTTCCCCATTTTGGACTTGGAATTTCCGGGATGTGGCGATTCCTGACTCCATAGTCTTCTCGGGGTTCACTACCCACAGAAAATTTTTATACAGGTCCTCCGCAATAGACGCTGGAGTATCCTGCTGACTACACCACTGGTCAATAGGGGGCGCTCTTGCTCCCTTGAACCCCTGTCCACGACTCCAGACACCAGATAAAAGTCCAAATGTTGACTTTATTTTGTTGCCACAGTGCACAAAGCACACTCTCCACCACAATACTCATTAAACTCACACAAATACTACAATAAATCAATCCTCCAGCTCCCAGACACGTTGCCACCCTTCCACCCAGCTCAGCTCACCGTCTTGGAGCTCTCACAGTCCTTTTATATCTCCTGACCCGGAAGTGTCCCCAATCCCCAGTCCATGCGATTCTCAATCACTTCCGGGTCAGGTAAAAGCTCTTCTCTTCAACCCGGAAGCCTGTCGCTCTTCCTATGACGAACTTCCGGGTCATAGGGCACGAAGAAGTCCTCGGTCCTCCTTGCAGCTCCCTCTTGTGGCCCCCATGGCATTCAGCAGGGCTGTGCATAAAAACCACATTGTCTATGATGCCCTGCTGGTCTTCTGGGAACCTCCATGCTGCAAGGAGGGCTCCACCTGGCGGCTTGGGGGTATTGGCCGAGATAAACGGCCGGCTATCCACCACAATATATACACATATATATACCTGTGTGTATGTTTGTATGTATGTGTATATATATATATATATATATATATATATATATATATATATATATATATATACACACACACACACATACATACACACACATGTATAATTTGTGTGTGTGTATGTATGTATGTGTGCATATATGATGTAGATTGGTATGTATATATATATATATGTGTATATGTAGATATGTATATAGATATGTATATAGTAAACAGTAAAAAGGAGGCGTGTCAGACGTTGTTGTACATTTTCTGATGCAGCTAGACGAAAACAACTTCGTGACGCTGCCGCCAAATACACAAAACAATTACTTTGACAATCATGTTACATTATTTTTAAAATGTTTCCTTTTCTTTTTCATAACTTCTTTAACACACGACATCGCAGGTATTTTGCTACATATATATATCACAGCGACACTCATAACAGTGACAAAACAATTACATTGACAATGATGTTATGTTATTTTCAAAATGTTTCCTTTTGTTTCTCTTTCCTTCTTTAGCACACTACTTCTCCGCTGCAAACCGCGGGTATTTTGTTATATATATATATATATATATATATATATAGATATAGATATACATAGATATATATATATATATATATATAGATATGAGAACAACACTCATATCAATGACAAAACAATTACATTAACAATCATGTTACGTTATTTTTAAAATTTTTCCTTTTCTTTTTCATACCTTCTTTAACACACTACTTCTCTGCTGCGAAGCGCTAGTATTATAATAAACGATGTTTGAATAAGCCTATTTTTACACATTACATTCTGCATTTTGCAGATAGTCTCTCCAAAATCCCACTACATGTAATTCAGCTTCATATCTGTTGCTTCCTTCCTCTGACATACGAAACATGAAAAGTTGTTCAACCTCAATCAATAGCTGTTCATTTTTTCTCCAATTTAATAAAAAGGGCTTGAAAAAAGAGAGCAGGCTATATCTATATCTAATCGATTCTTTTAATCCTTATAATTATAACCACCAACGTAACAATAGGCTGCATGGCAATAACTCTTGGGGAAATAGGAAATTAAGTTTAAAGCGGTCTCGCTTCCAATTAAGACTATAAAATGACATCAAAAATTCAGAATCAATCTCTCCATGATGGGACAGTTAACTTTGTGAGCTGGAATGTTAAAGGCCTGAATCACGAATTAAAGAGAAAGAAAGGATTCTCTCACCTAACAGGTTTAAACGCTAAAATAATATTTTTACAGGAGACCCACTTACTAAGCAAAGACCAGTTCCGGCTGCAAAAGGACTGGGGCCTCATGTATAAACGGTGCGTACGCACAGAAATGTTGCGTAAGAACTTTTCCACGTTCAAATCGCGATGTATAAAACCTACACTTGGCGTAAAGCCACGCACTTTTCCACGGTACCTCATGCCTTGTCGTGCGCAAGTTCTCCGCTCGGTTTTGCAAACTGGCGGCACCCAGCATCAAAGCAGTGCTACTGTTCTTGTGTGATTACTCATTATTTTCATGAGCGGCTTTATAAATACACAGAAACTAACCGCATATTGTTTATTAGTGTAATGCATCTGATTGTAATTAACTCGTAACAATATAATGGTCCAGGGAACAGCCATAGTATTCCAAATACCATAACTGCTTTAGCGTTGTTACTCTCACTTCTTCTTCTTCTTCTTCTTCTTCTTTCAGCTCCTCCCGTTAGGAGTTGCCACAGCGGATCATCTTTTTCCATATTTCTCTCACTGCACCACTCGGAGTATTTATATCACTGTATCTGAGTGTGAATCACAGCAGCAGCTGATCGGAAAGAGAATTATCGGTATACGGCATTAAGGACACGCTGTCTCAGCCACGGCAAAACGTTTCAAAGCCTTTCCTGTATGGACCTCGCGGTTCAAAACAGTTTAATCCCAAGAACTTTAAATGCAGCCAATCAAGCGCTCCTTGTAGAACTGTTTGTACTTATAAGTACAATCACCCCACTGTAAACTTGCACTACAGTTATAATATCTCACAGCCTGAGCCACTTTATAAAGCGTATTTACATATGATGGCGATATCATTTTAAGGTGAAATGCAGCAAAATATGTTTGTTAAATTATACAGATAAAACTTTAACTTCATTTAAATAATCTATATTCTTCACTGGGAGTGTCTTTAAGGATAGAATAATAATGTACTACAAAGATATTTCAATGTTCTTTAAACATTTTGAAGAATCGGCGCTAAGCTTACAGATGGCTTAACGTCTATTACAGAGCTGATTGTATGGCGATTGGTTACATGGGAAAAGAAAAGCACTGACTGCAGTGACGGCTACGCCAATATATATTGAATATAAAACAGAAAGATAAAATAACAACACAGCTAAAAACGCATGGCGACAAATTTCGCAAAAGTTAAATGCTTGTGTCATGAGCACAAACGTTCTTTAACTCCTATCATCATGAAAATGATATCACGTATACATCTCAGTATTTTAGTTATTCAGAGAGCTGTAATATCACGAATGTAATGGACTCTGTGTCCAGTCGGAGGAAGAGAGCCGGTTTAAGAAGCAAGTAGTGAATCACACGCATAGAGCACATAGAAGATCAAATACAAAACAAAGCATTTAACGTGCTGCTTTAATTACGATGTGATTTTAGAAACTGGTTAATTAAACAATTTTAAGATGAATTTTATGATGTTCTACTTTAATGACAAAATAAACTACGTGATTAAAGTGGAAATGTCGAGATTGAAGTGGACATTTCGTGCTTTTTCCCCACCGTGTGGCTTTTTTCTCTGTACCCTAATAAGCTTTCATATGACACTCTGACAGTGGGCTTACAACTCGGCTTTCCACGGCGACTTTGATATGTGACTTCTTTTTTAATTCCGGCACTGTGCGATTTTGTGGATGTGCGCTTTCATGTTTCTCCAACACGCTATGCCATTTGATCAACTTCCTTTTGTTGATTAAACCACGGCTTATTTGAACAAATAGTATATTTTTCCTTTGCCTCCACTTGGTATTCGCTGAAATTCTTATATTTTCCCCGTGCTTTTCCCATTGTCTTTTCACAGAAGGCTGCGCTTAAGGGCGATTTATATTGATTTGCATATTCAAATAGGCGTAATTCTGGGAGGATTTGGGCGTTACATAATGCGGCGTGCACGGCGTTAGTTTTCACGCTGATCGGGATTTATGTAGCGGAAGAACGTGGAAGTTGGAGTACGCACAGATTCCTGCATCTGGATTTTTCTGTGCGTAAGCACATTTTGGCTTTATGTGCTTACGCCATGTTATAGTGCGAGTTCTACGCACGGCGTTATACATGAGGCCCCTGGACTGGACAAATGTTCCATTCTAACCTTACAAAGAAAACTAGAGGTGTGGGAATTCTCATACACAGAACAGTCTCATTTGCAGCATCAGATGTACAGTAGTATCGGATCCTGAAGTGAGATATGTGATGATCACGGGCAACTTATTTAACTGTAAAATGATTTTGATAAATGCTTATGCACCTAATGTTGATGATAAGGAATTTATACAAAATTTATTTGCATCCATTCCCAATGTGAACACTCATAAAATTATAATGGCTGGGGACTTTAATTGTGTTTTAAATCCACTTTTAGATAGGACTTCTATCACAGGGGGGATGATATCTAACACTGCAAAGATAATTACAAAGTTTATAACTGACCACAACTTATCAGACCCCTGGAGTTTTCTAAACCCAAACTCAAGAACATATTCTTTCTACTCACCAGTACATCATTGCTATTCAAGAATTGATTATTTCTTTATAGATATTTTTTTCCTATGATTAAATCTTGCAAGTACGATGCTATTGTTATTTCCGACCATGCACCTCTGATCTTGGAGCTAAAGTCACTATGCCCCACACACTCACCTTGCAGATGGCGTCTCAACCCGCTTCTATTAGCAGATGAGAATTGTACAGAATTTATATCCAAACAAATCAGTTTCTTCCTAGAGACAAATACATCCTCAGAGATTTCTGCAGGAATACACTGGGAAACTCTTACGGCCTTCTTAAGAGGACAGATTATTTCATATCTTTCCCACAGAAATAAATTAGAAACCAAGAAAGTATCAGAGCTAAAAAGCAAAATTATTAGAATAGATGTAGAACATGCTAGGCTTCCAAGCGAGGCTCTGCATTCAGAACTCAACCTCTTGACAACTAAAGAAACTGAACAACTAATTTATAAATCCAGACATCATTACTATGAACACGGAGAGAAAGCTAATAAGCTTTTAGCTCAACAAATCCACAAGCAAGAAGTTTGCAATGGAATCCCAGTAATCACCAACACAAACAGAGACAAAATCATCAACCATAAAAATATAATGCACACATTTAGAGACTACTATAAATCCTTACATTATACTGAGTTTAAAGAAGACAGCACCCAATCTAATACATTTCTGGATACATTACAGATACCACAAATAGATACTCTTAGTGCAGAGGAACTGGATAAACCTCTGGCACTATCAGAATTGTTAGATGGTATAAAGTCACTTCAATACGGGAAAGCAGCAGGCCCTGATGGCTACCCTGCAGAATTTTATAAGAAATTCTCCACTCAGCTAGTTCCCCTCCTATTAGCAACATTTACAGAAGTAAGAGACAATCAAACTCTTCTTCAAACTTTTCGCCAAGCATTAATCACCGTCTTTCCTAAACAAAATAAGGACTTATTACAATGTGCATCATACAGACCAATTTCACTTCTGAATAATGACGTTAAGATACTCTCAAAAATCATAGCTAGAAGGATGGAGAAAGTGCTCCCTTCAGTAATATCACAAGATCAAACTGAATTTATCAAGGGTCAACACTTATCTACCAATCTTCAACGCCTGTTTAATGTAATATACTCACCAACAAAGTCAAACACCCCAGAAATATTATTATCATTGGATGCAGAAAAAGCATTTGACATGATTGAATGGAAATACCTTTTCACTACATTAGAGAAATTTGGGTTTGGCCCGAACATTTGTGCATGGATCAAACTATGGATCCAGAAGCTTCAGTTTGTATCAACAAAATTTGTTAAGATTACTTTAAACTAGAACGAGGTACCAGACAGGGATGACCCTTGTCACCGCTGCTATTTGCAATCGCCATTGAACCACTGGCTGTTCACTGTCGAAATGCTGATCAGATAAAGGGGATTATCAGAAAAGGACTAGAACAGAAAATTTCTCTATATGCAGATGATATGGTACTGTATATATCAGACCCACAATATTCTCTGCCTGCAGTCTTAACAGCACTTACAGAATTTTTAAAGAACTCTGGTCTCAGAATTAATCTGAATAAAAGTGTACTCTTTCAAGTGATTTCTCAAGCATATAATATTAGATTAGACACCTTAACTTTTATCATTGTAGAACAGTTTAAATACCTAGGGGTAAACATCACAAGTAAACATAAAGCTCTTTATCAACAAAATTTTGCCGTCTGCATGGAAAAAATTAAGCAAGACTTGCATAGATGGTCAACCCTTCATCTCACTCTAGCTGGAAGAATTAACATTGTTAAGATGAATATTCTTCCTAAGCTTCTTTTTTATTTCAAAACATTCAAATATACATCAGTAAATATTTTTTAAGCAATTAGATTCAACAATAACCTCATTTATTTGGAACTCAAAACATCCACATACTGTATCCAAAGAGAGACCCTACAAAGACCAAAGGCAGAAGGTGGCATGGCTCTACCTAACTTTCAGTTTTATTACTGGGCAGCAAACATATAAGCTATACAAACCTGGAAACAAATAGCCGAAATGTGCTTATGCACAGAAAAATCTAGATACAGGAATCTGTGCGTACTCCAACTTCTATGTTCTTCCGCTCCATACCTCCTGGTCAGCGTGAAAAGTAACGCTCGCGCACGCGCCTTCTGTCCCGCCTCCAACTCCTCCCAGAATTAGGCCTCTATGAATATGCAAATCAATATAAATCGCCCTTAAGCTCAGCCTTCTGCGAAAAGACAATGGAAAAAGCAACAGGGAAAATGGAAGAATTTCAGTGAATACCAAGTGGAGACAAGGAAAAACGTACTATTTGTTGGTTTAAACAGTGGTATAAACAACAAAAAGAAGCAGATCGCCTGACATAGTCGCACAGTGCCCAAAATAAAAAAGAAGTTGTCACATATCAAAATCGCCTTGAAAAGGCGAGTTGCAGCCCACCGT
Organism: Polypterus senegalus; assembly: GCF_016835505.1. NCBI lineage: Eukaryota > Metazoa > Chordata > Cladistia > Polypteriformes > Polypteridae > Polypterus > Polypterus senegalus. The sequence goes on from NC_053156.1 coordinate 135,668,705, forward strand.
CTGATTGTCATATGAAAGCTTATTAGGGTACAGAGCCTATTAGGTAACAGAGTTAATTACAATCAGATGCATTACACTAATAAACAATATGCGGTTAGTTTCAGTGTATTTATTAAGCCGCAGCAGGAGTGTGGCTCTAAGAAATAATGATAAAACACACAGTAACAGTAGCACTGCTTTGATGCTGGGTGCCGCCAGTCTGCAAAACCGAGAGGAGAACTTGTGTACGACATGATATGAGGTACCGTGGAAAAGTGCGTGGCTTTACACCAAGTGTAGGTTTTATACATCGCGATTTGAACTTGGAAAAGTTTTTACGCAACATTTCTCTGCATATGCACCATTTATGCATGAGGCCCCGGTCCACAATAGAAGTAAAATCCTGCAATACTTCTTTATATTCCCTGCTTTGTGCCCCAATAAATGCAAGTTATCGACAATATACTGATAACCCAATTGTGCTACACTCTCTCAGAATATGGAACCAATGAAGAAAGCATTTTAAGCTTTTATCTGTGGCACCTCTGCAAGAGAACCACCTCTTTCAACCTTCGCAAACATATGCAGTTTTTAATATCTGGAAAAAATTTGGGATTAACTTGCTTAGAGATCTTTATATAGACAACATCTTTGCATCCTATGAACAATTACATTCCAAATTTAACATTCCAGCTACACATTTCTTTCACTATCTTCAAATTAGGAACTTTGTTAAACAGAACCTGCCCGATTTTCCTCATCTTGCACCCTCATCCATGCTGGAAAAAATATTGCTCAATTTCAAGGATCTCTGCAATATATAAAATTATTTTACAGTCCCTACCTTTCAAAAATCCAAGAGGACACTGGGAAAAAGATCTGTTAATCAATAACAGAAAAGGAGTGGAAAATAGCAATGCAGGGAATTCACTCAAGCTCTTTATGCATAAAGCATACAATTATTCAACTCAAAATTATATATCGAGCACATATGTCTCGCCTAAAACGTTTCCAGGGCAAGATCCAACCTGCGAACGCTGCAATCATGTCCCAGCCTCACTGGGTCACATATTTTGGTCCTGCACCAAATTAACATCATTCTGGACCAAAATTTTTAATTACCTTTCAGATAGCCTTGGTGTCACAATCCCTCCTAACCCATTAACAGCTGTGTTTGGTGTTCTTCCAGATGGGTTTAAAGTGGAGAAGGACAAACAAACTGTGATTGCATTCACTACACTTTTGGCATGCAGACTTATTTTGGTAAACTGGAAGAATCCTAACTCTCCTCTTTTAAGTCAGTGGGAAACCGATGCTTTATACTATCAGAAATTAGAAAAAATTAAATACTCAGTTAGAGGATCTGTACAGATTTTTTTCAAAACATGGCAGGATCTAATCAGTAATATTTTAGAATAAGCTTTTAAAGCACAGAGGAAGCAATTATTTCCGCATTTCTTTTTTTTCTCCATTCATCTCTATTGCTTATCAAACTCATCAATTTATGTATGTTTACAAGTCTTAAGTTTTACCCCATTGGCCTTGCTCTCTCTCAGGGGTGGGGGTTGACTTGTTCTCAATCCTACTTTTTGTAAAAACGGATTGATTTGTATGGAATGATTACAATAAAATTAATAATAAAAAAAAGGGATTGACGCTGCTGTGGAAACTGCTGCAATGCTGAAAGAACTACAAGGCTCTGCAGTCCTTCCTGAAATCTATTAAATAAAAAAATAAAAATTCTCAGTAAAACCCAATTCCTATAACTACTTCCATATTTAATATGTTACATGTATATGTAACAATAATGAACCTGTAAGTAACACTTTCACAATAAAATATTTTAAGCACACATTGATTAATTTATAAATATCTGAAATTCAGAAAAGTACATTGTATTTTCAGGGTATAAAAAGGAATACATATTGTAGCGACCCGTGGTGGAGTCTTTAAAGATTTTAGAGCCGAACTCTGTCGTGCACCTCTCCCAAGCTGTCGGCTAGCGGATTGCCAGCGTTATGCATGCAGCTGCACCCAGCTCTTTAAATAACGAGCACTCGTGTCCCATACACCGCACGACTCCGAGTGTCTCGGCAATAATTGCTTAGATAGAATCTTAGCAATGATACAGCTCTGTCCTGTTGTATCTTTTTATTAACAGATAGCCATTAAAACAAAGCTTAAAAATCATTGAATAGCCATGGTCAAGGTCATTTACAGAGCCATCTTTCTCATTGATGGTGACTATTTACATTTACACAACCCCAGACGGCGATAACCCAACCCACCCCACTGATTGAGCACAAACACATACAACACTTACAACAAGAAAGACAATTAGGTTATTAAGTTAATTTTGACACAACAATAAGCTTTTACATAAATCTATACTAATAAAAGGCAAAGCCCTCACTCACTCACTGACTCACTCACTCACTGACTCATCACTAATTCTCCAACTTCCCGTGTGGGTGGAAGGCTGAAATTTGGCAGGTTCATTCCTTACAGCTTCCTTACAAAAGTTGGGCAGGTTTTATATCGAAATTATATGCGTAATGGTCATAACTGGAAGCTGTTTTCTCCATTTACTGTAATGGAGATGAGCTTGAACGCCGTGGGGGCGGAGTTTCGTGTGACATCATCATGCCTCCTACGTAATCACGCAGTACATAGAAAACCAGGAAGACCTCCAAAAAGCGCTGAAGAAAACATGCATTATATAATTGAGAAGGCAGCGAAACAATAAGAAGCGAGCGAGTGACATATACAACCATGTTCATGAGTTCTGCTACTTCGGAAACAAAGCACGATGTAAACCTACACTTTAAATTAAGTTCATAGACAGGCTGCTGCTGGCGTTTGTAATTTAGTGCCTGCCCATATAAGGCCGTCCGTCAGCGGCAATCCAATAGCAAACTCCACTAAATATTCACGGGTGAAGGACTGTGCTTATGGAGAGGAAGATGAGATGGTCAGGGTGGTGTTTGACACAAACTCAGCGAAACTGCGAGAGAAAGTTTTAAGTGCCAGGACTAAGGTAACATTAAATACAGCCACGGACATAGCACGAGATGGCACCAGCACAGCTGGGAAACTTCGATGCATGTACACCGAGTGGCTCACGTGAACTGGCGCAGTGCACAGATAAAAGCAACAGTTCCAAAGAGCTGAACAAAACCGAATTACACAATTGAAAAGGCAGCAAAAATATGAAGTGTCTGATAAGCATATTCATAAATCCAGCTACTGCGAAACAAAGCACGGTGGAAAAAGTCAATGTCCGCTAAAGGAAGACAGTGTAAAAAAACCCGTGCATGCAGTGTGTCAGGTCTCAGATAAAGAAGAAGACGAGCTGTTTATTGATGCAGTAAGAAATGAATCGATGAAAGAAACCTGTCATCTTTACACGAATGACAAACACGGAATGTAACTTGAACACAACACATCCTACAAATACGAACCTGATTGAAAGAAATAATGATAATCAAATCCTTGATGACAGCAACACTCAGTAACACTCACAAAACAAATACTGTATATTGACAGTCATGTTACGTTATTTTTAAAATGTTCCCTTTTCTTTTCTAGCTTTTTAACACACTACTTCTCGCTGCGATCTGGGTATATATATATATATGTATATATATATCCCGATCTACATACTCGAATAATGGATACTTTATTCACCATCAATGATTGTTTTGGTAAAGCCATACTCAGTGTATTCATTAGATGAGCGGTAAAAAGTAAGAGCGAGGGAGGATGCAGGCTGTAGTGTAGCGTCAACTCTATCTGAATTGCGCGATCACATTTCAAAAATATATCTTTTCAAGTTCTATTTAGTCCATATTTGTCAAACTCAAGGGCCACGGGCCACATCCGCCCGGCGTGTAATTATATCCGCCCGAGATCATTTTATATACTGTATTATTGTTATAAGCCCGGGTATATGAAGCGCTGGTAACACAATAAACTACAGATCCCATAATGCAGCGCTTCAGCTGCCTTGCCGAACACTTACGCGTTAATCAAGTCTAGCTTATGATGCTGCAAGTTATTGCGAAGCTAGCTCACACGATGCTGGAGAGAAAAGTTGATTCTGAAAATAGAGCCTTTAAAAACCGATGGGAGGCTGAGTATATGTTTACTGAACCCGTGTGTCTCATTTGTGGAGCTAATGTGGCTGTAATTACAGAATTTAATCTAAGGCGGCACTATGAGACAAAACATCAGGGTAACCTGAATGCAATGCAGAAGATACAGAAAGCAGAATAATTAAATAAGAATCTGACACTTCAGCGGACGTTTTACCCGTGCACAATCACAAAGTGATTTCAAGTGAAGCTGCTTTTATGGGAGACACAAATGCACCAGTGCACCTTGCCCCACTTTCCCTGTTGCCAAGTAATGTTAAACCAAGTCGTCACTACGGTGTTCCCAAATCGCACTTTGCTGATAAACTGAGCGCACTGAGTTTGCACGGCGCTTTGGTGACTTTGAAGAACAAAAAAAGTCCGTCTACATGCGGCTCAAACCTTGTGCATGTTTGGTAGCACATATCTGTGTGAGAAGCTCTTCTCAGTGATAAAGACTAACAAAACAGCACACAGGAGTCGCCTCACTGATGAGCACCTGCAATCCATCCTGAGAATCTCCACAACACAGAACCTCACACCAAACAGAAACGAACCTGTGGCCAAAAAAGATGCCAGGCGTCCAGCTCTAAAATGACATATGAGCAAAGACAACTGAATGATTTGATTTGTTATTGCTGAAAGGAACACATTTTATTTATATTTCCAGGTTTTGTTATGCAGCATGTTCATATTTGAATTTGTATAATTTAGACAGGATATATTTTTATGGAGAGCAAAATATTATAAGTTGTTTAAGGTTTGAGTTTATTTATTCAGGAATAATATTCCTGTCTGTTTTTACCATTCCTACCAAAGATATTTCTGTCGACTAAATAAAAATTCCTTCTATTTAAAATTTAAATAGAACTTGAACAAATACGATAGTTCATAATATCCACGCAGACTTGCACGTAAGAGCGGGAGTTATCCATTTTAACAAGCAGCGTATTGCACTGATATGAAATAGCTGTGTGTGTATATATGTAGATATGTATGTATATGTATATATATGTTTATATATGTGTGTGTGTATGTATATATATATATGTATTTGTGTGTATATATGTGTGTGTATGTATGTATGTGTGTATGTATATGTATGTGTATATATGTAGATATATATGTATGTATATATGTGTATATGTATAGATATGTATATATATATGTTTATGTGTGTGTGTGTAAATATATATATATATATATATATGACAACAACACTCATCACTCACAACAGTGACAAAACAATTACATTGACAATCATGTTACGTTTTTTTCAAAATGTTTCCTTTTCTTTTTCATTGTTTCTTTAACACACTACTTCTCCGCTGCGAAGCGGGTATTTTGCTAGCTACCCATAAATTCCCCACAAACTATTTACATAAATTACCCATGAGGCGTCACTCCGCCAGCGCTTGCTGCCGGGTCGTTACACAGCCCCCTCCCAAGAGGGTTAGTGTCCCCACAACCCTACTCATCACAGACAAAATCGAGCAAGTGTCCTGGCCAGCGACGGACACGCTTCGGCCTGCCGGATGTGCCATTACTCGTGTCAGGCTCAGTCCTGAGACTGTCAATGTCTGTCTCGGCGCCGGGGGTGGAGGTTGGAGAGCCACTTGTATTCTCGAGTCGTTCTTGTTCTGGGGCCAGTGGGTGGTATGGTGCCAACTGGTCCTTGTGCAGCACCACCCGTCTGCCCCGTCCAGGCATTCGGACTCGGAAAACTACCTCCGAAATTTTGTCCAAAATTTCTCCAGGCCCCTGCCAATGATGAGTTAATTTTGGAGACAGTCCCCGTTTCCGTTGCGGGCAAAATACCCACACTTTGTCCCCTGGTTTCAGCGTCGGGCCATGAGCCTGTGTGTCGTAAGCCTGTTTCTGGCGAGCTCCAGCTCCCTCCAAGGCCTCCCTGGCCAGTCGATGAACGGTGTCCAGCCGCTCTTTTAACCGTCTAAAATAATCCATTTCGGGCCCACCAACAATCTCAGGCTCAGGGGGCGAGCCAAACACCAAATCCACTGGCGTGCGAAGTTCCCTCCCAAACATCAGCCCCGCTGGTGTGCATTGGCTCGATTCTTGCACTGCTGTCCGATATGCCCACAGGACCAGAGGCAAATGTTGGTCCCAGTCCCGCTGGTGTTGACTGGTCAGGATTGCCAGTTGAGTGGCCAGGGTGCGATTAAATCGCTCAACTAATCCATCACTTTGCGGGTGAAGGGGGGTGGTCCTGGTCTTTTTCACCCCCAGTCGCTGACACACCTCCCTGAACAAACGGCTCTCGAAGTTCCGCCCCTGATCGCTGTGGAGCTCGTCCGGAACTCCAAATCGAGTGAACATTTCATCCACTAGTTTTTGAGCCGCTGTGGAGGCACTCTGATCCGGAACTGCATACGCCTCTGGCCATTTGGTGAAGTAATCCATTGCTACCAAAACGAAGAGATTTCCGGCTTCCGTTACAGGAAAAGGACCCAGTACGTCCACTCCAATTCTCTCCATGGGTGCCCCGACAAGGTATTGCTGCAATGGTGCGTGAGAACGTTGACCAGGTCCTTTTTGCGCAGTGCAGATGTCACAGCAGTGGACGTGCAGCTCCGCGTCTTGCTGACACCCGGGCCAATAAAACCGCTGCTGTAGTCGACGCACTGTCTTAGCGTTCCGTAGTGTCCGGATCCAGCCGCTCCGTGGACCCATCGGAGGACCTCGGCGCGCAAAGCCTGGGGAACCAGCAGTTGTAGTCGGTCAATTCCCCCCCCGGGTGCTTGCCACCGTCTGTAGATTACGCCATCGTGCAACTCCAAGTTGCCCCACTGGGAGTGTAGTAGTTTGAGTTCAGGCCCCTGTGACGACACGGTTTGCCAGTCGGGACGTTCTTGTGTCTCCAACCAGCCCTTTACCTTTTCTAGCGCTTGGTCGTTCGCCTGTAACTGCCTCAATTGGTCAATAGTGAACGGCTCCCCTACTCCAACAGTGTCATCTACCCTTGCGGATGCTGAGGATGGCCCCAGACCCCTTTCTTCCTGTCGGCGGCAATATCGACATTCATTGCTGAGGCATGGACGCCTGGAGAGGGCATCAGCGTTGGCATGCTGCCGTCCCGGTCGGTGCTGTATCTCAAAGTCATATTCCTGTAGAATCTCCATCCACCTTGCCACCTGGCCCTCTGGTTGCCGGAAATTCAACATCCAGGTGAGGCTAGCATGGTCAGTCCGCGTGAACCTAGTGCCCAATAGGTAGGGCCGAAAGTGCCGTACCGCTAGGATCACTGCCAACAGTTCCCGCCGAGTGACACAGTAATTCCTCTCCGGTCGACTGAGGCTGCAGCTGTAATAAGCTACCACTCTCTCTCAGCCTCCCCCTTCTGTGAGAGCACGGCCCCAATCCCCACATTGCTAGCGTCAGTGTCCACCACAAAAGGTTGGTTGGGGTCAGGGTACACCAGGACAGGCGCGCTGACGAGGGCAGCCTTTAATTGTTGGAAAGCGGCTGTGCAGTCCTCCGTCCACCCAAACTGTTGGCCCTTACTCGTCAGTCGGTGCAAGGGGCTGGCAATGGTTGCAAAGTTTTTTACAAACCTCCTGTAATATGAGGCTAAACCCAGGAAGCTCCGCAGTTCGGTGATGTTGGCTGGTGGGGGCCAGTTGCTCACGGCAGCCACCTTTGCTGGGTCTGTAGCCACCCCACTCTCGCTGATTACGTGCCCTAGAAACTGGGTCTGTCGGGCGAGAAGATTGCATTTCTCAGGGTTCAACCGCAACCCGGCGCTTCTGAATGGCGGTCAGGACCTCCCTTAAATTGTGCACAGCCTGGTCAAAGTCTCTGGCATGAATCAACAGATCATCTAAATAGACCACACAACGGGTTGGGGAATGTCTTTTAGGACCCGCTCCATTAGTCTTTCAAAAGTGGCGGTGCATTACAAAGTCCAAACGGCATTACCTTAAACTGCCACAGCCCTTGTCCGATGGTGAATGCAGTTTTGGGTCGGTCCTCTGCTGCCAGTTCTACCTGCCAATATCCACTGCGCAAGTCCAAGGTGCTGAACCAGGGGGATCCAGCCACATAGTCCAATGCATCATCGATGCGGGGCAGTGATGTGGGGCAGTGGGTAAGAGTCTTTTTGAGTGACTGCATTTAATTTACGAAAGTCCACACAAGGCGCCAACCCCGTTTTCTTCCGCACCATGACCATGGGTGCGCCCAGGGACTGTCCGAAGGCTCAATGATGTCGTTGGTTACCATCTGCGAATCAATTCTTCGGCAGCTTGGCGTTTTGCAAGAGGCAATCGGTGGGGCGCAAACGAATGGGGCGGCGTGGCCAGTGTCAATGTGGTGTTTTACTAACGAGGTTCTGGTGCAGTCCTCCTCTGGAGCCGCAAAAATGTCCACAAAGTCGTTCAGTAATTTCTGGAGTTGCTCCTGCTGTGGCGTGCTCAGATGTTCACCACTTCGATGGCCCAATTCCTCCACAGCGGCAACCGTCTCAGCTGATGGGGGTCGTGCGATAATTTTGACTGTCCAGCAATACTCTCCTGGGGGTTCTCTTGAACCCTTGCCACTTCAAACAATGGTTGGGAGCCGGTGAGCAGTGGTGTCCAGGTGAATCCACTCTGGCAGTCCTTCCAGGACGGTTCCAGCCCGACGGGCGGCACAGTCTCATTACCCAAACAAAGGACGGCCCTTGACACATCAACACGTGCTCCCCAGTGGGCCAACAAGTCCAACCCAATAATGCACTGGTCTTTAATGTCCGCAAGCCAGAATTCGTGGTTGGTCTGGCTCGTCCCTACCAACACAGATAACAGTTTCTTTCCGGGCATTACTGTCCGTTCACCCGTAACAGTCGTAGTTCGCTATTTGTGGGGTCCAGCCCTCTGGAAGAAGACCAGCGGTTTCGGGCAACACTCCTTTTGTAGCAAACAAATAGTGGACCCCGTGTCCACTAAAGCACTGCATGGCCGTCCGTCAATAGTGCAGTCTAGGTATAGTCCAGTGGAAAATCCACAGCCCAACTTTAAAGCAGTCATTGTGGAGGGTGCTGAAAAGCGGAGCGAGGGTCCCTCACGGCCTCACCCCGATGTCGTTTCCCTGCAGTGATGCTGCATGAGGCAAAGGACTTGGGGCAGGGCAATCCCTGGCAAAGTGCCCTGGTTCTCCGCATCGAAAACAGCAGTCTACTCGTTGTCTCTGTCGGTGGGGTTGATGTTGGTTGGGCGCGGCTGACCTCCACTACATCAGACGGGTCTCCTTCCGCCCTTCGTTCAACTGCTCTTGTTAGTCGACTCGGGCGTGGCGTTCGTCTTGTCGGTGACTCAGCCTGTAGTACCTCTTCAACCCGCTCAGCCTCTCGTAGTGCCTTGCTCAAATCTCGGGGTGACGATAGACAGACATGCTGGCGAAGACGTTCTGGTGTGAGGCCCGCAGGAAAGCATGAAGACTGAGTTCCTCCCTCGCTGCTGTCGAGAAAGTAGGGTAACCTTTTCGTGTATATACCCTGATGTCAGCGGCAAAGGCTCCTACACTCTCACCTTCACGCCGACGTCGGCTAATCAGCTTTTCTCTGCTGCATTCTGCTGAAGTTCTTTGTCCAAAGCGACGGGTGAGAGCAGCGGTGAGAGCCTGAAGATCACGACACTCTTCCGATGGCAGATCAATGAGTACCTGAAGTGCGGGACCCTCCAAGGCAAGGGCCAAGTGTGTCGCAGCTTCCTCGCGGTTCCACTCATTGTGTATCGCGGCCAGATCCACTTGTGCAAGGTATGGCTCTAAGGGCGTCAATCCGCTGTATCGCAGCAGCTTAGCGGGTGACCGTGAGAAGAGGACCGGCCGACTGGTAACCTGGGCTATCGCTGCGGCAGCCGACAGCCCACTCTGGCCGTGCTTAGAAGATCGCAACACTGTCCAGGGAACACTGGCACCATCAGGCCGGTCTGCCTCTTTTCTCCGCACAGCTCCGCTGATCAAGCGCTCTAGCGTAACGCTGTTCTCTAAGATGGCACGCTCTAATTCTTCAAGACTCTGTTCCATAACGGCGTCTTCTAAACAGCCTGGTCTCCCACTTCTGACACCAATGTAGCGACCCGTGGTGGAGTCTTTAAAGATTTTAGAGCCGAACTCTGCCGTGCACCTCTCCCAAGCTGTCGGCTAGCGGATTGCCAGCGTTATGCACGCAGCTCTTTAAATAACGAGCACTCGTGTCCCATACACCGCACGACTCCGAGTGTCTCGGCAATAATTGCTTAGATAGAATCTTAGCAATGATACAGCTCTGTCCTGTTGTATCTTTTTATTAACAGATAGCCATTAAAACAAAGCTTAAAAATCATTGAATAGCCATGGTCAAGGTCATTTACAGAGCCATCTTTCTCATTGATGGTGACTATTTACATTTACACAACCCCAGACGGCGATAACCCAACCCACCCCACCGGTTGAGCACAAACACATATAACACTTACAACAGGAAAGACAATTACGTACTTAGTTAATTTTGACACAACAATAAGCTTTTACATAAATTACCCATAAATTCCCCACAAACTATTTACATAAATTACCCATGAGGCGTCACTCCGCCAGCGCTTGCTGCCGGGTCGTTACAATATTTATTTAATGAAATTTATATTGTATACCTTTCAAATGGAGTTCTTGTTCTCTGTAACACATACCAATGTGCCACATCTTTGGTAACAGTTCCTTTATATTCCAAGATGATTTTTCTGAAACACCCGGAAAGGCTTAAAATGCAGGATGCTCTACTGATAGCCACTTGCAATTGTGTGTCTGATGTAGCTGTTTTTATCTAGAAGGAGACATAACAGCATTAAATTATGGTACTTTTTGTTTACAAATTGGACCAAATGTAAACTATGTAATTGTGTGATTGATACCCTTTCTTTAATTTTGGACTGTAATATGGATTACTTATTATTCAAGAAATTTAAAGGAATGCTTTAGCCATTTTTTTGTAATTTGTTGATTTATCCTATGTAGTTGTTGATAATGGCACAGATAATTTTTAATCTAAAGTTTTTATGCAGAACAGAAATAAAACTTCTGATAGAACTGCCAGCTATGTGGAACAACATTGTAAAACAGAATTAGTATAAGAACTTCATTGAAAACATCACACCCTACTAGTGTTACATATTCCACATCAAGTCATCCCATCATATGTCCCATGTACTTTAACTAAAATATTGTTAAATAAATCACTTCTGTAAAATGCTCTCGTGAATTGAAATGGAACATGTTGAACCATGAGTGAGTATTTAAAACTGTAGACCTACATTACATTATTAGATTTATTTTCATAGCGCTGAGCCACAACAGGAGTACCTTGGGATTATTTTGCATCAGTTTGTTAAAGTGCAGAGTTGAACTGATCTTCTGCTTGTTGAAGCATATCAGACAGGCACAAGCATGAGGCAGACTCTGTTCCTGGTACTGTTTTCACACACTTTTGTTTAACTTTTAATCTTTAATTGTACTTGTCTCTCTGAGCACTTTGCGGTGTTGATATAACATGAAGCACAATGTTTGCAAATGAATAAGCGGTTATTGGGCTGGACTTGTTACCAATGAATTAAGAAGGTATGCAGTTCTTCAATTGAAATGGTCGCTCGTATTAGAGTACGTAACATTCTCATTCATGATACTATTTTCTGGAAGTGATTGATTTAGCAAAATGTGAGTACAAATACATGTGTGTTTGAGACATTGTGAGCATACAAGTAAATGACTTGAAGTGTATTCTAAGATTTTTTTTTTCACAGACGTTTCTGATGCTTTTTGCTGTTGTTCAGCATTGGCCCCCATTGGCACCTATTTTATCAGAAATAAAAAAAACAACAGATTGTTGTGTTGAACATACCCCTATAAGTTGATTACGAATATCGGTTACAAAAATATCCTCAACTTCTGCTTCAGTATTTTCTGGACCTTTGGCAAAGGATTTATATAGAAATTGAGGAGAAAAAGCATGCTGATTGCCTCCATGCACAACAGACATTGCTATCAGTTGTCCCGCAAAAAAAAAATAGCCATTTTCCTTTAATGCTGCATAAAAGATTGCTGATTATTTTTTTTATTTATCCTGAAGGAAATTACTTCGTTTTTCACATACCCCTTGGGGTCAGAGCACAGGGTCAGCCATTGTACAGCACCCCTGGAGCAATTAAAGGTTAAGGGCCTTGCTCAAGGGCCCAGCAGAGTAGGATCTCTTTTGGCAGTGATGGGGATTCGAACCAGCAACCTTTGGGATACCAGCACAGATCCTTAGCCTCAGAGCCACCACTTCACCCTAAAATGGTTTTATAAAAATCAGTCATAAAAGCAAAACATTTAGTTATATGAAAATCCATTAGAAGGATAGCTTAGTCAAGCAGTTAAGGCTTTGAACGTCAAACTTTGAGGTTGTAGGTTTAAATCCCACCACTGACATTATGTAACCAAGCTCCTTCACCTACCTGTGCTATAATTAAAAAAGAAATGGAATGAATTATTGTCTCAAATTTTTTCATCTTATTGGATACAGGCATTAGGCAAATATTAACTAATAAAGTAAAAAGAATTTTGTAAACATACCTGCTGAATTGCAACTTAAAAGTTTGCTCCCTGAAGCACCCTCAAACATTCCACTGTAATCTTTCAAATACTGTATTTCAGGCATAAGCGAAAATATTCATGTTTTGGACCACCAAGGTGTACTGCTCCTTCAGAAATGCCAATATCGTCAGTAAATTTTACATGAATCCTTTTTTTTTGGAGTAATGTTTGGTCTACTCATTGCTCTCACTGTGCCATCCCAAACATTTCTTCACATTATATTGAACCGAGTAACTTCATGTTCATTTATTGCAGTGGTAAGTGGCATCAGTATTTGCTCAACAGACAATGAAGTATCTCTGTAAAGTTTAAATATTGTTCAGTTAATATTCTACATAAGGATTTATGCTGAAATATCCTGTCGCAACTGCATCTCAGTAAGTTATATACATTTACAGGCCTACAGCTTCATTTTGCTATGACTAGCAGTCTACTGAAAATTCCAAAGATACATTGTTTGATGACATCATAAAACATTTACAGCTAAACAATACATTTAAACTGTCTGTGAAAAAAAATTAAAGAATATTTGGGGTTCAACCCAGCATTAATTTAAACTACAGTAATCCCTCCTCGATCGCAGGGGTTGCGTTCCAAAACCCCCTGCGATAGATGAAAATCCGCAAAGTAGAAACCATATGTTTGTATGGTTATTTTTATATATTTTAAGCCCTTATAAACTCTCCCACACTGTTAACATTATTAGAGTCCTCTAAACATGAAATAACACCCTTTAGTCAAAAATTTAAACTGTGCTCCGTGAGAAGACAGAGATGATAGTTCTTTCTCACAATTAAAAGAATGCAAACATATCTTCCTCTTCAAGGAATGCGTGACAGGAGCAGAGAATGTCAGAGAGAGATAGAGAGAGAGCGAAAGAAAAGCAAACAATCAAAAAATCAATACGTGTTGTTAGGCTTTTAAGTATGTTGAAGCACTGAGATAAAGTGGCATTTTTTAGAGGAGCCTCCGTATCTTCTAAGCAAACAGCCTCTGTGCAAACAGCCCCTCTGCTCACACCCCCTCCGTCAGGCGCAGAGAATGTCAGAGAGGGTGAGAGAGAGAGAAAAGCAAACAATCAAGCACCGCGTGGGAAACATATCTTATATCATTAAGGAGTTTTAGTTAATATGTAATACATGCACTGATTGGGTGGCTTCTAAGCCATCCGCCAATAGCGTCTCTTGTATGAAATCAACTGGGCAAGCAAACTGAGGAAACATGTACCATAAATTAAAAGACCCATTGTCCGCAGAAATCCGCGAACCAGTGAAAAATCCGTGATATATATTTAGATATGCTTACATTTAAAATCCACGATAAGAGTGAAGCCGCAAAAGTCGAAGCGCGATATAGCGAGGGATTACTGTACATACTGCTGGCTTTCAAGTGTCGCTTCCATCAATGATCTGCTAATTGCTTCTTGAATACTGGAATCTTCAGACAAGTATTCTTCATTTTCAAGAAGGTTAACATAGTCACTTATATGGAAAATATGTTCATAGAGGAAAATATTGTAGAATTAATTTTACAATATTAATTATTTGCAATCAAATCAAAACTTTGACTTTACTTTGTAGGACTCTGAAAGTAATACAAAAAATTCCCTGGTATACTGATAATTTGTACTTTTAATCAAATGGTAATCAAATTGTTGGACTGTGCACCTTTGTTTCTGTAGCTTATGTTTTACTGTTTTGTTTGATACCTCCAAAATATTTTGCCAAATGTAAACAAACTTACAAGTAACATGTTTAAAGGACAATAGAATGTTCTTTGAAAGTGTCACCCCATACAGTCGACAACATATAGTGCACTCAAATACTGACAATAAGGAAAGTAATTAAATGAGAGAAAATTATTTTAATGTGCTTTGACTGGAATCGTCCCTGCATAAATCAAAGTCATCCAGACGATTTGGATCTGCATAATTAGATCTGGACCACCCTGTATAAACAGCTTCTGAAAATTGAGCAATTTAATCAATTAAAGCACAAAACTATAACCTCTCTGTTTAGACTTGTCAACACAATCAGTTTCCTTTCACTATCCAAGATTTCAGACTGTTTTGTTTTCCTGTCTGTTTAAAACAATTCTGTATCTGTATGTGCATCCATTATATAAACAGTCATTTGTAAAGTCTGCATTTGCATTTACCAGAGAACCAGTGCTCTGTGCCTACACTCCAAGAAGAATGTTATACAAAAATAAACTGCATTGAAAATATTATGTCTGAGTTATTTAAAAAAGTAACCACTTAGACCTCCATAGAAAGGCTGCAGAACTGCTCTAAATAAACCAACAATTAAATGCTTTTCTGTGTTTTCTAATTATTGTCAAAATTGTAACATGTTCTAAAAATTACAACAACATCTAGAGGACTGCCAGAAAAATCCTGGGATTAGACTTTTTTCTATCACTTGAAGAAAATGTCAAAGTTAAATTTTACATTTCACACAATTCAGTATTTCAAATTTGACATTTCAAAACCACAGCATTTCTGTTCTAAGTACTACAGTGAAAACAAATCACCTTTAAGACAAGAAGATGACTTTGGGCATTTTTCTGACCAGAACACAAATATCTTTGATCTTCTTAAACATATTGTGGGGGCAGTTCTAAACAGTAACCCACCTGTAACTCTTTCCTAATGTCTCATTGAAGTCTTGTGCAAGGGGAGTAAAAATTGCACATTGATTTAGAGACGTAGCAGATTGTACTTGTATTTTTCCGGTGCTATAAATTTTTATTGCATCAATGGCATCACTTCTGTAATTCTATAATGATAAATATAAAATAAACATGATTGTAGACACATAACAGATTTAATTATGCTTTAAACCATGCACCCTTGAATCAATTTAATAAAGAAAGTGACTCTCAGGACACCAGAGCCATACCTGGTGGCATTTGGCGCAAGGTTGAAGCTAATTCTGAGCAAGATACCAGGTCAGTGAGGGTTGAACTTACTCACAAATGATCATTTTAACTAACATACAGTAGGTTACAACTGTCTATTAACCTGACCCTCATCCTTTGACAAAATTGCAGTAAAACTAGAGTGGCCAAAGAAGAATGCACACATTCCACATGATTACTGGGCCATGATTTGAACTTAGACTCTTGGAGCGGTGAAGTAGCATTGAAAATTACACTATAAGATGGCGGGGTTCTTTTTTAAAAACTTGACTTTACAATTTAACGTGATATTTCATCATCAAATCACGGCACAGTAAAACATCAAAAAGTGGACAACAGATAAATAAAAAACTTAAAACAAAGGTGTTTAAGAAAGGTGTTTATAAATACTAATACTTTTTAAATTTTAAACAATATAAACTGGGACAATTGCAAAATTCCATGTATATTGTAAATAGAAAACTCCTGCAACACCTCTTCACACCTATTCATCTTTATTAGATTTACCAATGATGTTAAAAACTGGTGTCAGTTTTTTTAGAAGACAGTGCATTATTATATTAAGCTGTACCAACACAAGTCATTGTACAGTATATTGATATTAAAGCATTCACATACTTCTAAAGATTCAAAATCTCTTTCACTCTTCTGCTCCTCAATTATTTCTCCTTCAGAATTTGATGGCTAAAATAAAATATATTAATAATAAATAATAATATCACATGTAAAAATATTTACATTTATGAATGAAAGTATTCCACAACCTTCGTTTTTAAATTTTCAAAACATTTCTCTGGTAACTACCTAAAGTAAAATTAAGAATACATCCACATGCAACTTTGTAACATAAATTAGTTACAGGGACAACTTCCAAAAATAAATTGATGTGCAATATAAAACAGTTTTTAAAATACAAACTTACAGATGCCTCAGGGAGAGTCAACAGTGTTGTATCTGGTCTTACATACTGTATATAGACTTCTGATGAAATATCTTTTTTATCACAAAGCCATTTAAAGTTTGGAGGCTCGTCAAGGATGGCACCTCCAGTTTGCTTTGACATCCAAGAAAAATTTGAAGCCTAAGATTAAAAATTGAAAGATAATGTAATAAATAATTACAATTAAATATAAAAAATAATAAATTATAAATTTAAAAATTAAATTTTACATTTACAAGATATGCACTTTCAGCGAAAGAAATATACAAAAGGAAATGCAATACTAACTATCAACCTATGCAATACTATGCAATACTATCAACCTTTGGCTTGAAAGCTTCACGTACCACCTTCCTCACCATGCCTTTATCCCAACATACTTTGAATTCCACCGCTGACTTGGTAAGAGCAAACTTGAAAAGCCACGCTTTATGCTTTTTCTGTAAAGAAGTTTTTGACTGACAAAAACATTCCTGCCCTTGGTCATCCTCCCTGTTTACCCAATTTAGCTAACTGTGATTTTTACCAAAAATCAAAGTGACCTGAAGGGAACACATTTTTCTTCAGTGGATGAAATGAAGATAGAAATGGCAAGTATGTTGAAGAGCCTCAAGCAAGAAAGCCTTCCAGCACTGTTTCAATCAATGGAAGATACATATGGAGCAGTATAGAGATCATATATAAATATATGAATGTATATATACATATATACAGTATTGAATGCTACAGTCCAATATACACTTAAGAAAGGATGGATTGGGCAAATATTCTACTCTAACTTTACTAAGAAAATCAGAGGAGTAGGAATATTGATAAATAAATAGATTTCCTTGTTTTTGTATGAAGTGTTCTCTGTTCCATGAGGTTGCAATTTTGTAATTGGTAAATACATTTAAAATTAAATTAATCTTTGGGAGGACAGGTAACTAATATCCTATGTCTTCTCTCTCCTCTGTACTTTTGAACATGTGTAATCACAAACTTACATTGCCATTAGACTTTAAATGTGCCTTAAACACTGCTCTAGATGGCTCCTTTATCAGACACTAAAACAATGTAAATTTGGATTTCTTAAAATGTTGTATTTGGGTTAGGAATTTCCAGCAATTGTGGATTTTCTTGTGGTTAAGCATTACAGACCTTAGCGGCTTCTCTTTAATATGAGAAAATATAACAACATCGGCTTTTCTGTATTATCAAGCCTTCTGTATTAGATCCAGGTGGGCTGTTAAGTTTTGTTTAAGATTAATAAATCGTTTTTTTGTTTGATTTACTGGATTGATTGTATTTTGATTGAATTTGTTTATATAGCAATGTGAGTTTTATTGTTGTATCATAACTATGTTATTATATTATTATTACCAGGCTCATCTTTAGAGACTTTACATCATCACATTTAATATAAGGATGCTACTCTTCTACTTGGTATTTATCTGTTTCGTTATACATTGATTTGTTTTTCATATTTTTTTCTTTTTTACCCATCCATCCATTATCCAACCCGTTATATCCTAACTACAGGGTCACAGGGGTCTGCTGGAGCCAATCCCAGTCAACACAGGGCACAAGGCAGGATACAAACCCAGCCCACCACAGTCTTTAATATTATTGCCTAATCTTATTTGTTTTTCTTTTCCTATAACTTTGTCTTTGACATCTTGTAAAGCACCTTGAGCTACATTACTTGTATAAAAATGTGGTATAGAAAATATTTTTTGTTGTTCTCATTTAAGATACTTTTAATTTTTTTGTTTTATAAAATAAAGGTTGTATTTAAACAACAAAATAAACACAAAAAAGGCAAAACAGAAAAAGGATAATTTGCTTAAAAAGGCAACCCATAGCTAACAAGTCAAAATCATCTATACTAATAAAAGGTAAAGCCCTCACTGACTGACTCACTGACTCATCACTAATTCTCCAACTTCCCATGTAGGTAGAAGGCTGAAATTTGGCAGGCTCATTCCTTACAGCTTACTTACAAAAGTTAAGCAGATTTCATTTTGATGTTCTACGCGTAATGGTCACAACTGGAACCTAATTTCGTCCATATACTGTATGCGGCGATAGCCTGTACTGTAGGTCGGTCGCCGTGTGAGGCGGAGTTGCGTCCCGCATCATCACGCCTCCCACGTAATTGAGTGCCTGCCCATATAAGGTCAATATTCGAGGGTGAAGGACTGTGCTTATTCAGACGACCTTCGATGCATGTACTCCGAGTGGCTCACGTGAACTGACTGTGAACGCAATACGCATACAAGCATATTCATAAGTGCAGCTACTGCGGAAACAAAGCACACGGTGGAAAAAGTCAATGTCCAGCTAAAGGAAGACAGTGTAAAAAAAACCCATGCTTGCAGTGTGTGATGTCTCAGATAAGAGTACCGAGTTGGGTAGTGAATGCTTCGATGAATGAAACCTGATATCTTTACAACGGTTGACAAACATGGAATGTAACTTGAACACAACATATCCTCCAAATACGAACCTGATTGAAAGAAATAATGATAATCAAATCCTTGATGACAGCAACACTCATAACAGTGACAAAACAATTACATTGACAATCATGTTACGTTATTTTCAAAATGTTTCCTTTTCTTTTTCATTACTTCTTTAACACACTACTTCTCCGCTGCAAAGCGCGGGTATTTTGCTATGTGTGTATATATATGTAGATATGTGTGTATATATATGTAGATATGTGTGTATATATATGTAGATGTGTGTATATATATATATATATATATATATATATATATTTTGTACGGTATATGTAGATATGTATGTATATGTATATATGTATGTGTATATATATGTTTATATGTGTGTATGTGTGTGTATATATATATATATATATATATATAGTGGTCCCGGCGGGGCCTTGGGAGGACAAGAGGAGGGCTTGTGCCTCCTCCAGACCGCGAAGGGGCGTCCGTCCTGGTTATGTTGGGGGGCCTCGGGTAGAGGGCTTGGAAGCCCAGCCCTGTTGGGACCCGTGGCCACTGCCAGGCAGCGCCCCAGTGCCCGGGGGAAGACGACAGGGGACACCCGGACGGCTTCCGGGTGCGCAGCCGGCACTTCTGCCACACAGGGGTGTGGCCAAGACCAATTGCCGGGAAGCAGCTGGAGCCCATCCGGGTTCCTATAAGAGGGGCCGCCTCCCTCCAGTCATTGTAAATATTGTAAATAAACAGTGTGTTGGGTGAACTTATGATGTCCGTCTGTGTGTGTCTGGGCCAGCTTTCACAATATATATGACAGCAACACTCATAACAGTGACAAAACAATTACATTGACAATCATGTACCATTATTTTTAAAATATTTCCTTTTCTTTTTCATAACTTCTTTAACACACTACTTCTCCACTGTGAAGCATGGGTATTTTGCTAGTAAACCAATAATCAGGAAAAACAAAAAGCAAAAGTTCAATACCAGAAAAGTGCTCACTAGAAATTCACTCCATGACAATCAATGAACCTCTGAGGGACCATATACCCCTTTACTGTCCAGCCTGAATAGTAAAGGCTGACGGCTGTCCCTTACCAATGACATAAAGGTGGCCCGACTCTATGGGCTTCCGACCATAGAAACCAAGGAACATAAGAATGCAGCATAAAATACATAATATTTAAAACAATATTTACATAAATGAATAATAAAAAATACATAAAAGCACATTAAAATCATATTTAAAAAGTAACAATAAGAAATAAAATAAGCATAAGCCAGAGAACAAATCCTGACTGCAATATAACAGGACGCCATGGGCTATCCCAATTACTGTTGTAATTTTTTTTTCTTTAGCGCACAAGGAGTAAAGACACCAGTGTTTCATACATGTGCTGGCCTTGAGTGACTTCACACATCTTCATTTAGCCTTTGGTCTTCCTGATGTGTGGTGGTAGAAAATTAGCTACTGTTTAACTACAATGTCTTTCCTGCGGGTTGAAACAGATTTTGCATTTGTGTGTGACACCATGTTTGCCATGTCTCACTATATTGTATATCAAATGAATCTATACAAGTGGCAGATTCAGATCTGTCGATTCCACTTAAACTTGTTACTTAAGGGTGGAATGGTGGTTCACGCAGCTGCCTTACAGATCCAGCCTCTTCACAACTAATTAGTTAAATCATTTTGTGTTAAATCAACACTGTTGCTTTAAAATCTTACAGTTTTCCAATGTACATATGAGTTCACACTGTAAAAAGTAAACCACTTTTGAAATAGTTACACTTTTCACACTACCAAAGAATTGAAAGCGTATTAAATGCTTGATAGGATATTAATAACAGTGTTAAGCTGGGTTGGAGGCTCTCTTGGTAGCACAATTGGAAGACAGTTATGGGGGCAAACTGCTAAGTCACGCACACACACACACATATTCACACTCAGAATTAGCCTATCACAAATGTTTTTGGGGAAGTGGAAGGAAAACCCATGCAGACACGGAGAGAATGTGCCAACTCTGCACAGATAACAACAGACAAAACATTCAAACCCAGATACTGAATCTGTGAGGCAGAAGTGCTAACCAGTAAATGATTTTTTCTTGCTATACTTTATTCATTTCTTTTTTTTTTTATTCATTCATACCTAAATTTAAAAGGAATTTTAAGAGCTGGAAGGAGTCATGCAATTTTTTACCACACAACTGAGGTGAAACTAGACCATAGGGTGACAGAATCCTGAAGCTTTAAGTGGTTCGGCTTGTTTATAAATTGGTAACCACAGCTGGTTTGTGTCAAGATCACACAGTCACAGCTGCTCTCTTGTAATTCTAAACCAAAATTAGTTCACAGCTGTATGCCTCTGGCTTTTGACAGCTTAGCTTCTTGTTTTCTGATTTAACGATAAAGAATGGATACATTTTCTTACTTGGGGATAACAATTTATACAGAAGCTAAACTTTGCATTTTTTTTTCTGTTTCCTTGCATGAAATTCACATGCACATCGCTACTAAAGTTACTGAGTAAAGATATAACCTTTTGTAGTTTCATTTTTAAAACAAAATTACCAGTTAGCTTGTAAAAATCATTTCCCTGTGCTTAAACAGGCAAATCTGAGTTGTTAACAACATATAAAACATTGCGTATTTGCCTTCCTATAATAACTTACTCATCCACTCATTAGGTCTCTTTCCTTCCACTTGTCTGGCCAGGATTCCTACGCCGACAAACCAATTTCCTCTTCTAGAATTTCAAAGAATGCCCAAGCCACCTCAGAAATGTAATTTCTTCTGTGTGTCTTATCTCTTCTTTCATCGGACTGTGTCCAGTACGCCTCCCTCAGTACTTCCCCTGGAAGCATTAGATAATGTATTGTGTACTGTGGGTGACTGACTACTAACTAGATTCATAAATATGCTGAACTTGTCTTAGTTACTTAAGCAGCAAGCACAGTCAAACTTTTCTCAAAAGTGAATTGCTGTAAATCTTTCACACAGACTCCAATTCTACTTCAGTAAACTCCCATATACTCCGCTAGAACCTCTCTCATGGGGAAACTCATTAGAAGGAGAAAGATGGAAAATGAGAAGCCCTGTTTGAGGTACAATGCTGTGTTTAGAAATGAGGCTGCCATTCATTTTGACAGAGATTTTGCAATCATAGAATGCGAAACCTAGAAACTTTTTTTTGAGTTTGTGGAGTTATTTGAGTGCAACCTGAAAATGATTGCTCCCTAAAGCCTTGTTGACATTCTTTGTTTAAATGTGTTTTTTCCGCAGTTCCATAAAGCAGATAATCCACAACATACCAGTAAAATCAATAATATTTTGTTGTTCTAATTTGCATCAGTGTAGAGAAGCACAGTGCATTTTTCAAAAATGTATATTCTGTATATTTCCCACATGAAGACACACCAACATGCACACTGCTGTGTTTTTACCCCAGTAAAACACACTACATGGGAATTTACAGCATGCTGTTACCTAGCAACTGTCCTTTCCCGTTTCTGATTCTTGCAGAAAAGCCTAAGGATATGCATGCTTCAATGGCTGGGTAGAAATGCACTGAGTATCATTTTTTCTTAGACGTGTTTAGGGTTGTAATCACCAAGATTTTCATCATAATTTGGCAAAGCAGACATTACACTACCAGAACAACCTCAACATGCAGTACGTCTCTTAACAAAATGTCTACACATAACAAAAAAAAGCAGGGTGTCACACAGGGTATGTGAAAATGAACAGTCTTGACACACAAAGAAAGGTTTGGGACAGTCACCCATATACTTGAAGCCTTGCTGTAAAATGGCAAAATAAGTTGCACATATGTGTACAGAGTTGAGTCCAAAACAGAACTGAAGTTACAGAGGAAGTTGGCTTGTATTTAAGGCAGGCAGGCAGGTGGAAGTAATGTCATTGAGGCCCAGAATTAAAAGTGATGTTTGTGGGGGAGGAAGTGGAAGAGACATCCTCAGGGTTGGAACCAGAATTGATGTTCTCGGACCCAGAATTGGAAGTGATGTTCTTGGGGCCGGAACTAGAAGTGATGTCATCAGGCCTAAATCAGGCAGAATTTCCTGTGTCCGGACTGCAGAGATAAAAGAAGAAGGTTTAGTGCACCCCGCAACCCCCTGGCCTGGCATGGAATTACCTTCTTTTGGTCCATTTAGCTGCCTCCCACATGCACATGTGTCACACGTACAAGGAATAAACAGGTTTCTTTCTGTGTCAATGGTGTGGATTTCACTAGTCACAAAAGAGTTTCACTGCAAATTTAAATTCACACAAATTGCTGGCTCATAGTGGGTATCAAAATGTAACTTTTTTTTTGCACAAACCGATATCTTACAGTATTTTTCTTACTAAATTTAAATATCTAATTAGTCTTTGTCTATCATGCAATAATTTTAAGTAACACATGATTAAAATTTATAATAACATATATTTACACTATAAACACATGCTGGGAGTGTCTCACCTAATAGGTAGAAATGTACAATTTTCTGCTGTACTTGGCCTCAGGAATATCCTTGTTAAGGGTCCTGCTGTACTCAGTAAGCATTCTGGGATTCCACTTGCCTTGGTGTCACTTTTCCACTTTCAATGACTTTCAATGTATTTATCTTAAGATAATTTTTTTTTTGCCCACTGGTTTCTGTTTGCTCAATCTAACTTTAACTTCTGGTATTGTTGACCTTGACTTCATGCCATTGTATCATCTTCTAGTCTATTGTTATAGTAATCCTTAGGTGTC
Organism: Polypterus senegalus; assembly: GCF_016835505.1. NCBI lineage: Eukaryota > Metazoa > Chordata > Cladistia > Polypteriformes > Polypteridae > Polypterus > Polypterus senegalus. The sequence continues at coordinate 135,692,489 of NC_053156.1, forward strand.
CTTCATGTCCACAAAAGATATTGAGGAACCGAGATTCCATGGCAGCTTTTGGACAGAAAACAGAGAAATGCTAAATTTTCATTATTTCATCAGCATGACATAAAAGATACATGTTTAACAAAAATATTAAACACAGGAAGAATAATACACAACATTCGATACAAACACAGTATGGTAAGGGGGTGGCGTAGTGGTGGCGCTGCTGCCTCGCAGTTAGGTGGCAGTTAGGAGACCTGGGTTCGCTTCCTGGGTGGAGTTTGCATGTTCTCCCCGTGTCTGCATGGGTTTCCTCTGGGTGCTCTGGTTTCCTCCCACAATCCAAAGACTTGCAGGTTAGGTGCATTGGCAATCCTAAATTGTGCTTGGTGTGTGTGTACGAGGTGTGGCAGAAAAGTAATGAGACTGATTTTTTATTTACCAAAGTTTTTATTTTTTTCAAACATCAATGTTATCCCCTTCAAAGTAGTTCCCTTGAGCAGCCACACACCAATGGAGACGTTGTTCCCACTGTTGGTAGCAGCGCTGGAAGTCTTCAGCCGGTATGGTCTTCAGCATGTCCGTTACACTCTTTTGGATGTTTTCTAAAGTCCCGAAATGACGTCCTTTGAGGACATTTTTCAGTTTAGGAAAAAGGAAAAAGTCACACGGACTGAGGTCAGGTGAATAAGGGGGCTGGGGAACCACAGGAATGCGTTTTTTCGATTGTCCTTCTGCTCAATTGTGAGGTTTATCGGCACCATTTTGGCACAGACCTTTCGCATGTGCAAATGTTCAGTCAAAATTTGATGAACGGTAAATCTGTTCAAATTTAATTGTTCACTCAACATTCTTAATGTTAAACAACGGTCTGATCTCACAAGAGTGTTCACACGTTCGATGTTTTCATTGGTTTTCGAAGTTGAAGGCCTCCCTTAAAAACTTGAGCTCGGGATAAGAATGTTCCCCATAGGCCTGTTTTAACTTTTCAAACGTCACACTTGCCGATTCTCCAAGCTTAACACAAAATTTAATGGCACAACATTGCTCCAAATTCCGCTGTTCCATTTTGCGTGACGCACAACCAAAAACACAACTTCGCTAATAGCAGTCACAAAAATCACGTAGTTAACGGAAGGAGTTGAAACTCGCACTGAGCTATGGGAGGGTACTGATACACGTGCTCTATCAAGGACAACAGCGCAGCGTTGCCAGATTGCTTGCAGTGTTGCCAGTCTCATTACTTTTCTGCCACACCTCGTATGTTCCCTGCTGTGGGTTAGCGCCCTGCCCAGGAGTTTGTTCCTGCCTTGTGCCCTGTGCTGGCTGGGATTGGCTCCAGCAGACTCCCGTGACCCTGTGTTAGGATATAGCAGGTTGAAAAATGACTGACAGTACATTAAGCCAATGTAGCTTATTTCATGGGCCTTTTTCACTTAATGCTTTTGGTAAAGTCAGCATATAACCATTTTTTTTTAATACTTCAAGCAACCATTTTTTTTAAATTAATTTTTGCTTCCCTTATTGGGAAAATGTAATATTCATTGTTCAACTAAACACTTTCTTAGTTTAGACTGTGGCTTCTTTGGTTTGCTGTACTCAGTGCAACATAAGATGAACAATTCAAAGCAAATCAATTTCTGTTTATTGTAAGCACCTTGAGGAAACACTGGGATGTATAAAATTACAACATACAACTTCCATCAACAAAATAAGTATCTATGGAAAATGACAGGATGCCACTAGTGTTAAATTAATTTCAAGCTATTTATACATCAAGCAGAGATATAACAGGACAATAAGCATTAAAAACTACTTCATTCCCTGATTCCCTCACTTTCCAAACTTGTTTAGTCCAATACAGAATCCTATGGTAATACAGCTACACTTTTTACAGCATGAAGAAAAAGAAGAAAATCCTGAAATAACAAGATTGTGTATGAAATGGGAAAAAGTCAGAAGATGAAAGTAAAATGTATAGTAGAAGCAATATTATTGCATATGAAGTATGAAAAAGAGAGAGAGCAAATAGATACATAAACAAATCTTCAAAAACAAAAATCAGAAAAAGGGCAGAGTATTTAAAATGGAAATATATTTGACATGGTATGAGAATTGTTGAGAAGTTCAGATACAATGTCAACAGTCCTAAGACTGAACTTATGTTTGTGAGCAATTAATCTTTTTTCTTCTACTTCTTTCAGATGCTCCTATTAGGGGTTACCACAGAAGATCATCTTTTTCCATATCTTCCTGTCTTCTGCATCGTTCTCTGTCACACCCACCACCTGCATGTCTTCTCTCACCGCATCCATAAACCTTCTCTTAGGCCTTCCTTGTTTCCTCTTACCTTGCAGCTCCATCCTAAGCATCCTTTTCCTAATATACTCAGCTTCTCTCCTTTGCATATGTCCAAACCAACGCAAACTTCATTCTCTGACTTTGTCTCCAAACTGTCCAACCTGAGCTGACCCTCTAATACACTAATTTCTAATCCTATCCATCCTCGTCACACACACCCAATGTAAATCTTTTTGGTCAGTGTCACCATCTCCAACCCATATAAGAAAGCTGATCTCACTATTGTCACGTAGACCTTCCCTTTCACTCTTGCTGATGTCACAAATCACTCCTGACACTCTTCTCCACCCACTCCACCATGCTTGCACTCTCTTCTTCACCTCTCTTCCACACTCCCTATTATTCTGTACTGTTGATCCCATATTTAAACTCATCCACCTTTGCCAGCTCTACTCCCTACATCCTCACCATTTCACAAACCTCACTCTCATTTACATACATGTATTCTGTCTTGTTCCTACTGACCTTCATTCCTCTCCTCTCTAGAGCATACAGTATCTCCACCTCTCCAGGGTCTCCTCAACCTGCTCCCTACTCTCGCTACAGATCACAATGTCATCAGCAAATATCATAGTCTATGGAGACTCCTGTCTATTATTATTTGTCAACCTGTCCATCACCATTGCAAATAAGAAAGGGCTCCATGCTGATCCCTGATGTAATCCCACCTCCACGTTGAATGCATCCGTTGCTCCTACCGCAGACCTCACCACTGTCACACTTCCCTCGTACATATCCTGTAAAACTCTTATGTACTTCTCTGCCACTCCCGACTTCCGACAGTACCACAGCTCCTCTCGAGGCACCCTGTCATATGCTTTCTCCATGTCCACAAAGACTCAATGCAACTCCTTCTGGCCTTCTCTAAACTTCTCCATCAACATCCTCAGAGCAAACATCGCCTGTGGTGCTCTTTCTTGGCATGAAACCATACTGCTGCTAACTAATCATCACCTCACTTCTTAACCGAGCTTCCACTACTCTTTCTCATAACTTCATGCTGTGTCTCATCAATTTTATCCCTCTGTAGTTACTACAGCTCTGCACATCCCCTTTATACTTGAACATTGTAAACAAATGGTTGTAAGCAATTAATACTGTACATTTAATAATTAATTTATTTTAGGGCTGCTGTTGGATTAAAAAAATGCAATTGGGATTAATTGTGTGATTACATTTTTTAATTAAATAAACTATATATTATTTGCAATTTATTACATTTTCTTCAAGTGTATTTTTTCTATAAAGCAGAAATAACTCGGTGCCTAAATTATGATGCAAAACCATGTTAATAATCGCTTGCCTATGCATATTCAATTATTCCACTTTGTTTATTGAACAGGTTTGTGTAACAGAAACAATGACTACCAAATCCCCACCTCCTGGGGTTGCTATGATATTATGGAAAACTAACATGTATGGTTTTACCTACTATGTTGCAAGACAACATGCCAAAAGCACTAACAGCTACACAAACAATTAAATATTAAAAAAAAAACAAATATAAAATAATTTCTTAGCTTTTGTGCATGGTCATAATTAGGCACTGCTATAGCTCAGGTTGTGCTTAACTGCGTGATACACACAACTAAACTCCACAGTTGTTATGTGGAGAGGAGAAATCATTAAATAGATTTAAGATATGTATAGGTTAGGCTTTTAAAAAGTAAAAAATAGACCAAAAAAACTTCTAAATATGTATCTGAGAGGGCTGTTTATTCAGATGTTTTAAATTACATATTGTCATAGAATGTGTAATTTATCAATCTGTATCACACCTGCAAAATTAGCTATTATTTGATTGAGCATGCAGCATAATCTCTGGTCCAGGCTTTGGTCTTTTCACATCTGGATTACTACAACTCACTACTAGGAGGACCCACTTGTGCTGTCAAGGCACTACACATGCTCCAAAATGCAGCAGCCTGTCTTGTATTCAACCAGCCAAGATGAGCACATGTCATTCCTCTCTTCAAGTCGCTACATTGGCTTCCTGCTGCAGCATGCATTAAGTTTAAATCTCTGATGCTTGCCTAGAGAGTTGTACAGAGTATGCAATGGGTCAGCACCTCTGTATATGGAGACACTAGTGAGGTGCTATGCTCCTTCTCGCCAATTTATATCTGACAGTGAATAGTGTCTAGTGATGCCACCTCTCCATTGCATCAAATAGCAATCCAGACTCAACAATTGAACCAACTGAAAACCCTACTATTCTGTTTATATTTGTAATTTTGTTAAGGAATGATTTTACTCTGTGGATATCCCACATTGTTAATTGATATATTTTGTTATGCTAGCTTTATAGCTTTTCACATGTAGTGATTAACGTTTGTAACCTGTCCTACTACACATGTTCAAAACAGTCCCTATAGTCCCTGATGTTACTCGATTATGTTTAACTCTTTTGTAAGTCGCATTAGATAAAAGTGTCTTCAAAGCAAATAAATGTAAATATAAAATAAGTGTAACTAACTATCTTAACCTTCAGCCCAAATTGATGGAAATGTTAGCATGATCAACTTTCACTGATTTTTACCCAGTTTTGTTGGTTATAGTATAATATAGGCTAAAGTAGACTATAATGTAGGATACAGTAAGTTACATACAATTAATTAAAAAATAACATACTATATCTGCAGGTGGCACGGTGGCGTAGTGGGTAGCGCTGCTGCTTCGCAGTTAGGAGACCCGGGATTGCCTCCCTGCGTGGAGTTTACATGTTCTCCCCGTGTCTGCGTGGGTTTCCTCCCACATTCCAAAGACATGCAGGAAGGTGCATTGGCGATTCTAAATTGTCCCTAATTGTCCCTAGTGTGTGTGTGTGTGTGTGTGTGTGTGTATGTGTGCGCCCTGCGGTGGGCTAGCACCCTGCCCGGGGTTTATTTCCTGCCTTGCGCCCTGCGGTGGGCTAACACCCTGCCCGGGGTTTGTTTCCTGCCTTGCGCCCTGTGTTGGCCGGGATTGGCTCCAGCAGACCCCCGTGACCCTGTAGTTAGGATATAACGGGTTGGATAATGGATGGATGGATACTATATCTGCATCGAGATAAGTGCAAGGCAGAGTAGCCATTTTGAACACCAGAACATTTTCTGGTGGACTGGTGATGTTTCTGGGCTGGTCGAGCTGCCTTGCATAGCCTTGTAAATTCTCATTTTACTCACATCTAGTAATCCTTGAAAAGACACCATCTTCCCAAGTGGTACAACCCCACCAAGGTTAAATTTAAACCATCAGTTCATGCTCTTTCTTAATTTGCTCACTGCATTTAATTGTTTTGCAATGGACCATCAAAGATAAAGGTAAAAGAAAGAAGAAAGGTGAAGCTGAGAAAGCAAGGATTAAGCATAAAATGGCACTGGAGGAGGATATTACATCATGTATATACAATACATATCGGCTTTGTTTAAAACAGCTGAGAAAAACAGTCATTCATTAACTTTACAACTTTAGTAGCGCTAGGTGACTGCAAAGTAGCTAGCTAGCTACTGTAGTAAATGTGACAGCTTAATAAAAGCTCAAAATCTGCCTAATGGCACTATATGCCAGCCCAATCAATGCCTTATTTTCCCTTTTGACAGTACTATACAATATAAAATTGAAAGACAGAGTTTTAATCCCCATGATTTATATACATACAATTGAACAATGGGGATTGTGTCCTCCCCAATGTTTTGTGACCTCTGTTTTTCCATAATATGATTTTGAAGAGCTTCCACTAAGGAGTTTCGAGCACCGAAGACCAATAAGTTGGAGGTTTTTGGGAGGAAGGTCGTTTAGATCATCAAGTGCTATTATGGGTTTGATAAAAACATTTGAAAAGTAGCCCCCAAAAAAACGCACCCCGGCATGTCAATATTTTTATCCGTACAACAGTACATCAGGAAAAACCCTTCTGATTAGCAAGGGCAGGAGGAAGTGAAGAAAGAAGAGCAACAGGCACGTGTAACATTGATGATAAGATGGGAGTTTGCAAGTACTTTTCAGGTTTACAGAAAATTATATGACCAGTGTGGTACATTATTATGACTGCGACATATGAAGAAATTATCCATGGAAGGATATGCAATGATATATTATAGCTATACATGCATTATGTATTGTAAATTTTTAATAAGCCATAGTACATAGTAGTGCACACTGCATAGTTGTAGTCCTATTAATTACTCAATTTCTTTTTTTTAAAGATGAAGCCATCCCTGTGGGAATGTAGCAAAAGAATTTAGGTCAACTACAGGATCCATATTAGAGACAAGAGAGGCTTGTACTTCTGGGTACATCACAAAAGCTGCAAAACTGAAGAGGATAAAGTAAGAAATACTTAGGAAGATGGAAGCAGAGAATGGCTCTTATAACCTCAATGACTGCACATCCCCAGTCCAAATATCTTGGTTTGTTTCTCTACTATCACCCCATATAATCCTCAAGACAGAGCATGTTGTTAATGTGGGAAAAGTGATTGAAAAGCATGGCTTTAGCTATGGAGGATACAAAGATGAAGCTACATATACTCTAAAAAGTCAACACTCTTGACTGTGGCAATTTGTTGCACCTCAGTAAATATTACACCTGCTTGCATGAACACCTACATTGAAAAGAGCAAGAAACAGCTGATGTAGGAGTTGTATGTTTTCTTCTTTTGCTGCCATTTTTCATGGTGGCCTAGTAATAACCCCATCCTGGAGTGGAGGTTGGCTGGTCTGTATCATGTCACTCAAGGGAAGAAAGATTGTCCAAATTCCACCCCTGGTCTGAGGTTTAAAGAATTTAGTCATTCCACTCTATGTTATCTGTTCTTTAGCTGCTCGGACATGGGTAGCACCTGCACCATGATGTTTCAGGTCAAATATCCCTCCATGAACAACCAAAAAAGCTTACTGGCACATGTATCATTACCAGGGAGAGGGCTGACACACTAACATTCTGTCTCCCACTGAGACATATACCTTAACAGCTTTTTTACATTTCAAGGGTGAAATTGCATTAGCAAACATCACTGTATGTAGTGTCTTGTAATGGACGTCCCTCGTATATTGTGTGACATGGCTTTTTTTTGTGCATGAATGTCAATGTGTGAACGCAGCATAATGATAAAGATGACCCTGCCACACAATCTCACTCAGAACACAGTGCTTGTCCATCTGCAATGTTAACACAACATGAAAATGCAACACATTCACTTTGCTTGTATAACTTATTTTAACTGTTCAAATGTTATTCTCTGTACTTTAAAGAGTTAGTGTATATACATTATGAAACAATGTGTATAAAATATAGGACAAATGACATTCCTTATTGATTCAATACTGAACACAGCATTTTTTGTTCCAATACAGGATGATCCCTACCTATTGGGGTGTGTGAATGAAGTTCATTGCCAAGAAACAAAATAGGAAACAATCAAGCACCTGTGACATGCTAGTTACTACTATTAAAATAATTGGACACATTTGCCGCTGCTTCATTATGGATGAAGCATCGTCATAATAATCAGAAATAAAGAGGTTGCGTTAAAAAAATTAATCACAGAAATTTTTAATGGGTTAATCACACATTAAATGCAATTAATGAGCAGCTCGGATTTATTTATTTATTTTTAAATTAGTCTTTTCTTTGCTCCAAATAAATACATTAAAGAAGAAGTTAAATAATATGTCATTCTAATGTAAGTTTCAGTTAAACAAAATTATAAGATTTGTCACACACATGCGCTTGGGAGACAGTTTATGGGCTCAAACAGATGCAGTTACCTGCTGAACCGGGGGTTGGTGCTGCCCTCTAACTCCCCTTTCCTCTCTCCCAGCAGAACAACTGAAGAGACCACCCAATAACATCACTTCCGGTTTCAAGCCTCAAGTTCAGGCCTCTTTATAACATCACTTCCTGCAGTTCCATCTATATATACTACCCTCATTTTCTTTTGTGCCAGTTCCATTTTGAACTCAGTCTGTAAAGACATCATTTCATTTTTTCTGTGTGACAGTATATGGGGGATCCCCCCAAATCTTTGACAGTGTTTTGTACTTATTTAACAGATTTTACAAAGTCTGTTTAATCAGAAATATAAGTGATCCAGAAACAGTTAAAATAAGTAACCATAAATGCTAAAATGTTCCTCCTCACCCAGAAGAGAGAGCAACTTTTAATATAATGAGAAAAAAAGCATACTGCGTTATATAGCCTCTAATTAATTAAAATAATAGAAGTTTAGCAGAGACACTAGCAGGACTACCAAGTTAATTAAAAAAAAACATTAAACAATACAATCTTGACAAATTCTAAATATATACTGCTCAGTTTCATATTAAGAAATTTAGTTTTTTGTAGTTTTAGATAATTTAAAATATCATTTTACGATTTAGCTAAGGTGGATACATTAGGATTCTTATATATATTGTGGAGGACTGCTGGCTTCGTGCTCCGGTCCTCACCCCCAGGCCGCCAGGAGGAGCTCTCCCGACAGCAGGATTGTGCCCCGAGTTCCAGCAGGGCCTTATGGACTATGTAGTATTTATACACAGCCCTGCTGGATACCTTGGGGGCCACCAGGAGTCGCTGTAGGGGGGCTCCCAGCTGGGTGCAAGACATGACGGACGCCGAGATGTCCTGGACATACCTGAATGGGAGCGAGGAAGACTGGGCGCTTATTCGGGCCGAGCGAGCCCAAGCAGCGCAACAGTCGGGACGCGGACAGCTATCAAGCGCGTCGGGTAGAGTTAGGTGCAGGTAAAACGCCCAACGTTTCGGGATTGTTTCTCTCCTGTTTTGCAGACGCCCGCATTCAGAATCTCAGCGGCGTCTCGGATGCCTGCCTCACGTTCCGGCAAAATGGCCGCAGCCCCCAGAAGGCAAGCCAGGATGGGAGACGGCTAGTGACGGCCCATTACGAGGACAGCAGCCTGGTCACCCGCAGTGGATGCCGGGAAGGTGGAGGGTGCTCTGAGTCCTCCGATGAGTCCGTTCGTTCCCCAACGAGACCGAGTCTCCTGGAAGAGGAGAAGAAGGTGAGCCAAGCAGCGCCGAGGAGCGGGAGATGACTGGACGGCCCTCCGTCATAGTAGGAGGGGAGGGAGGCCATCGGCCGACAACGGCCAACCGATCCTCGAAGGACTACAAGGCCCGAGAGCCTTTGCACTCCCCAACTGAGCACGTGCCAGGGAAGGACGCGCTCATTGGTTCCCGGCCGAACAAGACGGGAAAGGCGGAAGCGCAAGTACCGCCGGCCATAAAAACTAACCCTGTGGATTTTAAGGGACTCGAGGAATGCCTCATGCCCCTACACCGTTTCTTTCAGGAGTTACAGGAGCTGAGGAAACGTGTGGAGGAATTGGGAGAGACGGCCGCAGCACCATTGAATGGTGATCGATGCGGGAGTGCAGGTAAGTCTGACCCGTGTCATAGAGTATAAGGGGACACAGTGCGATCTGGCACCGCAGGTAATAAGTAGCGGTTGTCAAAGCACCGTGTGCCAGACAGAGGAGTGTGGCACGATGACCGAATGGTTGGGGAACGGAGCAAACAGCCCGGGGCATGCATGTGGCGTGGCTTTCCAGAGCAGTGCAAATCTCCAGGTCCCGACTGGTCTTAAGTGCGGGGTAACGCCGGTGACAGGAGGACCGGGGGAAGCGCCGATCATGCCAGTGCAGCTGAACAGTGCTGTTCATCGGAGCGATGCAGTGCTAATGACGCCGCCTCCTGGTAAGCAGAGGGTAACGGGTGTGCAAACAGCAAAGAGGCTCTCTTCTTTCCATAGAGAGACTCAGGCTGAGCACAAACCCCAGAATAAACGGGAGATCCCCAAAAGAAAACGTGGATCTTCCGACATAACAGAGAGAAGGGCTGAGAGCAGCCAAGTGGCCGTAATGCCCCCTTTGGCGGAGAAAGGGGCGGAGACGACATTGACGGAATTCCCAAGGTGTTTCTGGTCTCACAGAGGGAAACAACCAGGAGGACCTCGCCGGTGTTACAACTGCCGTCGCCCGGGCCACGAGTGGCGCCATTGTCCCCGGGGGGACAGAAGATACACCGTTCCCCCAAGGTTTGCTGGGGGACAGGGACAACGCAGCCAAGTTCCGGCTGACGTGTCCTCCTGGAGGAGGACGTCCCTCACGGGGCTGGACGTTACGCCCCAGAAGTCGTCGCTAAGGGAGGGGAATTGTGGAGGACTACCGGCTTCGTGCTCCGGCCCTCACCCCCAGGCCGCCAGGAGGAGCTCTCCCGACAGCAGGATCGCTGTAGGGGGGCTTGTGGGCTCTTGTGTGCCCTAATACCCGGGAGTACGTCACGGTCACGTGACAGGAAGGAACGATGTGCTCCTGGGTTGAAGAAAAGGACTGTTTACCCTGACCCGGAAGGAATAAGGAACTGTGGACTGATTGGGCAGGAACACCTCCAGGTCAAGGTGTATAAAAGTACTATGGCCCAGTCCAGACACTGAGCTGAGCTGGGAGATAGAGGGGCGAAGTGTCTGGGCGAGGAGGAGAGAATATTGTTGAGTTGTTTATTTAGTATATGAGTAGTGTGGAGGGTGCTTTGTGCACAGTGTTATTAATTAATAAAAAGTCTGGGACTTTTATCCAGTCTCTAGCATGGTACCTGAGGGTTCAAGGGAGCACTAGCGCCCCCTACTCCACAATATATATATATATATATACCGTATTTACGCGTTAGCATTAGAAAATCAGGTGCGTGTCATACACGAGGTAATTCTGTCATGTTTATTTCTGATTGGGCTCACTCTCTCTCGCTCGCTTGCTCGCGCTCTCTCTCGCTCGCTTGTTCACGCACTCGCAAGGTCTCTCTCTCTCGCTTGCTTGTTCATGCACTCGCACTCTCGCTCGCGCACTTGTGCTCTCTCTCTCTCATTTGCGCTCTCTCTCTCTCTCTAAATGCTTCCTATACAATCACAACGCGCATCGTACACGATTTTCGCGATTTTCTTTGTAAAAATTAGGGTGCGCGTCTTACACGAGGGCTCGTGATACACGAGTAAATATGGTATATATATATATATATATATATATACGGTACAGGCCAAAAATTTGGACACACCTCCCCATTCAATGTCTTTTCTTTATTTTCATGACCATTTACATTGGTAGATTCTCACTGAAGGCATCAAAACTATGAATGAACACATGTGGAGTTATTTACTTAACAAAAAAAGGTGAAATAACTGAAAACATGTTTTATATTCAAGTTTCTTCAAAATAGCCACCCTTTGCTCTGATTACTGCTTTGCACACTCTTGGCATTCTCTCGATGAGCTTCAACAGGTAGTCACCTGAAATGATTTTATATATATATATATATATATATATATATATATATATATATATATATATGATAAAAATGGGCTTAATTTTTGCACAATCCCAAAACATATACCAAGCAAGGCTGGAGCTACCTATCATTGTTCACCAATACCACAACAGCATGTGTATATACTACATTTATCAATATTTCAGTTCCATATAAACAATATATAAATCATGAAACTTTTATTTACAGTATGTACAGTATGCATATAGTATATTTTGTATTACTGTGTAAGTACAGAAGAGGGATTAACACACTTCCTGGTGGAGCACCTGTGCTAAGGGCCATAATCAAGGATGTGATGCTACCAGTCTACATACGCTGAGGTCTGGAGCTAAGAAATTTTAAAATCCATCTGCATAGGTGGTGCAAGTGATGGGTGAAACAGAGCAAGATGCAGAGGACAGAAAGATATTAAAAAAGATCATCCACTGTGGCAACCCCTAATAGAAATAGCCAGAAGAAGAAGAAGAAGAAGAGGGTTGCGCTACATCCTAAAATGAAACGTTTGGTGGTTGTCTTTGCTGGTACAACAGTGTTAAATTCCGAGCTGTGTGGTAGAAATCAACATCTTAATTAAAGAAGGAAACTTATCCTCAACCAAGACAAGTTTGATAAAACCATTTTGAGTTAGTAATCAGGCAGGGGAAAAGCTGTTCATTTTGTCATTTAATTACTCCTCAGCAAATGCCTTAGAGGGAGCATCCATCACAGCACTCTGTAACAGAATGATCAGTAAACAAAGGGTAGAAGTCTGTTTCATAAACAATTGAATTAACATATACTGTCAGTCAATGCATAAATTTTACTCTGGTTGGTTTGTTGGTTTATACATAAGATAACTTGGAAAATAAAAGTCTATTTTTATTATACTCTTGTTCTTCTTATATCTTTTGATTTAGCTATTATCCTTTAATTAAATGTCTGTGTATGTGAAAACTGTCCAGTCATTGCTTATAGGACATCTGCTGATCTCTGAGTACATTTTGCATATGACATCAACCTTCATCTGGTACATACTTGTCTTTTGTGTGCTTAACCATTTCGGTAGTTCTTCTTCATGACATTTTTGAAAACAAATACTTATATATTTCACTTTGCACTGGAAGCCATCCATCCTCTTCCGCTTATATGAGGTTGGGTCGTGGGGCAGCAGCTTGAGCAGAGATGCCCAGACTTCCCTCTCCCCGGCCACTTCTTCTAGCTCAGGCCAGCCGGGAGACATAGTCCCTCCCGCGTGTCCTAGGTCTTCCCTGGGGCCTCCTCCTGGTTGGATGTGCCTGGAACACCTCACCAGGGAGGCGTCCAGGAGGCATCCTGATCAGATGCCCGAGCCACCTCATCTGACTCCTCTCGATGCGGAGGAGCAGCGGCTCTACTCTGAGCCCCTCCTGGATAACTGAACTTCTTACCCTATCTTTAAGGGAAAGCACAGACACTCTGCGGAGGAAACTCATATCAGCCGCTTGTATTCGCGATCTCGTTCTTTCGGTCACTACCTATAGCTCATGACCATAGGTGAGGATAGGAACATAGATCGACTGGTAAATTGAGAGCTTTGCCTTAAGGCTCAGCTCCTTTTTCAACACGACAGACCAATGCAGAGCCCGCATCACTGCGGACGCTGCACCGATCCGCCTGTCAATATCACGCTCCATTCGTCCCTCACTCATGAACAAGACCCCGAGATATTTGAACTCCTCCACTTGGGGCAGGATCTCTCCCCCCACCCTGAGAGGGCACTCCACCCTTTTCCGGCTGAGGACCATGGTCTTGGATTTGAAGGTGCTGATTCCCATCCCAGCCGCTTCACACTCAGCTGCGAACCGATTCAGAGAGAGCTGAAGCAAACAGGACAACATCATCTGCAAAAAGCAGTGACCCAATCCTGAGTCCACCAAACCGGACCCCCTCAACACCCTCACTGCGCCTATAAATTCTGTCCATAAAAGTTATGAACAGAATCGGTGACAAAGGGCAGCCTTGGTGGAGTCCAACTCTCACTGGAAACGGGTTGAACTTACTGCCGGCAACGCGGACCAAACTCTGACACCGGTTATACAGGGACTGAACAGCCCTTATCAGTGGGTCCAGTACCCCATACTCCCGGAGCACCCCCTACAGGATTCCCCGAGGACACGGTCGAACACCTTTTCCAAGTCCACAAAACACATGTAGACTGGTTGAGCAAACTCCCATGCACTCTCCAGGACTCTGCTAAGGGTGTAGAGCTAGTCCACTGTTCAGGGACCAGGACGAAAACCACACTGTTCCTCCTGAATCCGAAGTTTGACTATCCGACGGACCATCCTCTCCAGAACCCCCGAATAGACTTTTCCAGGGAGGCTGAGGAGTGTGATCCCTCTGTAGTTGGAACACAACCTCTGGTCCCCCTTCTTAAAGAGGGGGATCACCACCCCGGTCTGCCAATCCAGAGGCACTGTCCCCGATGTCCATGCGATGTTGCAGAGATGTGTCAACCAAGACAGTCCTACAACATCCAGAGCCTTGAGGAACTCCGGGCATATCTCATTCACCCCCTAGGCCCTGCCACCAAGGAGTTTTTTGACCACCTGGGTGACCTCAGTCCCAGAGATGGGGGAGCCCACTTCCGAGTCCACAGGCTCTGCTTCCTCATTGGAAGGCATGTTAGTGGGATTAAGGAGGTCTTCGAAGTACTCCCTCTTCCGACCCACAACATCCCGAGTCGAGGTCAGCAGCACACCATCCCCACCATATACAGTGTTGACACTGCACTGCTTCCCCCTCCGAAGATGCTGGACAGTGGACCAGAATCTAATCGAAGCTGTCCGAAAGTCATTCTCCATGGCCTCCCCAAACTCCTCCCATGCCTGAGTTTTTGCCTCAGCAACCACCAAAGCCACATTCCGCTTGGCCTGCCAGTACCTATTAGCTGCCTCCAGACTTCCACAGGACAAAAGGGTCCGGTAGATCTCCTTCTTCAGGTTGACGACATCCCTAACCGCTGGTGTCCACCAATGGATTCGGAGATTGCCGCCACAACAGGCACCGACCACCTTACGGCTACAGCTCCGGTCAGCCGCCTCAACAATAGAGGCACGGAATATGGCCCATTTAGACTCGGGACGTAGTCGAAGTTCTGCCGGAGGTGGAAGTTGAAGCTACTTCTGACAGCGGATTTTGCCAGACGTTCCCAGCAGACCCTCACAACACGTTTGGGCCTACCAGGCCTGACCGGCATCTTCCCTCACCTTCGAAGCCAACTCACCACGAGGTGGTGATCAGTTGACTGCTCCGCCCCTCTCTTCACCAGAGTGTCCGACATGTGGCCGCAAGTTGGTTCCAGATTCAATGATGTCACTTCCGGTTCTGGACCCCATGAAATCACTTTCAGTTCTGAGCCCAGTAACATCACTTCCAGTTCCGGTCTCGATGATATCACTTCCCCTGAGCGAACTTAAAACCCGCCATCTTCCTTCTGTTACTCAGTTTTATCTTGGACTCAAATCTGTAAAGAACTTGTATCTAATTACCTACTTTTTGCAGCCTTATTCAAGTATATGGGTGACTACTCCAAACTTTTTACTGGTGTCAAGGCGTATTCTTTCACAGTATGTAGACAAATACATTGTGAATCACAGTGTCTCTCTCTCATGCAGGGTGTAATGAACTTGGTACAACCGTAGCATAAATTCCCAACAACTGTAGCTGAAAGCTCCAACAAGTGGAAGAATCAGTCAGCCTTTAATGTAAAGTTATAAAAGGCAGATGATGATTCCTTATAAAACATATTTATTACAAAAAAATCCTTTTCCTAAGAAAGATCCAAACAGTGCAAAAAGGAAAGCGAGAGTTACCTAAAGCAAAACCTTGAAACAACAAGATCCAACAAGAATGATGAGAAATATTTAATTTCTCTAAAGCTTTCTTTAATTAATTGTGCCAATGAATTAAAGAAGCGGATGGATAAGAACTAATTATGTTTGAATACAGAAAAAATAGAAATGTTAGTTATTGGAGGGAATGATGCTGACCACAGCAACATTCTGTCACTCTTAAACTCAGTTGGGATCACCATTATTTTTACTAAATCAGCAGATGTTATCTTTGACACTAGCATGTCATTTAAAACACACACTATAAAACTATCCAAAAAACATTTTTTCCATTTAAAGAATGTTAGAAAATAAAGGCGTTTTCTAAATATTTGGGATACTGAGAAATCAGTTGATGTATTTATTTCTTTGTAGGACTGATTATCGCAATGCCTTATTCAATGACTGTTCAAATCATTCTTTACACAGCTTTCAGTTAAATTCAAAATACTGTTGCAAGAATTATTGCAAGAACTAGAAAATGTGACCAAAATTTATGCAAATACCCTTAAGTGAAAGTCTGCACGGTGCACTTTAATCACGTCTGAATTGTTTAAGTTGTAATTTCAAACTGTGGACCAGAGGGGTAAATCAAGGAAAAATGTGTCTTTATCCCAAACGTTATGGAAGGCACGGATATGGTCTGCTGATGAAGACTATGCCATACTAGCACGATAAATAAGCTCCCATGTGAGTGAGAAGATACTCAAGTGTTGTGTATGTCAACTTATAGACTGAGTTAGTGGAAAGCCAGTGAAGCCTGTCTTACCATTATAGCATCATATCACATTATGTATACTGTAGATCCCTTATATCATACAATCAAGTTAATAGTTAGCAAGGAAATAAAAAAAATGTAATTGAGTTATCAAACTTTTTAAACCACTTGAAATCTGATATTAGTAGACACAGTATATTCATCTATCCATTCTCCTAACTTTTCTCATTGTATCCGAACCTGTGCATTTTACCAAATACTTCACTCACATCTAAATGAAATGTCAAATAAAACAGCTGCCACACACTTAGCTTATTTGTTTTGAAGACATCAAAGGAACAGACTGCATTGAAATACTTACAAAGACATTAATGAGAATTTACCGAACAAATCTTTTCAAAGAACGCAGTGCTTTTAGAAAATAAAATTGGGCACTTTCTGCATTCAACATTGATGGAGTGCTTATTTTCACATCCTCATACTAATGCATTCAGCCACTTGAGCGTTTTATTAAACAGCCCTTTGAAGTTGAACAGAAGCGTATTATGGTAAGTTTTTAATTTTTTTTTTTTATAATATAAGCCTCAAACAATGGATTTATATCGTTCATTGATGTCACCAGTAGAACAATGTGAAATACTAAATGAAAAAAATGACCAAGAAATGCATACCTTGAGTGTCCTTTAGCAAATGTTCTGCAAAAACTGATATCTCTAAAGTTACTTTTTGCTTTTCTAGTTTGTCATTAAACTGTCAGAACTGTCATAATGAAAAGCAATGCCAGAGCCCAGTGGAGAATGTGGATATTCCGGAGCACTTTTAAGCGATTTGCAGAGGCTGCTTTGGGAGGTTTAGCCTGTCATTTTGTTATGTGTTGTGATGGACGGCTGGGTTTCATGCCCGGCTGGGAAGCCCCTGCTATGTATGTTCTGGGGGAGCAACTTTGGACAGCTCAATACCTCCCCCGGGCACTTGGTGGCTGCCTCCAGGGCCAACGATGATTCCCCAGCCTCCCACCTGGCTCCATCGGAGATGGAGTCTTCCACAGCCTGGTTGGGAGCTGGGATGGCCACTAGGGCATTCTGCCGAGTCTCAAGAACTCGGCTGGACGAGTCATCAGCCCCACCTAGAGGTGCAATTGGGACCAGGTGGTCAAACACCTGGAACACTTCCGGGTGGGCTATAAAACGGGCCAGCCTCCACCACTCAAGATCCAGAATCAGGAGGAAGAGGACAAGGTTGCCTGGGAGGAGCGGTGGTGCCAGAGGAAGGGTTGTTTGTGCTCGGTTTAAAGTGCTTTGGGACTGTGTTGTGGCTGGAGTGATTATGGGGAAGACGTGCCCTCCAGCTGAAGAAAAATAAAAAACCTGTGTGATTTTACACGTGCCCCTGCGTCAGTCTGTGCCGGGTCGGGCGCTATATAGCACCTTTATCACAGTGTATTCTCTCTCCTGTGTGTACATCATTTCCCTTGTGATTCACCATGCCTTTTATTTGATTTTTGGGCACTTCTTAACTTATTGCTTTAAATCATATTATTTATATGCTTTCATTAACCAACATGGAACATGGACGAGTTTCTAGGCATGTAAGATTTGGTGGATTGATTCATTGACAAAAAGCCAAGCTGCTAGGTGATCACTGTGAGCATAAAGATGATGCCAGGTTCTGGAGAGCCAACGTTGATTTTGCTGAGATTTTAAAGATTCATATCAGAAGAGTATATTTAAGGCAAGGGCACATAAAATTAAATCATAAATAAATAAAAAGATCAAATTGAATGCTGATTAGAACATTAGAACAATTTCAAGAAGAAGAAGGCAATAAAGCTCACCAAGCCTATTCATCTAATTTTTCCATCTGGTTTTGCAGGTTCTTAAAATTCTACCCTGAAACATATTATTTGGTCATTTATTCCATTCGTCTATATTTCTTGGCATGAGGAAAACCTTCCTAATATTTCAGTAAAATCTCCCCTTAACTAGTTTCCATCTGTTTCCTTGTGTTATTGTTGAAGACTTAATTTAAATTAACACCTTAAATCCACTACACTTATTCCATTTAGAATTTGTAACAGTTTAACCATGTTGCCGATTAATCTTTATTTGCTCATAGAGGTGTCGCATAAATAAATATATTTTGTACATTAAAAATGATTCCATCTTATATTGAGCATCTTGTTTTATTCAGTTTCAGTTTCAAATCTGTTTTTTTCTAAAACTAAAGGGGGACAAATACCATCAGCAGCAGGCGCAAGGCAAAAAACAGTTGTAGCTTAGTCCATTACAGAGCCCACTGACACTCACACTCGGGTCACTTCAGAGCCACCAATTAACTTCACATCTTTAGGGATTTGAGAGAAAACAGGGAATCCATTGAAAACTGAATTGTAATGTTGTTGAATTAATTGTGTTTTTTAGAGCAACAGTGAAAGCTGTTTTTTTTTTAACTCAAGCTTTCATAATACTTTGGAATTTGACTTTGCTGTAATAAAGATGTCTTCTAATGCTAGAGACATTTCTTTGGTCATCAGGGCAGATAATACATTGAAGTCCTTTATTAGGCTGTACTTCAGCTCAGTATCATGCAGTCGAATAAAATAACAAGCTGTGTTGTACAGGAACTAAGGCATTGAAACATAACTAAATATTTTTTGGAAACATTTAGATTTACTGTTTCAAAAAAGAAGCATTTTTTAATAGTATTTAATAGGCAAATATTTGCTTCATCCCTACTTATTAAAAGAATAAATGTTTGTGTATCTGTGTGTCCATCTGGTTGCATGTCCCTGTCATTCCAGCTAATGGCACATCACAAACATTGGTAGTACAGCAACATCATTTATATCTGTAGCACATTTTCATTCAACAAATGTAGCTTCAAGTGCTGTAAAAGATGTCAAAGAGAAAGTATTCTGTCAGCAAATTGTAAGATAAGCAAATTGGCAAAAACCAGGAGATGAGCATAAAAAAAAATTATATAAAGCAAAACGAAACCGAAGCCCAGTACAAGAGATAATAATCATGGGTGAGAGAACAAAAGGGTGTAAACCAAAAGTACACGTGAGATTTAACATACACCTTACAGTGCAACTTAGACACATGATCAGTAATGTAACATGGGGTCATCAGATGTTTCAGGTCTTTCAACATACACTCAGGCAAACCAGCCAGGGGTGATCAACCTCCAACTTGTGTCTAGGTAGCTTATATGATCCATGTATTGCTCCTTTTGATCCACAGCCCTCTTGATGCTTTCTCAGTGGCATCAGTGTTGTTCCTGATGGCTCTCTTATTGTGCAGTCCCATGATCCCCATCTCCTTGAGGGCCTTGCAGAGCGACTGGCCAGCAAATCCTCAGCTCTCTTCCTCTTAAACGCCTCTTCCATCCGGTCTTCCCAGGGCACAGTCAATTCTAGCAGGACTACCTGGTTTGATACTTTTGACACCAGATCAATGTCAAGCCTGAGCGTGGTCAGAGCGATAGTGTATGGGAATTTCAGTTGTCTCCCAGGTCAACTTTCAGGTGCCATTCTCAGGCTGTTCCCAGAAGCCCCCCTGTTGGGTATGTGTACTGTTGTGGCTTCTCTCCGGCATTGAGAAAAGCAAGAGATTGCTTTACTAGTTGATGGTGCCTACTAAAAAAGATCCCTGTGCAGATGGCCTTTATGATAACCCTCAGCACCTGGTCATGGGGCCACCATAATGCCCCTCTCCCAGGGCTTTTGAGTAATAACTTAGAATATGTTCCAGGGATCCTCTTCCCTGGCACAGCAGGCATGCATGGGATTTTGTCAGTCCCAAGGAGAAGAGATTAGTTGGGCTGGGGAGCACACTGTAGAATGACTGGATAAATAATTTAATCTGGGGTGGCAAAGCTTTCCATAAGTCTGACCAAGAGATCTTGTTGTCCATTACCTGCTCCCATAGAGTCGATGCCCCTTGCTGTCACATCTCAACCAATCGGCAGATACAGGTTTCCTCCACCATTGCACAGATTTCTTCCAGGACCATTTGACAACATTTCTTCCTCAGGCCCTTGCCTGTACTGATGCAAGCCACACTTCAGCCTGGTCAACTGCCTCCTGAGCCCTCCAGCTCCTAACCACCTTTATGCCAACCAAGGAGTCTAGATTTACTGTACTTTAGCACCTCTCTAGCCCAGGTAACCATAAATTTTTCAAACTGAAAGGGAGTCATAGCTTATTCTTACTTCTGTATAAGGCAATGCTGCATAGACTATGAAGAGGGCCCAACCACCTACACAAGAAATAGGTAATCTTCCTCTGAAAGACCTTGATGATGTTCAGTGGGACATTGTAAACCAGCAGGGGCCAGAGGAGTCGTGGCAGGACTTTATGCTGGTAAATCCAGGCTTTGAACTTTCCTAGCAGCCCTGAATTGTCTGCCGCTACAAGCCAGTTTCCTAACTCTCTGCTGATTTCGTGGAGTGTGGCTATGTCCCTCAATGTACTGTTAAAGGCCTTTCCCAGGTTTTTAACTGGCTTCTCTGTGATTGATACGAGTTGCATTCCTCATATATAGAAACACACAAAGATGAACTTTGAATACTTCATGGATTTTTGCATGAACACTTTGGATTTGCACTCATAGCCGTCTTATTAATCTGTTGCGTCAATTGCACGTGGGTCTCAACCTCATAGGTGATGCCCCTACCAATGCTGGAAATGGACCTAACAGCGGCACTAAACATAAATCATACCAAATCATGACAGTAACATGAAAAGATAAACAAATAAAATTAGGTAAGATAATAATGAATAAGAAAAAATAAATATATAAATCCATACAAGCTTATATTACATTGACATATAATTAGAAAAGTAGTGTACTTATATACAATATCATATTGTAAGTCATTACAGTTGAGTAGGATGATAAGGTCAGATGGCACAGAGGACAGAAATAAACAAACAAAAATAAAACCTCCAGTTAAGCTGTAAAAAAATAAATTAAATCTGCAAGGGTACCAAGGCCAAAAGACTACTCAGTCCCCACTTTGCATTATACCTAAATTAAATTAATTTAAATTAAAGCAATAAAATACATTGCATTTGTCATTTCAACAAATGGCACATAAGAAGATTAACATTGCTTTTATGAATACCATACCAAATGGCATATAACAGAGACCTATGCATTGCATTTGATATTCCTACATATGGTGCATCATAAACATTTGTAGTAATGCATTTCATTACTACAAATATTTGTGATGAGCCATCTGTTGGAATGATAATGCAATTAATTTTGTACTACATTCTTTGCAAAATGCATTTCAGCATTAATGCTGAAACGTATGGTAACTGCTTAGACTTAAACCTGTCTTAGATGGGTGCTACAGTTAGTGTTGATATAAGAAAACACTTTGTCAGAACTATTAAATATTGCAATTTAATACAACTTATTATTATCTATAGTGTGGATAAATTATGTGTCTAATAGTGATCAATAAGGATTTTGTTTCAAACATCAACACAGGGAGAAGGCTCAACTTGTAAAATATGAGAAAGAAATAGAAGAAGCTACTTTGGCAGTGACAGAGACATCCATTGTTGTAATCACTGTTTTCTTTAATATATTATTTTTAAGATTACAATTTCCTGATTGATCGATAGGATGCTGCATGCAGATGAACTTGGAAATAAAAAGCTTTACAATTTCATATAGCAAAATATAGGGCAGCTTGTTTAAGAAGTGTTTCTACTGACAGTCACATCTTTCATGATACATTCACTGCATTATTGTACAAGCTCAAAATCCATTATAATGCAGGACTGGTATCAACTCTGAAATTAAACCACAGGCAATTGGTGAAATCATTTCAAAAGCACAACTGCATTTTATGTGTCATTATTGATTTGTTATATTGCCGGTACTCAAGTGTTTCCTGGTTAATTCAATGTCAAGACAAAAGCCGTATATTGGAATTATAAAACTTATGTAATTGAACATAATATGGGGCATATGAATTGTTTTGTCCATGTCAAGAGAGGTCATAATATCTAATATATAATCATTTGGTTTTCTGAATAGCTAGCATTACTTAAATCTTTAGTATACATAAAGCATCCTGTAAACAGTCAGAATGACATTGTGTAAAAGTCCAAATCCGATGTACAATCATGAGAAAAAGAAAGTACACCCTTCATCACTTCTATGATTTTACTGATCAGGATCTGAATCACTATTGTGTTGTCATCTCTAATTTCTATAAACAGAAATCAAACCTTAGGTGACAAATTAAACATAACAGATTTAAATATGTTGTTATTTTTTTCCAAACGGTAAACAAACATTCAGAAACCATGTGGGAAAAAATAAATGCATCCTTCTGACTTCCACAATACTTAGCAAAGCATTTAGCAGTCAGGTGTTACTAAAAAAATATGCAAAACTATTTAATTACCAGGAAGTGTGTCCACCTCTAGAAGCGCAACACTTTTGGCAGTTTGATGTTCTGAAGCAGTCAGGGCTGTGTTAACATCATGCCAAGAAGAAATAACATCAGCCACAACCTTACAGAAGCAGTTGTTGCTGCTCATTAATTTAGGAAATGATTTAAGGCCATTTCCAAATAATTTGAAGTTCACCATTCTACAGCAAGAAGGACTGCTTCCAAATGGAGAGCTTTCAAGATATTTGTCAATCTTACCAGGATTGGATGTTCCAGCAAATTCAGTCCAGGTTCAGGCTATTTAATGCTCAGTGAAATCAAGACAAACCCAAAAACTACATCACTGAGACAGACAGACATTGTGTGAGCATGTTGATTGTTCATGTTCATGACAGTACAATTAGAAAAAGTCTGAACAAATGTGGCTTTCATGGTAGAGTATCCCCTTCCCTCCAAAAAGAAGATGGCAGCATGGCTTATGTTTGCCAAATTGCATATGAACAAACATTCTGGAACAATATCCTTTGGACTGATAAGACCCAGGTGGAGATGTCTGGTCATCATGAATGGTGCCAAGTCTGTCAAAAACTAAGTAAAGCATATTACCACAAACACCTCATACGATGTGCCAAGCATAGCATAGTGGCGGAGGGGTAATGATTAGGGCTTGGTTTGCAGCTACAGGACTTGGGAATCTTACAGTCATCGAGACAATCATGAACTCCAGTTTATACCAACATTTTTTGTGTTAAATGTGAAGCCATATGTCCAACAGATTAAGCTGGGAAAATACTGGATCATGCAACAGTACAATGATCCCAAGCATATCAGCAAATAAAAATTTGAATGGCTAAAACAGAAACAAAAATTAAGGTCTTCGAATGGCCAAGTCGATGTCCAGACCAGAATCCCATTGAGATCCTGTGCATAAATGGATGCTATCAAACAGCAATATTCCAGAAAACAGGATTAGTGCAAAATCCAGTTAAAGTAAGTCAGGATTCATAGAAATCAGCCTGATTCCATTCCAGAAAACCTGGATTTAGCCCAATGTGCATTTCTGGAACAGATTAAGCCAGAATTACATGAGCTGTGTGGCCAAAAGATATGGATAACTCAATAATACTAGTTTTTGGAACAGTCTAAGGATTTGCCTGTTCCATAAAATAATTGGCAAAATCCCGCTCAGTTACTGAGACACCAATACTCTGAAACTAACCCGAAAAAGAGCTGGTTTAACGTGAAGGATTAATGCTTTGTGGTCGCAGAGCATTAAATCATAAGATCAAAGTCTGTAAATGTCCTGGCAGAAATATTAATATTAATATATAATAAGTTGCACTATTTAGGAAGCAGAAAACACAGATGAATGCTGAATGAACAATCAACATAAAAGTACAAATCCTTCACCAAATACTGCCCAGAAAAATTTAATCATTCTCCGATCAGACATTCTGAAATGCCCATAGAAAGGTCTGCATGGATGTTACCATTTTACATCTGAGGTTAAATATATCTGTGCAACCCTCTAAAATATGACATGATCATTGACTCACATTGTGGTGTTGAGCCAACATCAATGCAATTTATGGACATTTCCAGTTGTTTTTGTGTGTTTTTTTTTTATTGTAACAAGCAGTTTTCTTCACAACATTGGAGATCACAAAAGTGTGCTTAACTTAGAAATGACATTTGTGCACAGACACGCACATGCAGTCTTCCCAAGACAGAAATAAATAGAGAGGAATTCCACAGAGTTGCAGGTATGTCAGTTAAATTTTAAACAATTGCGCCATTTTTGTACAGTAATAATAGACTCGCTGATGGAAAAAGATGGCCACCTTCAGCCCTATTGTGTCTGCCCCTCACATTTAAAAGAAACACCTCTGAACACTCTCCTCTCCTCTCACTCTCATTCTCCTCTTCCTGCGATACCTATAACCAGTATGGTTATTAATGCCGTTTTCTATTTGGGGCTCTGCAATGGAATAAGGCAGTAATAGGACTTCTCCCTTATATTGATGGTCATTTGGCTGATGGCTTGTATGAATAAAATGCAAATATGTATATTGTCGTAAAAATAAAGATTCTCCACAAAATATAACAAGTTGGGGAATGTCCCTGTATAATTTCCAGTGGACGTAGCAAAGAAATATATGAAAAAATTATCAAAAATCCAAAAAAGCAATTGACAAATTGTAATAGTGACATGGCATTTATATAGAGAAATATGGCTAACGGAAATGATGTGGACAGAAGTGACGTCATCAGCAGGAGACCGAAAGTGATGTCATCATGGATGTAACGGAAGTAATGTCATTCCTGAGAGACCGGAAGTGATGTCATTGGTGGGCGCTGAAAGTGATGTCATCAGTGGGAGACCGGAAAAGTGACATAATCAGTGGGAGACTGGAAAGTGACGTCATCATCTGGAGTCAGAGGTGGAAGTGACATTGGATGGCCATCTTGGGAATCTGGAAGTTTGCATGGTGAGTACATAGGATTATTTGTCTTCTGTTGATTTGATGAAAAAGAGAGAGATGTGTTAGTACCATAAATCAACCCTTCATCTTGTGATGTTTGACTCAACTTGGGGCTTGTTGACTGCCTCCTAAGCACACGTGTGTGACAATATCAAATACCTAGTACAAATATCAATGTTTCTGCTTATCCATTCTTAAAACAATATGAGATACCACATACACTAAATGAACTACCTACAACCACATGCTAATTCAGGAAGTGGTCCCCTGAGGCAGAGCAGGCTCTGAGAGACTGCTTTGGAATTCCTTTGGATATCCTGCAGGGGTCACATAGTGAGAACATTGAGGAGGTTGTTGACTGCACTACTGACTACATCAAGTTCTGTATGGACATTGTAGTTCCAGTAAGAACTGTATGCTGCTATGCTAACAACAAGCCGTGGATTACAAATGACATCAAGGGCCTTTTGAACCAGAAGAAAAGGGCTTTTAAAGGCAGTGATCAGCATGAGCTCAAGTGCGTGCAGAAGGAACTCCGAGTCCAGCTCAGGGTGGCGAAGGAGCAGTACAGGAGAAAGCTGGAGCAGAAGTTGCAGAATAACAGCATGAAGGAAGTGTGGGATGCGATGAAAATCATCACTGGCAGTAGCTCGAAGTGGGGTGCCACCATTGAGAGAGAAGTGGAGAGAGCAAACCAGATGAACAACTTCTTCAACAGGTTTGACCACCCTAACCCACTCTCACTTCGGAGTACTGCACCCTCCACCCCTCCTTCTGCTGATATCAGCATAGAAGAGACATCCCCACCCACAATTACAGCAGCCCAGGTAAGCAGAGAGCTGAGGAGACTTTGTGCCAGCAAAGCAGCGGGTCCAGATGGAGTATCGCCACCATTGCTGAAGGCCTGTGCGTTGGAGCTGGGGAGTCCTCAACAGCGCATCTTCAACTTGAGCCTGGAACAGGAGAGAGTCCCGAGGCTTTGGAAAACATCTTGCATCACCCCAGTCCCAAAGGTATCACATCCTAGTGAGCTGAACGACTTCCGGCCAGTCACTCTGATGTCACATGTGATGAAGACCATGGAGAGGCTGCTGCTTCACCACCTGAGGCCACACCCTTGACCCTCTGCAGTTTGCATACCAGGAGAAGGTGGGAGCGGAGGATGCCATCATCTATATGCTACACTGATCCCTCTCCCACTTGGACAGAGGCAGTGGTGCTGTAAGAATTATGGGAGATGGGAGTAGATTCACATCTGATAGCATGGATCGTGGACTATCTTAAAGACAGACCTCAGTATGTGCATCTCGGGAACTGCAGGTCTGACATTGTGGCCAGCAACACAGGAGTGCTGCAGGGGACTGTACTTTCTCTGGTCCTGTTCAGCCTATGTACATCGGACTTCCAATACAACTCAGAGTCCTGCCATGTGCAAAAGTTTGCAAACGACACTGCTATCGTGGGCAGCATCAGGAGTGGGCAGGAGGAGGAGTATAGGAAACTAATCAAAGACTTTGTTAAATGGTGTGACTCAAACCACCTACAACTGAACACCAGCAAAACCAAGGAGCTGGTGGTGGATTTTAGGAGGACCAGGCCCCCCGTGATCATCAGAGGTGACTGTGTACAGAGGGTGCAGACCTATAAATATCTGGGAGTGCAGCTGGATGATAAATTGGGCTGGACTGCCAATACTGATGCTCTGTGTAAGAAAGGACAGAGCTGACTATACTTCCTTAGAAGGCTGGCGTCTTTCAACATCTGCAATAAGAAGCTGCAGATGTTCTATCAGACAGTTGTGGCGCGTGCCCTCTTCTATGCGGTGGTGTGCTGGGGAGGCAGCATAAAGAAGATGGATGCCTCATGCCTGGACAAACTGGTGAGGAAGGCAGGCTCTATTGTAGGCACAGAGCTGGACAGTTTGATATTTGTGGTAGAGTGATGGGCACTGAGCAGGCTCCTGTCAATAATGGAAAAGCCACTGCATCCTCTGAACAGGATCATCTCCAGACAGAAGAGCAGCTTCAGCGACAGACTGCGGACACTGTCCTCCTCCACTGACAGACTGAGGAGATCGTTCCTCCCCCACACTATGCGACTCTTCAATTCCACCCGGTTGGGATAAACGTTAATATTATACAAAATTATTGTCTGTCTGTTATACCTTCCTTGTTATCACTCTTTAATTTAATAATGTTCTTTATCAGTATGCTGCTGCTGGAGTATGTGAATTTCCCCTTGGGATTAATAAAGTATCTATCTATCTATAATTACTGTTCAGATGTTGAGGCCAAATATCGGGGTCTCACATTTGAACAAGGTAACAATTCAAGGAGTGGGCATTGTGAGTCTTCTGTTGTAGAATTTTATATGGTAGTAATTAACCTTTGCTTTCTTTTGTTGTGTAATGAACAGTACAGGGTTCAGTGCAGACAGAATAACACCTGACATCTCTCGCAGTAACGATTACAACAACTCCATGCGTGCTAAACACTTAATGTCATGGGTGTTAGACTGTTTTGCTATCATTGATATTACAAAAATGAAGTACAATACTTACATGAGGGCATATGACATTTCAAGTAGATTAATATTGTCAGGAGTACATTTTGCATAATGCAGCAATTTGCAATACAATGCTCGCACAGATTTCATTGATTAACTGTTTTATGTTTTCATCCTGTCAGAGAATTTACACAACATCATCTCCCTTTCCTTGGCAACTGCTGCTGTATTACTCCTCTTTTGGATGCTATACCTATAATCTTCAGGCATGCCACCACCACCTCTTGTTCTGCTGGCATGAAGGTTGTTCTGTCTCCTTAGTTGATTGGCTGTTCAATGCTTGATTCATCAGGGCTTGGAAAATTTTGCAGTGAACAAACTTTAATTGGGATCGACCTATCCAGGATTCCGTGAGCCTGTTGAAATCTGGTGTTTTGGAAACGCTAATCCATTGCTAGAAAATTGTGCTAAAGCAAACAGGACTTTTCAGAGATCAATGATTATCTAATCTTGCTTTCTGGAACAGACCTCTGAAGCAATATTGTAAAGAGGAGTGGGCAGAAAATTCTCCAAAACAATGCGAGACACTGGTAAACTCCTACAGAAAATGTTTACTTCAGTTCATTGCTTCTAAAGGTTGTTCTTCATGTTACTAAATTAGGGTGAACTTTATTCCCACATAATTTCTGAATGTTTGCTTAATTTTTGGCAAAAATACTAACATTTTGAAATCTGTTAAATTTTATTTAGCACATTAGGCTACATTTCTCTGTTTATTGCAGTTAGTGATGACAACACAATTGTGATTTAAACCCTGATTAATAAAATCACTGTACTGAAGTAACAGTGTTGTTTCTTTTTCCCATGACTGCAAGGGTCGTCTCCAATAGAAAAAAAATCTAATTTCTGAATGCAAATAAACAATGTTCTTAGATTGTCAGGTAAAGTGGTGCAGCCACAGCTAAAATGAAAGTTTTGTACTTGTCAAACTGTGATGCTCATCCGTCACTTATGATAAAGAGCTGTGGATGACTGAAATAAAGAATGTGAATGAAACATGAGAGCTACAGGGTTAGGGATAGTGACAGGAGCATCATAAGCCAGAATATAAATGTATTGTCTAACAGAGGCTAGTTGAGGAGGTTTCAAAATCAGTTGAGGATGCCTCCTGGGTACATCTCACAGTCTCAGCAAATCCCATTGAAGAAGACCCAGGAGACACAGAAGACAACACATCTTTTGGGTGGCCAGGATGTTTCTTGGATTACCTTGGAAGAGTTGCCAACTATGTGTAGTTACTATTGCAATCCTCATTAGGACAAGAATACAGAATACCATATCTGACATCTGGATTGCAGAAATTTGAACAAGTATGAGAAGATATTTTTAGAATTCGTTAGAATCTGCAACAACAATTAATAACTAATTGTCAAACGGTAGCTGAATAAAGTACATTACTCAATCTCTCCATTATTTCTTCCCATGTTTCTGGTGCCTCATTTGTATTCATTTTTGTATTCATATTGACATCAGAGTCTGACATTGATAAGAATCAATTGACAGTCTGTAAACAGCATCATCAATGCTCTAAAGCTGCTATTACAACTAATTAGATGTGTATTAGTGTTAAATGAATGATTAACGGAGGTGATTGCCATAGTTGAATGATTTTTAAATATATGATATGCAATTTGAAAAAAAATGGCTTCGACTTTTAGATGATGAATGCTGATTTACATGGTAGAAGGGTTATGAAAAAAAAATAGTAATCTTATTGTAATACTAAATGTATAGCTATGCTAAGTGAAAAGCTTAAGGTTGCATAGGGAGCCTGGAGTAAAATTTAAATGTTTAGCCTTGGTTGTAACACCAACACCTTATTCATTAGACATAAATAACACAACAACATTTTTGCTTCTTGAACACTGTTGGAGTGTTTCTTATAGATTTTTGGGTGCTGATCACGAATATCGCTTCTAAATTTACCCATCATGTACCATTTAAGTTTTGTCATTATTTATTCTTATATTTGTATCCAAACATTTTTGCTCCCGTAAGTGACTTATCAACAACGATTTGTGCAGCCTGGGCATGTCTAGGCATGGAATCAGGCCAGGTTGGAAGCTGTTCTGTTTAAGTTGACATCCTGAGCATACCTGGGCAGGTCTGAATGAGATTGACGCTGTCTCAGCATGCTATAAATGTGGCTTGCATACACCGATCCTGCTCATTTGGTTAATATAGATAGTCAGTGTGTATGTATAGTATCAGTATAGTAAACTATAGTATCTGTAGCAATATAACAGTAAGTAAGCTTGATGCTATAGACGTTTTGGTGTTGGGCGAAAATTGGTGATCAAGACAAGGAATGGGCGCCTCACATTTGCTGTGTGACTTGTGCTGTCAGTCTGAGAGCCTGGCTCAGAGGCACTCGAAAGACGATGCCGTTTGCTGTTCCGATGATATGGCGAGAACAGAAAGACCATGTGGCGGACTGTTACTTCTGTTTGACTAATGTGTCTGGTTTCTCTGCCAAAAACAAGAAGTCAATTAAATATCCTAAACTGCCTTCAGCAATGAGACCTGTGCCACATGACGACAGTCTTCCAATTCCGAAACCACCAGAGGATTAGACCTTAGACGAACCAGATGAAGAAACTGCAATGCAGGGTACTGACAGTGACATTGACGTGGATTTTTGCTCATCAGGCGATCCACATCTAATAACACAGTCTGAATTGAACAATTTGGTACGAGATTTGGGTCTATCAAAAGCAAAAGCCGAGCTGCTGAGTTCAAAACTGCAGAAATGGTGTTTGCTGTCACCAGGTATGAAACTTTCTGTGTTTCGAGTCAGACATCATAATATAACCAAATTTTTTGCACAAGTCGAGAGTCTCTGTTTCTATTGTGACATTGAAGGATTGTTCTCGGCCTTGGGTTGTGATCACAACCTGGAAAAGTGGCGCATCTTCATTGATTCGTCAATGTTAAGCCTGAAAGTTGTTCTGCTACACAATGGCAACGTTTATCCTTCAGTACCTGTTGGCTATGCAACATACATGAAAGAAACGTATGAGAATATGGAACTGTTGCTGAAGCACGTCCAGTATAGCAGGTACAACTGGAATATCTGTGGAGATCTTAAAGTCGTTGCTCTGTTACTAGGACTACAACTCGGCTATACAAAGTACTGTTGTTTCACCTGTGAATGGGACAGCCGTGCCAAACAGTCGCCTATTCTTGACAGAACTGGCCACTCCATAAAAACTTAGTTCCAGGACAGAAAAATGTGGCACATGAATCGCTTGTCAACCCGCAAAGATATTTTTGCCTCCTCTTCACATAAAACTGGGACTCATGAAGAATTTCGTGAAAGCACTGAACAAGGAAGGCAAAGGTTTTCGTTATTTAAGACAGATGTTCCCAAGAATAACTGACGCCAAGATCGAAGAGGGCATTTTTGTTGGCCCCCAAATCAGACATGTTATGAGTGACAAGTGGTTTGAAGATCTATTAGTTGGGCCAGATAAAACTGCCTGGAAAGTTTTCAAAGACATTGTTGACACTTTTCTGGACAATTACAGAGCCCCAAACTACATTCAGCTGGTAGACAAACTTCTCAAAGCACACAAGACAATGAAGTGCAACATGTCACTCAAGATTCATTTCCTCCACTCACACTTGGACTTCTCCCCCGCAAATCTAGGTGCTGTCAGTGACAAACATGGTGAAATGTTTCACCAGGATATTGCTACGATGGAGAAATGATACCAGGGCAACTGGAATCCGTCAATGCTTGCTGACTACTGTTGGACACTGCAACATCATGCACCAGACACTGAATACAAAAGAAAATCAGGAGCAAAACACTTTTAATTCTGTTGAATTTAATAGCTTATGCAAAACATAAACATGACTAAATACGTTATTGTCAGTAAACATATAAATGTCTCAGAGTTCCTACGTAATGCCGTAAAACCAAAACTATATTTGTGCATACCCAGTAGGTACATGTCACAATCAGCAAAGACTTTACAGGAAGCAAGACATTCACCATATTCATTCATTGTTACTAAATGGATTTAAGTTAAATTTTTTTTAAATGTTTATTGGGTTATATAAACTGCTCAAAAAAATTAAAGGAACACTTTGAAAACACATCAGATCTCAATGGGAAAAAGAAATCCTCCTGGATATCTATACTGATATAGACTGGGTAATGTGTTAGGAACGAAAGGATGCCACATCGTTTGATGGAAATGAAAATGATCAACCTACAGAGCCCTGAATTCAAAGACGCCCAAAATCAGAGTGAAAAAATTATGTGGCAGGCTAGTCCATTTTGCCAAAATTGAACTGCAGCAACTCAAAATTGTACGCAGCACTTTGTATGGCCCTTGTGTTCTTGTATACATGCCTGACAACATTGGTGCATGCTTCTAATGAGATGACAGATGGTGTTGTGGGGGATCTCCTCCCAGATCTGGACCAGGGCATCACTGAGCTCCTGGACAGTCTGAGGTGCAACCTGGTGGCATTGGATGGACCAAAACATAATGTCCCAGAGGTGTTCTATTGGATTTAGGTCAGGAAAGTGTGGTGGCCAGTCAATGGTATCAATTCCTTTATCCTCCAGGAATTGCCTGCATACTCTCACCACATGAGGCCAGAAATTGTCATGCACCAGGAGCCACTGTACCAGCATAGGGTCTGACAATGGGTCCAAGGATTTCATCCTGATACCTAATGGCAGCCAAGGTGTCTTTGTCAAGCCTGTAGCGGTCTGTGTGACCCTCCATGGATATGCCTCCCCAGACAATCATTAACCCACCACCAAACTGCTCATGCTGAATGATGTTACAGGCAGCATAATGTTCTCCATGGCTTCTCGAGACCCTTTCACTTCTGTCACGTGCTCAGGGTGAACCTGCTCTCATCTGTAAAACGCACAGGGCACCAGTGGTGCATCTGCCAATTCTGGTATTCTATGGCGAATGCCAATCGAGCTGCATGCTGCTGGGCAGTGAGCTCAGGGCCCATTAGAGGACATGGGGCCCTTGGGCCCCCCTTTATGAAGTCTTTCTGGTTGTTTGGTCAGAGACATTCACACCAGTGGCCTGCTGGAGGTCATTTTGTAGGGCTCTGGCAGTGCTCATCCTGTTCCTCCTTGCCCAAAGGAGCAGATACTGGTCCTGCTGATGGGTTATGGACCTTCTATAGCCCTCTCCAGCTCTCCTAGAGTAACTGCTTGTCTCCTAGAATCTCCTCCATGCCCTTGAGACTGTGCAGGGAGACACAGCAAACCTTCTGGCAATGACACGTATTGATGTGCCATCCTGGAGAAGTTGGACTACCTGTGCAACCTCTGTATGGTTCAGGTATCGCCTCATGCTACCAGTAGTGACACTGACTGTAGCCAAATGCAAAACTAGTGAAGAAACAGTCAGAAAAGATGAGGAGGAAAAAATGTCAGTGGCCTCCACCTGTTAAACCATTCCTGTTTTGGGGGTCATCTCATTGTTGCCCCTCTAGTGCATCTGTTGTTAATTTCATTAACACCACAGCAGCTGAAACTGATTAACAACCCCCTCTGCTACTTAACTGACCAGATTAATATCCCATAAGTTTCACTGACTTTATGCTATACTCTGATTAAAAAGTGTTCCTTTAATTCTTTTGAGCAGTATAGTTATATATAATAATTTATAAATGTTTTAAAAAACATTTGTATTTTCTCATAATTGTACAGCATCTGAGCATACACATCGACACCTTGGGAGCCTCAAGCTGGAGTTACATATTAATAGCTTACCATCAGGTGATTACTAGAAAGTGCACAGGTGTGAAAAATATTAATTTTACCTCAGAGCTGCTCAGTAACACACATTTACAAAATTATCCAGTATGGATATCACTTATTCAGCAGAAGTGTGCCTGTATTTATCAAGCATCTCAGAGTTGCTTCTAGGAATGACACAAAAAGTCTGACTAGGATAAGAATTTGTCCTACCCCAGAGTATGACATCACAAGTTTTTGTTCTTTATTTCACCTTATACTATTTCTTCTATTTGGAATTTGGTAGTTTTTGCATACCCCTTAATGCAAAAGCACAGGGTCAGGCATTGTACAGAATCCCTGGAACAATTGCAGGTTAAGGGCCTTGCTCAAGGGCCCAGCAGAGTAGGATCACTTTTGGAAGTAACAGGGATTTGAACAGGCAACCTTCCGGATACCGGTGCAGATCCTTATCCTCAGAACTACCACTCCTTCGAAAGGGTGAATAATTGCAAAGGCAAATTGCAACCTCAGTGGAAAGGTGAATATTGTCACAATGGACAATTGCTCTCTCTGAGGAGGAGTGGAAGTGAATACTCTTGCAATCCATTCTCGTCCCATCAATAGAGGGTTGGGATAGAATACTTTTGCATGGTTCTTGAGTGATGGGGTTGAATACTTTTGTAATAGCAGCAAGAATTCCCCAGGGAAGAGTGGGGAAAAAAACTTTAGTAATGTCATATCAACCACACTTGCAAACCCTTCTCAACTGGGGAAGGGTTAGAGTAAATACAGAGGTCTCAAGCTACCTTTGCAAACTTCTCCAGTGGGGCCAAAGGACCCCTGAAAATGTGTTCACCCCCATAGCTCCGAGTAGGGGTCCAAGAGATTTGCAAAAATATTCCATGCCACCCTTTCCCTGGAATGGCTGAGATGACATTATGGAAGGACTCACCCACACCCTTCTTTCAAAGTGTTTACCCCCACAGCCAGCTCCCAAGAGAGGCCAACAAGGATTTATGAAATTATTCTCCCCACCATTACCAGAGGTGATGAGTTCCCATTGCAAATGTATTTACTCCAACCCTTGTCTGGAGGGGGCCTTTTGTCATTGGAAAAATGTTAACTCCAACCCTTTCCGGAAATACCAAGCTAGATTTTCAAAATTGCTCATCTCCAGTTGCTGTGGTATTCACCCATTCCTTTCTCCAGAGGGGCAAAAGCACCACTGTAAAAGTGTTCACCCCCCACAGCTCCCAATAGGGATCCAGGATGAATTGTGAAAATATTCATCCACCTCTCCCCAAATGGGAAGATCAGGACGTTTCAAAAGTATTCACGCCCACCCTTGTCTAGAGGGTCCAAAGTACCACTGCAAAAGTGTTCACTTCCAAAGCTCCCAGGAAAGTTTGTAAAAATATTCACCACCACCCCTCCGCAGGACAGGAAGAGTTACCTTTTTGAAGTATTGACTCCCACCCTTCTCCATTATCCAACCCGCTATATCCTCAGGGTCATGGGGGTCTGCTGGAGCCAATCCCAGTCAGCACAGGGAAAAAGGCAGGAAACAAATCCCGAGAAGGGCGCCAGCCCACCGGAGGGCACACACATACCTCAAGTGCACACTAGGGACAATTTTGGATCACCAATGCACCTAACCTGCATGTCTTTGGACTGTGGAAGGAAACCAGAGTACACAGAGGAAACCCATGCAGACACGGGGAGAACATACAAACTCCACGCAGGGAGGACCCGGGAAACGATCCCAGGTCTCCTTACTGCGAGGCAGCAGAGCTACCACTACGCCACCATGCTGCCTTACCCACAACCCAACAATGATAAAACAATAATAATAATAATAATAATAATATTCAAAGTAGTAAGATTAGAAGAAGGATAAGGAACTCAACATCAAGAAAAATACTATAACTGTAACTGAGATGGAAAGATTGAGACACACACACTAAATGAGAGTTAAGCCTGATCAACAGCTATAATTTCAGAAGAATCTCCTTCTCGCTGCTATGGCCATGAGAAGCTGAAATTGAAAAGTAACATTTACTGAAACTAGCCACAGTTATCTCGACACTACTGCTGAAGTTGTGTTCACTCTTCCAGTTTTCTTGATTACCTGCCAGAGTTGTGTACTGTGTCTCTCTCCATTGTTTGGCATTATCTTCTGCTATGCTGCACTTATTTAATGTCCTAGAAGTCTCCACCTGCCTTCATGAACCTTCCCAGGCTTTTAAAAAGTAAAGCAAATATTCCAGGGGTGTGTGCAACAAAGAGTTCAGTGTACCTGTGTGACATTATGCTGTCAATTACCCATCCTGCCCCACCTATCTTCAGTGTAATATGCCGGCTACCACATTGCATCCATGACCACCTGTGTGTTGATACTGTGATATCATTTCTGAGACAGTGATCTTGATGAACGTACCGTTAATCTACCCAGCAACTCCAAGAAAATCAACTGTTTACATGAATGCAGCTTGCTTTATCATTAGTTCGCATGGAGTGGTGGTAAAATGTGTAAATCTGTGTATTGCCTCACATGTTTTAAGGGTGTTCAAAATTATGTGCAAACTTCCATAAATAATTGGTTAAGAAATACCCAAATCATGGCTATTACAAAGTTGCATTTTCCCTATTGTAATAAAAGTTACATTGCCAACATTTTTTTCCACGTGACAGCAGATGGCTTCTTTGCATAGACTGTGATCACATGATGTACATGAAATATTCTTAGATATCTGTCAGATCAATATTTTTTTACAAGTTTATCGTTGTCCAGCATTTTCAAAGCATTCTGCCTTTCCCGGAATGTGTATGCCAGTCTCTGCCTGAATGATATTATCTGGCAGCATCTAGTGAGTTAGGACAGCTCACACGCTGTCCTAAATCTTGATGGAGCTACTCTGAAATTTTTATTTTCACATGACATGCTCAATACATACAGGCACTGATCTGTAAAGTTTGCAGAGGAAAATGTGAAAGCAAAAAAATACCGCCATTTATTCTAAAACACATGGTAGAAAGCAGGAGTTTGGTTATAATCCCTTGAAATATAATTATCTGATGATTTTTAAGTTTGTTTTACTATTACTATTTTACTATACTGCCAATTTTAAAACAACAAAACATTAAGTAGGTAGATTGCACCCAGAGATTTTGCTGATCATCTGATTGTATTTAGATAAACCATAGTTCAGTTTTGTCATTAATTAAGAAGACTATATGTTCTAAGTTCAGTAGCTTCAAACTTCCTTAACTCCAAATTGGCCATAAGTCACTGAGACTGTGGGTATCTCAATAAGTGGGCCCCTGAGATATATTGACATTTTTTTCAGATTTGCCTCAAGTAATATACTCAGAGTGTCCTGTTCTGAATAAGGAAGCAGTCAACTTTAGTCAGTTTACTATTTTTAAACAGTCAAGTAGACAATGACAAAATGTATGATGTCATAATTTCCACCTCAGGACAGTAAAGTATCTATCTATCTATCTATCTATCTATCTATCTATCTATCTATCTATCTATCTATCTATCTATCTATCTATCTATCTATCTATCTATCTATGTGTCCTTCACAAAATATGCTTATGATTGTACACTGAACATTAACAATGAAACAAGATGTCAACTAAGGCATCAACAGTAATTACAAAATTTTAATTAGGAGAAGAAAACACCACATAAAGTGAAATTGGAGTCCCTCAGGTACCTTGGACCATTATGTTCTTCATATGTGTGAAATTTGCAGATGACACCAAAATTTAAGGGCCAACACATAGTGAGGAGGCAGCACATATTATTAAATGAATCTATAATCAATTCAGAAATACACAGAGAATTTTCGCAACTGGACATAGTGCTGCATTCAGGCAAAAGAAGCACTGACGGTAAACAAATAAAAATGTTATGCAACAATGACATTCAAGAAATAAACTGAAAAATAATCAGAGGTTTATGCTGACTCAATTTTTTCATCCTTCAAGAAACATGGAGAATTCTTCAAATATCATATAAAAACTGTTCAATGTAAATCAAAGTATTTTATGCTCAGACTTTATGATCTGCCACTGGGACAATACCCGATGCTGTCAAAACCTCCTGACAGCTTATAGAATAATCATTTTTCATTTTGGACACTAGATCTTTAAATTATAGAGTAACTGAATGACAGAGGTTAAACAAATGTATCTCCTAAATAAAACTGTTGTTAAGATTAAAGTATCTTAGATATATATATAAACATCTTTGATCCATATAATAAAAGAAGACAAGCAAAACCAAAGTGAATCACAGAAAAAAATGCAACTGTCAAAAACAAAATGAAAAACACTAAACTAAAACTTAGCTTGGAGATGTTTGTTCTCCAAACCTATTTAAGCTGTTCTTTCATTCATAAAGTTTTCTTTTTTCCTAAAGTTTTACCAGAACCTAGCAAAGTTTACCCACGCAAGATCAAATGCTTCATAAATAAACTCTGTTTAAAACCAGATTTTATGGAAATTGACGCTTGTGAAGTCATATGTGCACAGACATGAATGTGGATGTTCATACTGTAGAAGAGATGGCCACTCTAAAAAACAGATATAAAAAAAAAAACAAAAGTCTGACCCTACTTGTGAGCATTCTGTTATGAAAATACTATTATTCATTATCATTTGTAGGGGCCAACAGAAAAGAGGCCAAACAATTTATAATAATTAATAATTACAGAATATTCAGACACCACACTACTGCTTCATTGTTTTCCAAAAGCTTCTTCCTGCTGATTAAACTTGAAAGTGTAAGTTGACATTAATAAAACAAGTTATATCATTTCTTTAGTATTAATTTTATTCATCTTAGTATTTCTACTGCAGAGAGATAAACCACATATGTGTATTTTGGTTTCAGTATGGCCACAATGCTTAAAAGAAATATTTCTAGGGAATGTACATCCCTTTGGATACACATTCTTAACAAAGAACATAGTAACAATAAATAACACGAATGCTGCCATGAAAAGACCATCATAAAATGGCATTATGTAACAAGAATCTATCAAAATAAAGTAAAAAATTACAAAAAGCCAAACAGTATTCACCAACATTTTTATGCCATGATTTAAAAACTATCCATCTCTGTATTTTCTGAAACAACACTTTCAATATTTTTTTTCAAATTCTGAACATCAGTAGTGCCAATATCAACAACAATGAGTGCAAAGAAGGAAGAAAAGGAAGTAGCTATAATGGAGAGGCTGGTCTTTCACAGGGCATGGTCATTCTTTATTTCTTTTACAACAATGTCATTTATATCTGTCATAACAATGTCGATTTCATTGTGCAGTAGGTGAAGTCTTATTGAATTCAGATATTTGATATATATTCTGATTTGATACCAAGCAGTGATGCGGGCTCTTTCCAATAACTCAGACTTTACTTGTGATTTAGAGTTTTATTGATCATGTAATCTATATTGCCATCCTGTGTTGTTATTTATTGAATTCTTAAGTGCATGTAAAGCAGCTGATAATCAGGATGGGGAGGATGCACCAGTACAGTGTGTTGCCACACCAAACACACAATGAAACAGCTCAGGATGCTCTGATTGGCAATCCCCCAGGCAGACACTCAGTCCAGTCCCACCCTCTAAAAATGACCATTTGCCACAGCCATGTATTACGTTGGCCTCCCCTTGGCCTGGTCCAGCTGCCCGGGTCCTCAAAAATAATGATGCTGCAAGCCGATCACCCTCAATCCAGGTAATCACAGGTAATTTCCTTCATTTTTGGACTCCGTGAGCAATTTGACACAAAGTCAAAAAAGCAGAAACCCAAGGATTCTCCGAAGAGACACAGTCTAGTCTTCGTCTCAGGTCACTGGATAACATCCATGTCTTGCAACCATAGAGCAAAACAGGAAGCTTTAGGACTCTAATGACTCGGACCTTCATCCTTTTGCAAAGATATCTGGAGTGCCACATACCCCTTTCCAGTGACCTCATGATCCTCCATGCTCTTCCAATCTGTCTACTGAGTTCATAGGAAGAGTCACCAGAGACATGACTGTCACAGCCGTGGTAAATAAACCTCTTGACAAGGTTTGATACTCTCTCTGTAGACAGACACATTGCTGATGGCTGTGCCCAAGAGGTCAGTAACATCTGGATCTTGGATTTTATCCAGCATACTTGCAAGCCCAGACACTCAGACTCCTCACTCAGTCTCACGCGAGCCCCAATCAGAGCCTCTACTGACTCTGTGAAGATCAGGCTTTACCACCAGCCTGGAGAAGTCCACCCTGGATCCCCGCAGCCTACCCTCAGCTTGTTCACCACCTGTGGAATCTCAATGAGATTGGATGGTTCTCAGCTAATTGGATGATCAGCCTCAAGAACTGAGGACCCAGAGATGTCCAACATCCTAACCGGAGGATCAACTTTAAACAGCTGCTCAAAGTAGCCAGCCCAGCGAGTCACAACTGCAACATCATCTGAAAGTACCATTCCATCACCAGCCCTGACTGTGACTCTCCAATGAACAGATTCAGATGTGTGTAATGATTCAGATCCTTGTGGGTCACTAGCCCATAGATGGTGTGTTATTTGTTTACAGATTCCTCTAATAAACACCTCCTTATCTGCTCTCAGAGCCCTAACAGCTGTCCTTCTCAATTCCTGTTATAGACCGAAGCTGCCATCTAGCCATGTGCTGCAACTCCTCTCAATAACATCCAAGGTGCCCTGTGAGATCAAATACTGTACCTCCTTCTGAGAATCCCGGCAACTCCAACACAGCCCTCAGCAACCTTCAGGGTCTTGTCACATAAGGTCTCCCACATCATATTAGGATCAGCAGCTGCACCCAAGTCTGCAAGTTTCTCACACAAACTGCATGCAAATTCTTTATAAACATGCCTGATGTAGGAGTCTGGCAAAACCCAACCTCATTATTGTTGTTGTTTGTTGATAATGGTCATTATTTTAAAATCTGCTACAAAAATAATATTAACTCAACAATTACTTCATAATACTAGTCTTATAAACAGAAATGCAACATTTGAAAGAATTTAAACTTAAACACAGCTAATGTAATATTTAAACATCGTCCTCACTTGACACTTAAGAGTCCTAAGACTGACTGCTGAAAATATGCAATACATCATCTGTTTTGTCATTTCAATTTTAGGACATAGCAAGACCAGGTTTTGGTAACATTCATTACAATTTCTGTAGTAATATTGAGGCATTTTTAATATTACTTACTGGTATTAGTTGACCTACATTACGAAAATAGAAATGGAAAGTGGAAATTGCAGTCAGAATAACAGCTCCATCATCTCCCATACTAATAAGCCATAGGGCAAAGGGTGACCCAGATTCTAGCATAATTCAAATAAGCAGAGCGCAATTTATATGAGTGGTAATGATACCTAATGAATCTGCTCAAAAGATTTATCACACTCTAATTAACGGTGACAGTTGCTCAGACTTAGACAGGAAGACGTCTTCTACATTGTTTCTAGGCAAAGCTCCTGTACGAAAATTCCTCTTCTTTTAAAACTTGAAGTATTTAAAAATACTCTAGCCCTGAAACAGTGTGACAAGCATACAAAATATAAACACAGACATGGAAACAATTTTCAGTTGTCTGCCTTGTCTTCCTTTCCTAAAATCAATAATTTTATCAGAGCAGCAAAGGAGGGAAATTGGTAACAAAAAGAGAAAAAATAAACTTGAAATGGCTTATGATAAATAATGGTTATTTTTTTAATGTCAATAAAAGTTAAATTCATTAAGTCATTTTTTTAATGCTACGAGCACTGAAGGTGATTAAAATCAGTGAAGTCAAATGTGCTACAATTTGCAGCCTTCAAAAAATGAAATAATTTATATGTGCATCACGTATGCATTAAATTAGCGCAAAGGGGAAATCCTTATGAAACTGAAATGTAGGAAATATTATTTTAAATCACTAATGATCATCTAAATGTTACACCTATATTGAGTAAAATGAAGGAAGTATGTGTTAGCTTGAAGTAATAAACCAAAGGGTAACCAAACAGGGTTCCGGTGGGATTATTCTTATTCTTGACAAACAGCTGGGACTGATTTCTAGAAATTTTTGCCACTGGCTTTTTCCTTCTTGGGTTGTTCCGGAGAGGTTGGAAAATTAAAAACGGTGAGATGCAAACTGTCACAAATTGTATATAGAGATTTGTACACTCCATAGTGTAAATTAAGCTGCTTTAAATTGGCTGAATTATTGGTGAATGCAGTTCAGAACATTTCAAATATGATTTATTTGTTTTTACTTGTGCCTTGTGTCACTCATGGGTGCCTGAGGTTCACCTTCAGGGCTCAAACCAAGCAGGTAATATCACTCCAGGACACGAAGGGGCACTATCACTAACTGTTCTGTGACTTGTTCCTACAGCACTGAGAAGATGGCCAGTAAAGGCATATGATGCATACAAAGAAGGCCCCTCCTCATTGGGTCACAGCCTTATAAAGGCCATGCAACCCTGAAAAGAGGTGTCATTTCTTGAACCCGGGCATTCCAGACCAGAACTTCCAAATACTGACTTGCTTTAAAGAAGGGCAATTTGTAAAGATTGCATTAGTAAGCATTTCAAAAGAACGGAGCTTCTGCAGTTTTTTGTTTAAGTGTATGCAGTACTATCATGCATCTTTTTATTTAATTTCACATGTTAGATGTGGCCTCTCAGTTAGGAGACCCGGGTTCGCTTCCCGGGTCCTCCCTGCGTGGAGTTTGCATGTTCTCCCCGTGTCTGCGTGGGTTTCCTCCGGGCGCTCCGGTTTCCTCCCACATCCAAAGACATGCCGTTTAGGTGGATTGGCGATTCTAAATTGGCCCTAGTGTGTGCTTGGTGTGTGGGTGTGTTTGTGTGTGTCCTGCGGTGGGTTGGCACCCTGCCCAGGATTGGTTCCTGCCTTGTGCCCTGTGTTGGCTGGGATTGGCTCCAGCAGACCCCCGTGACCCTGTGTTCGGATTCAGCGGGTTAGAAAATGGATGGATGGATGGATGTTAGATGTGGTTGCCTGGTATTCCTTGGGACTTTGTCAAGTTACTCAGGAAATTAAACTGAATAAGATAGTAGGAGAACATACTACTTTCCAACTAATTAATCAAGCTCAATGGTCTACTCTTGTTTGTGTTCATTATATAGCTCTAACCTTTTGTTTTGCTTTGTGTGTTTTTTTTTAATAAAGAAGAAATAAACTTGTAAACTCTTGGTCTGTCTGACTAAAGTCTTTCTAAGGAAAATCTGTTCTGTCTTGCCACATTAACACCAAATATCCATTTATCCTTCTAACTTTTCCCCCCAAATACACTAGAGCTAGAAACACATAGTAGTGTGGCTACGTCCATACTACCACATTATGATAAAAAAACACATTTTTAAACAAAAATAATTTCTTTCCACACTACCGCTTTCACAAATTCACACCGTGCTCGGCAGTGTCTCTGCCCACACTAAAACGACTGTGGACGTAGACGTTCGCCCACACTGTTAGAAACAGGAAGAGGAGTTTTCCTTCATGCTAGATATTTGCAGCTTGTGCTTAAACATGGAGAAGCTCAATGGCAGGTATGAAAAACTAAAAAAAGAACATTGTTTTGTTTTGAGACTATAAGGTGAGGAAAGCTGCTGAGAATACAGACTGAAATTCATGTTGGTGACACTTAGTGCTACAAGGAGCATTATTCATCATCTTCCAATCAGGGAACTACCACATAATAATCACAAACCAATCAAAGCACAATTAGAATCTGTGTTTTCAAAACTCCATGTTTTCACCCATCCACACTGCAATGTTGAGCCAGTGATTTCAGAAAAAATGTCCATTGTCAGGGGTTAAAATGCTGGGATAGTGTGGATGAAAGACAAAATTGGAGACTAATGTCTTTTTTAAACAAAAATGTAATAGTGTTCATCTAGCTTTAGTCCAATAGAAGGGAGCATAATCCTGGTCTGCTTCCAATGGGCACAAGGCAGGAACAAGCTCTAGATGAGACAGCAGTCGGAGAACACATTTAGTCATACTGAGTCTATCCTGCATGTCTATACGGTGAGGAGAAACTGGACACAGATATGG
This sequence comes from Polypterus senegalus, assembly GCF_016835505.1. Taxonomy (NCBI): domain Eukaryota; kingdom Metazoa; phylum Chordata; class Cladistia; order Polypteriformes; family Polypteridae; genus Polypterus; species Polypterus senegalus. The sequence continues at coordinate 135,736,017 of NC_053156.1, forward strand.
AGCAAACGTTCACATTTTACAGAAACAGAGCCTGGGCAAAACACACACCCCTGGAACTGTGAGGCAATAGTGATAACCAGAGTGTTACTGTGCTTTCCAACACATAAAAATAAGTAAGTACTCTGTAGAGTAGAGATGGTTAAATACTAATAGCTAACATTCTAAAGCGGGTTACAGTGTTTTGATGGTACCATCTACAAGGCAAATCTTTGGAGTCTGTTCTTGCATAAATCACAACCTTCCAGTTTCCTCCTTTGGTTTCATGCAGAAAATACATTGCCAACATGGCTGATAAATAGTGAGATATCTTTCATTGACTGACCATCCAAACTTTCCTTGATTTTATTAAAACACTAATAGGGACAAGTACACAACCCTGAAAGTAGCTTTAAAGTTTCACTTCCTTTTAAATGGAGTCAAAAATAAACTAGAAGAAGATGGGGAGATGTGTATGTTCTCTTAACCCATGCATGACATTCATGATATAAATAATGTTTATTTGTGACAGCCCAAGATTCTTGGATGAAGATGGGTTTTAATTGAAGAAAATGCAATATGCTTCAAAAGCTCTCAGAGCAGTCACTGTTTCTTACCTTTTCAAATGGCCTTCAAACTAGTTAATGGCTGAATTAACATTTAAAATGCAGAGATATCAGGAGCAACTCACCTTAAACTTTTTGCAACCACTCAAAAATATGGCACAAAGAGTAAATAAGTAGAATAAATAAAAGAAAATAAAACTTTTAATTTTAACACTTGCAGAAGATCTGCCACACTGTGCCATCATCTAATGGATCTTGAAAGATAAAATACAGTTTAATAATTTTTGAGCTGATTTGTCCATGTAGGTTATTGTGCTCCAAACTTTGATTCCATCTGGTTAATAACTTGACGTTTCTCATTGATAAAACAAAAAGCTGCAATTTGTACAGCTTCTTGTTATTTATTTTTGCTTCTATTGACTACTAGCTGTCCCCCACAGCTCCGTCCACATAGTAGTGAAACAGGACAAACTTTGAAAATCAATTGAAGAAAAATGTAATTCTGGCCAAGTGGAAGGTAAGTACACTTTAATGTCAAACATTGGCACTGTATCTGATCGTGTTCAGCTCTGATGGGAGAGTGTCCACTGCATGGGGGAAAAAGGATGTGGTATCTCTGGCAATCAGCAGCCAACCTCTAAAACACACATAGCTCTGTCTCAAAAATGTCAAACGTTACTCCTAAACAATCTGTAGATGATAATGTCTGTTGAACAAACAGGTATTGCAAACTAAGTGGAGGCAAGGTATGCTGCAACATGTGGCAAGAGGTAGACCGACCCCCTCCCCTTGGCCTGCAGCCGCTCTCTTGGATTTGCACAAATAAACCAGTACTGCAAGCAAACTATGATACTTAGCATGATGAGAGAAGTCACAAAATGAACTGGAATGTTCAAGTAAATTATAGAAAAAAACCCAATCTAAATTCAATTCATCCTTCCATCCATTTCCTAACCCACTGAATCCAAATACAGGGTCACGGGGGTCTGCTGGAGCCAATCCCAGCCAACACAGGGCACAAGGCAGGAAACATACCCCGGGCATGGCGTCAGCCCACCGCAGGGTGCACACACACACACCAAGCACACACTAGGGACAATTTAGAATCGCCAATCCACCTAACCTGCATGTCTTTGGATAGTGGGAGGAAACCGGAGCGTCCAGAGGAAACCCACGCAGACACGGGGAGAACATGCAACTCCACCAGGAGGACCGGGAAGCGAACCCGGGTCTCCTAACTGCGAGGCAGCAGCGCTACCACTGCGCCACCGTGCCACCCTAAATTCAATTCATTAAGTAGTCATTATTGTCCAACCCGCCATATCTCAATACAGGGTCATGGGGGTCTGCTGGAGCCAATCCCAGCCAGCACAGGGCACAAGGCAGGAACAAACCCCGGGCAGGGCGCCAGCCCACTACAGTTATTAAGCAGTTCTTTCATGAAAAGCAAACATTGGATTTTATATATATATATATTATATAAAAAAATCTTGGGTCGAGACGTGATCATCACAGAGAGACACTATGACGTCAAGTGAGACTAGACATTACAACCTTAGGAAGCAAGACCCGTGAGACGGTGACTTTTGTACATCATGCCCTACTTACAAACAATTTAAAACAAGTTCACGGACATCTAACCTCATAGTTGTTGGACTGCTTTTGGCAGACACACTTGATGTGCTCTCAGCTCTTAAAAATGTTATACCTTCTAGATGGAATGTGAACGACTAAGCGAAGAAGAAAGAGCAGTGCGTCGAAAAGAGAAACGCAATAATTGGAGAGAAAAGAAGGCAAAAAAGGATTCACAAGCGAACAATAATAATCTATGTGCAAATTCAAAAAATAAGGAAAGTAATAATCAGCCCGGACGTCCCGCGAGAGACACTTTAACGTCCTGCAAGACAAAGCAGTGAGACCAAAGGACAGATGCTGTACAGGCTGTTAAATGATCAACGCGCAGTGTGACAAGCAGAACACGCACCTCGGCAGCAGGAGCAAAAAGGCAGCAGCCTATCCTTCCTCCACTCCTTAGCATGTGTTCGGAGCCCCCACCCCCATTTCACAATGCAAGCAGCAGAGATGCAAAGTGGCAGGCACTTAGTACGCACACCGGATGGGGGGCGAGGGGGGGTTTAAGCGAGTGAAGCAAGGACAGGTGCTGTACAGGCTTTGAAATGATCAACGCGCAGCACGGCAGGAGGAGCAGTAAGCAAGCAGGTGATCTGTCCGCATCTACAAAGTGGGCATTCAGCCACCCCCTTTCACAATGCAAGCGGCAGAGACACAAAGTGGCTGGTGCGTGGTGTGCCCCATGGTTCTCGCGAAGCGAGCAGGGGGCAAAGCCCCCTAGTATATACTGTATATATATATATATCTATATATATACATTACATATATATTTAGATATACATTATATATGTATACTGTATATATACTGTATATATACATACAGATTATAAGTATTTTGTCTTTAGATTAGTCATACTTTTTAATTGTGCTGTATTATATTGTTACTCTGGCTAAATTCATCTGAATTTTGGTTTCTGAATTTTGTTTTCAGCTTTAAAAAACCATACAAAAGCTGATTTCTCCATCTTTGGAAAAATGAAAAAGATGGTTTCCTAATTTACAAGATTTTGAAAAGTGAGTTTCTTCTGTATCGAGTAGGATAGATTATTGCAATGCATTACTGTTTGGAAATTCAAATCATGTCACTTAGTATTCTAGAGTTATTTCAGCACCCACTAGAACTAAGAAGTATGACCAGATAACTCCAGCTTTTACATTGCTTTGGTGTATTCCGGTTAAGTTTGGGGCCAATTTTAAAATCCTCCTAATCACATATAAAGTTGCTTATGTTCTGGTCCCCTTGGCAAAAAGTATTAGTGCCTACATCTCATGGTGTACTTTGCAATCTGAAGATGCAGGCTTGCTTAAAATTCCAAGAGTAAATAAAGCTACTTTCCATTTACATTAAGACAAAAGATTCAAAATGTGAGCATCATTTGTAAGAGCTTCTGCTGAGGCGGTTTCATATCAATTAAGTTTCTCCTATTTTTTTGTTCCTTTTTCTGTACCTTGCAGCAGCACTTTGATGGCAGGCAGTGTGGTGTAAAAGTTAAGGTTTTGAACCCAGAATTTCAAACCCTGAGGTTGTGGATTTCAATCCTGCTGCTGATGTTGTGTGAGCATGAGCAAGTCACTTCACCTGCCTGTGCTCCAACTGAAAAAAACAAAAGAAATGTAACCAATTGTGTCTTAAATGTTGTAAGTCACCTTGTATAAAGGTGTCACTCAAATAATAAGTAATAATAATAATGTACCTTGATGTAGATACACTGTGTGGTTTCCTAACTCATTTCTTGTATCTTCACGGTATTCTGTAGTAGTTATGGCTTTCCCTGACTGTTAATACATGGTAGAATGTGATCACAAGCATTTTCTTTTTATATATTGCATAGTGAATTTTTTTTTTTTGGTGTTTTAGTTGTTTGTCATTTTTCAATTTTCAATTTTTCAAGTATTTTCCAATTTTGTTCTATTACTGTATAGCAAGCTTTTAGTTATAGTTGTGTGGGCTTTGTAAAGAATGAGAAGAATATGCATATCCTCTATTACCCTAAACTTTTTGTTGTTCGATGTTTAATTTATAATAATGCAGATGAAGTATGTGCACATTTATTAAAGTATCTTGGTTTCTGGCCAATTCTATTCATTTCTCCACTTTCTTAACCGACTTCTTTCTGGTCAAAGGAAGGTTGAGTGTCTGTCTTGAAAGCAATTATTTTTGCTGTTTTGTACAGTCCTATTTCCTTTTTTCTGTACATGTTAACAAAATCAATATTAATATGCATTATATATATTTAGTGTGGGGATACCCAGCTCTTAAGAGACTGCCAGGATATGGGGTATTGTAGGATAGTGAATGAAAGGAAATGTTGCAGAGAAAATGTCCAGACAGTACAACTCAAACTGGCAAAGGTGCGGTACATGTCATGCATTGTGAAAAGATAAAAGCTGACTAGGTGGCTATAGATACAGTATTTGTCATGCAGTAATCAATTACTTTTTATATTTAGATAAACATTTATTTATTTGTTATATTATTCGGTTATATTAAGTATTAAGTGTATAGACAATTCTTTAAATGTTTGTATATCATTTAATTATTCATTCCGCCAGTTCAAGGTTAAAAACAGCATTGGGTGGGCAGTGCAGCACAACCTGCAAGTAATGGTCAAAATCTGACCTTCTCAACATGGTTCTGCGCTGTCAGAAAAAAAAAATCGAGTAACTGAAGAAAAGTGCTAAGTGTTTAAAGTAACTGAGGAAACCTCTCATGCTTGTGGACTTCACAAGTAAATATAAGAATGAAATACATCAGAGTGTAAATACACCCTAATATTAATTAAACAATATAAAAGTATGTCCTCATATCTAAAGATATAATATTATTTCCTATTTCATTATAATTTATGTTACACGATAGATCTCTGTTAAATTAAAAACGTGTGTCTCTATCTAAGGTTTATATTCTCATAACTGTATATTCAATTGACAGTTAAATATGCAATCATTACTTCATGCAGTTCCTTACTGCCCCCTAAAGGTGAAACTAGATTTTACTTTGGGTTGCATCAAAAAGGAATTCCAAATTTTTAAAAGCAGAGTTTAATAGGAATCTTGAAAAATCTGGAAAATGTTTGGCTTTACTGTTTGAAACTAAAACTCTATCTTAGTTTGCACTTTGTTTTTACTGTTTGAAGCATGTGTTTATACTGTGCTACTGCTTGAAAGGTGATGTTCCCTTTTGGGTTAAAAGCACTATCTATCTATCTATCTATCTATCTATCTATCTATCTATCTATCTATCTATCTATCTATCTATCTATCTATCTATCTATCTATCTATCTATATGAATTCATGCAGTCCTATAAAGAAACATTCTACAATACGCCCAATTGTGACCAAGTGTTTGAATAAGCTGGTTCACCAAATGAATGAATGGTTGTTTTATAAAAGTTGTAATAAATGTGACCATAGACACACTCCTAGGAGGCATATACAGTTAGGTACATTACCACAATGAATTTTAAATGAAACAACTCAGATGCAGTTGAAGTGCAGACGTTCAGCTTTAATTCAGTGGGGTGAACAAAACGATTGCATAAAAATGTGAGGCAACTAAAGCATTTTTTTTAACACAATCCCTTCATTTCAGGGGCTCAAAAGTCATTGGACAAATTAAATAACTGGAAATAAAATGTTAATTTCTAATACTTGGTTGAATGTAATGTACAGAACCAAAATTAGAAAAAAGTTGTCTCTGTCCAAATATTTATGGACCTAACTATATGTACCATATAATAAGGGAAACTAGCCTTATTAACCTGATCGAGGCTTCTATTTATTGCTGGTGGCTGTGAAACCACATAGCTGTAGAAGAAATCTAATTGTGTCAATCAAAAAGACACAGACAAAGAGACACTTTAGGAGCCATTGCTGGAGGGCAGCTGGCAGTCTGAAAAGCTGGAAATAAGAGGTCATCAAATTGAGGTGAAGGTCAAGCCGAATCTTATTATGCCTGAATGGGAAATTTAATTGGGTTTATATATTCCAACTGAATAACACAAAATATCAGACAAAGGATTATGAAACAGCTGCAAATGAAATTCTTTACATTTCATGGTGTTGTTCTTCAAAAGAGGATTCTGTCACATAACAGAATGGGTAGAGAGAGACAGTGAGAGAGAAAAAGTAACCGATCAATCACTTCTTGAAATTTTTCCCTGTTATGTCATTTAAAAATTGGGCTTATGGATTTTTCTTAAGTCTTTTCAGTCGATCCTCAGTCCATCGGTGTATATAAAACTTTAAATGATCAAAATGGATGAGTATTTAAGCAAATTAACCAATCAATAATGCACCTAACATTTTAAGCATATTGTGCTTGTCACTCAAAACTCACAAAAATGATGTCACTAATAACAACTATAGCACTAAGGAACAGGCTATCAGAACCTCAGAAGGAACCCCTTATGCAAAGAGTATAATTTTTGAAGATCTAAAATTGAATAAACTAGGATAAATTTATATTTTTTAATATGATAGTGAGCCTATTGCTCTACTAGCAGTATACTGCATATGCACTGGTGACTAATCCAGGACTGTATAAAATGAAACAGCTGATTGCCAAATAAAATGCTTGTATAACATAGAAATCTCCAGTGAGAATATCCATCCATCCATTATCCAACCCACTATATCCTAAGTACAGGGTCACGGGGGTCTGCTGGAGCCAATTCCAATCAACACAGGGCGCAAGGCAGGAAACAAACCCCAGGCCGGATGCCAGCCCACCGCAGCCAGTAAGAATAGACAAATTCAAAATATTAACAGACTTTGGATTTGGGAATGATCTTTTTGATTTGGGGTAATTTTGCTGCCACATGACCGGGACTCTCTTAGCTCACTATGAACTCCTTTTCATGCTGGAATATTTTAAAGAAAAATGTGGAAACCATCTGACTCACAGCCAAAGCTTGATTAAAAATAGATTATGCAATAGTACAATGATCTTAATCATACCAACAAGCCAAAAAAACAATTTAATGAAAAAGAAGATAATTACATTTTGTAATGCCCAATTCAAACTCCAGATACAGTGGAACCTCGGTTCACAAACGTCTCGGTTCACGTACAACTCGGTTCACGACCAAAAAGTTTGCCAAACTTTTACCTTGGTTCACGACCACACACTCGGTATACGAACAAGCCAGTTTTCCTTTCGGTTTGTGCGCGCCGATGATTTCCGCACGTGTTGCATTGTTCTCGGTCAGAAGTGCCTGTATGCTGCACGTGCATGCCTGCCTGCTGCTGAGAGAGAGGGGGAGGGTGCGTGCTGCTAAGAGAGAGAGAGCGAGCCTACACGTGCGTGCCTGCCTGGCCTGCTGGTTCATACGCGCCGATTGCTGTATTTAAGCACGTGTTGAGCCGCTCCCTGTTCATTGTTCTCAGTCAGACGTGCGTGCTTTACCTGTGATCTCTTTGTGCTCTACAGTATTTCGTGTGCTTTTGCAGTTAACCATGGCTTCTAAGCAAGTGAAGAGTGGTGAGAAGAAAGTTTTGAAGAAAATTGAAATCGAAGTAAAGAAAGAAATTATTGAAAAGTTTGAGCGTGGCATTCGTCTTACTGATCTTGCCGTCGAGTACAAGAAGTCAAAATCTATGATTTCAACTATTCTAAAGCAGAAAGAATCTATTAAAGCAGCTGATGTTGCAAAAGGAGTTACAGCATTAACCAGGCAGAGGCTTCAAGTGCTGGGAGAGGTGGAAAAACTGTTTACCAGTTTACTAATTTACTAATTTGAGAACCCTCGTGCTTTCAAGCAGCGCAATGTAAACAAAGCCAGACTGCCAGTAATTTGTAGGGCAAACATGAAGGGCTGGGTCACAAGGACTTTGTTTTTGGAATGGCTGCATGAGGCTTTCGCTCCCACCAGCTAAACAGCTAAAAACACCAGAAACCCAAAAAAACACAAGAGAGAAAACACCTGAAGGAAAACATCCCTCCATTGTGGAGCCAGACTCTTCCTCCTCACTGAGGGTCGAGGGCATGGTGGACCTGTGGCCTCAGGTGGTGAAGCAGCAGCCGCTCCATGGTCTTCATCACATGTGACGTCAGAGCAACAGGCCGGAAGTTATTTAGCTCACTAGGACGTGATACCTTTGGGACTGGGGTGATACAAGATGTTTTCGAAAGCCTCGGGACTCTCCCCTATTCCAGGCTCAGGTTGAAGATACGCTGTAGAGGACTCCCCAGTTCCAGCGCACAGGCCTTCAACAGTTGTGGCGATACTCCATCTAGACCCGCTGCTTTGCTGGCACGAAGTCTCCTCAGCTCTCTGCTCACCTGCGCTGCTGTAATTGTGGGTGGGGATGTCCCTACTATGCTGGTATTAGCAGAAGGATGGTTGGAGGATGCAGTACTCCTATGTGAGAGTGTGTTAGGATGGTCAAACCTATTAAAGAAGTTGTTCATTTGGTTTGCTCTCTCCACGTCTCTCTCGATGGTGGCACCCCAATTCGAGCTGCAGCCAGTGATGATCTAAATCCCATCCCACACTTCCTTCATGCTGTTATTCTGCAACTTCTGCTCCATCTTTCTCCTGTACTGCTCCTTCGCCGCCCTGAGCTGGATTCGGAGTTCCTTCTGCACGTGCATTGAGAAGCTCATTGAGAAGCTTTGTGAAGACCTAAAGAAGGTTGTACATCAACAAATGCCTACAAACATTAAGGAATGGAAACAGTGTTACCAGGAGACATGAAACAAAGCCCATTCATTGTGATGTAGGAGGCTGATAAATGCATACAGAGAATGTTTAGATGCTAGAGGTGGTTCTTCAGTTTACTGAAAAATGAGGTGTACCTCCTCTTTATAAATGGCATCTGTACATTGGCTAAATATTTGTAAAATAAATAATGACTGCAGAAAATCTGTAGGTTTAGAATGTCATCAGAATTTTAAAAGGACTAACCAATGGCTGTTCTGAATAAAAACTAAAAGGCTGTACACTTTTCACATAACGGTATGGACAATAGCATCCAGTGATCACAATACAGGAGATTTCGAATTATTCAAAAATTAAACATCTAAAAATATTAAATTTATAAGCTAAATTTGAGGAGATCCAACAAAGCTTTAAATGAATCCTCCACCTTAAAATTATATTTTTTATATGTTACTTACTCTATGGAGTTTATAGTGATGGCTGGGAAAATTTTTATCTCCTGTTTTAATTTAGAATGGAAAGAAAAAAGATTATAATAAAACAGAAGTCATTGGTGACCAATACTGTACAACAGCAAACAATGTGAAATGAATCCATGAAAAAAAGTAAACTTTTTAATTGAAGGTCTGCTTTTCCCCCTCATTCACTGGTCAAGAGTCCTGTCTTCCATTCAAAACTGCAGTTTTAGGAAAACATGTTTCTTGTTTATAATATGTGCTGATTTTTCTGGAAGTGTGTGTTTAACAATATTTTAGCAGAAAATGCTAATGTTTTGCACATTTTGAGCATTTGACTGGATAGCTGACATGTGGATAATGCAACACAAGTAACACAAGATTTTCTTTCTTTTTTGCATGGACATTTTTCGTGGCATTCACTGTTGTAAAGCTTCAGTCACAACTGGGTTCTGTTATATCAAACTTTTTTCTTTACATGACAGCATTAGATTAAAAAAAATTCTAAGCTATCACTACAAACTATATGAGGTACGTAGCATATACAAAAAATAATTTTTGGGTGGAGTATTCCTTTAAATAAATTATAAATAACATTTAGTTATGGGAATGGTTGAGGAGGCATCTAGTAAATTTAAAAGTACATTTCATACAATATAAACCAACTTCATATCAAATAGTCTTGATGAATTAGTAAGGACATAACAAATTCAAGATGAGAATGTACCTGTAATAACACTTCTAAAAAATAACTGTGATGCTTAAAAAACGATGTGAGGTTGGCAGTTACAGTAAATAGGCAGTTAGAAACGTATACTTTTACTATTAAATATTAAAAAAATATTAAACAGACATACCTCAGAATGTATTTTAGCGTTAAAGAATAAGAGGATAATTAATAAGAGAGGAAGTGAAGTACATTAAAGTCAGCAAGATTTCAAAGATTAGTTACCATTGATGATGCATAAGGCTATAGATTATAGTGAGGTAATCAAAATAATTTAGAAACTATATGTAACAAATGCTACTAAAATTAAAAACAGATAAAGAAAATAAATTAATGAGGCTGACCAACATGTGCCAATAGGAAACCAAAGAACTATAACTGTAACTATTGTTAGGGATGGCTGGCATCCTTACTCGGCTGGGATGCCCTCAACTGGGAAAGACTGGTAGACTGGCATGCATAGAACACTATCTCCCCCAGACCACCAGATGGCGGCCATCCTGGGTTGTAGCAGCACGACTTGTTTCTGTAGGGTGCCATGGGAATTGAAGTTCTTCAACTCATTCCTGTTGGGTTCCGTGGGTGCCGCCAAGGGGTGCTGTGGGAACTAAGTAGCCCTACTTTGGAGGGCTCTCAGCTCATCTAGAAATACTTCTGAGCTATGTCTTTGGAATGCTGGAAGTGCTTCTGTGGGTAACATAAAAGGATCTGCCTGCAACTGCCCGGAGAGAAAGGATAAAAGCTTGCTGGGAGGAGTGGAGACAGAGGGTGACAGAGAGAGGGGAAGCAGAGAAGAAAAGCATTGCAGTGTGCCTGCTTGTGCTTTCTGTACTGTGCTTGAGGTGGGAAACACTTAGGGAAGAGTTTCCCACAAATAAAAATCCTTTGTGTGTTACTTAACGTGTGCTGAAGGTGGAGCACCCCCTCAGGCCACACTATATATATAGTTTAATTATAGGATTGGTTCCAAGAAACCCAACAGAGTACAAAGTGGAATGAAATTGTACTTTTTATGAGAAACACTAAGTTAAGCAATTGAAAGAGCCAATAGGCTTATAAACATTATTGTATGGAGCAAAAGTAAATATTAAATAAGTTCAATTTGTAAAATGTAATTGTCTGGAGTACTGAATTAAGTTTTAGTCTCAATGATACAAAGCCAACATAAAAGTGATAAGAGTCTTTGCAGTAAATTAATTCCAGGGCTGCAAGATTGAATAGGCAGAATCTCTTTGCACGAATAAGCAAATTGTTTAGATTTTATTATTAAATTAGCATATTCTATATGTTACTTTAAGTTCATTTCTACAGGAAGAACGTTTAGCTAGACCTAGTCCTGAAATTCACTCACCATGCTTCTTGCTTCCTATTCTGGTTCTGTAGTTCTAAGCAGAGAGGGAAGAAATCATCTCACAGACAGTCAGTCTTAATGAGAATGACGGCTCATCTGATGATATCTAACTGTAACAAACAGTCTTGGTAGGCTTTAACTTTACAATTGCTGTTCTTGTATTAATTCCTGCATAATTTTTACCCTCTAATCTATACTAATAAAAGGCAAAGCCCTCACTCACTCACTCACTCACTCACTCACTCACTCACTCACTCACTCACTCACTCACTCACTCACTCACTCACTCACTAATTCTCCAACTTCCCGTCTAGGTAGAAGGCTGAATTTTGGCAGGCTTATTCCTTACAGCTTACTTACAAAAGTTAAGCAGTTTTCATTATGAAATTTTACACATAATGGTCATAACGGTCGATAACGTTCGACAACGTCCGCCATGCTGAACTTTCTTATTTATGGCCCCATCTTCATGAAATTTGGTAGGCGGCTTCCCTGCGCTAACCGAAGCCGATGTACGTACTTATTTTGATGGTATGACGCCACTGTCGGCCGCCATATTGAACTTTCCAACGTCACTAATTTTCCAACTTCCTGTGTAGGTAGAAGGTTGACCCCATCTTCACGAAATTTGTTAGGTGGCTTCTCTGTGCTAACGGAAACCAATGTACGTACTTATTTCGGTGGTATGACGCCACTGTCAGCCACCATATTGAACTTTCCAACATCACTAATTCTCCAACTTCCCGTGTAGGTAGAAGGCTGAAATTTGGCAGGCTCATTCCTTACAAGCTTACTTTCAAAAGTTAAGCAGGTTTCATTTCAAAATTCTACGCGTAACGGTCATAACGGTTGACAACGTTCGCCATGTTGAACTTTCTTATTTATGGCCCCATCTTCACGAAATTTGGTAGGTGGCTTCCCTGCGCTAACCATAACCGATGTATGTACTTATTTCAGTGGTATGATGCCCTGAGTAGTATAGGAGCGTCACTATTATACATCATCAGATTTTGACAGGTGTATGTCCCGCCCCCTTGGCATTTCCGGTACCCACCTGCTGCCACCTGGTTCATGGGCATTTCCCCCCGCGGTCTGATCTCTGCCTGTTGTCGGGTGCGCTGTTTAACCGCATCGGACCTTTGTCAGTCGTGCAAGGAAAAATGGTCGGCCGATCTTAGCCTTGATGCTAAAACTGGGGCTGATCATCTTTGTGAGCCGAGACGGACCTTTGGGAGCCTGTAAGGTGTCATAAAAGGTAAGTCATCAATGGGGCGGAGCAGACATCCTGCTCCTATCTCTATGCAGCGCCCGGGTGTGTACAGAGTGTACAGAGAGCGTGATTGACAGACCCGAGAGGATGTACAAGAAAACTTTAGAGAGAATCTATTACACACCCAAGGAACCTGGCAGTACAGCCCAAAACACCCCTTGAGCATCCCGTTACCTCGCCCACCTTGTAAAACCATGCCCTTTATAAAGCAAGGCATATTTCAGATACCAAAAGTGTTTAAAACAATAACTTTCAGAGTGGATGTACAAGGAAAAAGGTTTTAGAGAGAGTCTATGACACAGCCAAGGAACCTGGCAGTACAGCCCAAAACACCCCTTGAGCATCCCGTTACCATGCCCACCTTGTAAAACCATGCCCTTTATAAAGCAAGGCATATTTCAGATACCAAAAGTGATTTAAAACAACAAGTTTTATTCAATGATTCAAAAAAGATGCCAAAGTGTCTTAAAAAATCAAATTTTATTGAAGCAAAATTCCAAACATAGCAAAATAAGATCTGGTCTTCAGTTTGAGTTACAAATTGTTTGCTATACATTAAAATTGTTTAAAGTATGAATAAAAGCAGGAGAAACAGCCGTAAAATAATCACACAAGCTTAATTGTATACAGATTTGCAATTCACTTGAAAAGAAACAAAAACACAAGAAAATGTATACATATAGGGGTACGCAAATGAAAATTCAAAACCAGGTCCAAACCCATCAGTGAGTCGGTAATACACCTAAAAATGTTTAAACCAGCACATACTTTATATATTTATACTTCACTAAATTATGTAAGCCTATTTTCTCTGTTTGGAACAGAGCCGACCACATAAAGCTGGTCTTCACAGGCTGAATCAGTTTTGCGTATGCATCAATGGGTCTCTCTCCTGCTCAAATTCAGCTATAATATCATCCATATCAATCTTGATAGCTTTACGAAAACAAGGGAGATTGTACATTTTTAACAAAGCACGCACACAGGACACAAGTCTATCTCTTCTAGCCCTTTTGAGCATGAATAAGCTATGTTTATATGCAATAATTGGTTTAGAGAACCAAATACTACAAATGTGTCCATCTGGTATGTATTTGTTCTCTTGACATTCCGCACATTTTTCCCCTAAATGTTCAACAGAGCTAAACACATAAGCCCAGATGACTGAGCGACCAACTGTAGTCATAATGAATCTTTTTCTAGCAGATATAATATAAGGAGAAAACCTTCTATAGGTTGCATTACGTGTCACGCTGGGCAGGGACCTGGTTTTCCTTGTTCTAGCTTCCGAGTCTTGGTTCCTCTGACAACAGAAACAAAACACAAACAGTTAGCCGACAGAAAATACAACACAAACAGGTCTTGTTTAGCATGGATAATGCAATTTGCTTAAGTTTCTGTAAATCGATTTTGGCTTTAAAAAATAACTGTAATGGTGATTAGAGACAAGTTCAAAAGCTGCTGTTCGAATCTTGGGTTTTGTTGCACGTTGCATCTTTTGTATAAGCTGAAAAGTGTTTACTTCAGCAACAAACAGCTTCAGACAGTTGAGAATATGATTTTTTGTCGGTTTCACAATTCTTAACCCGCACAATGGTTTAAACATAGAAAACACCGTTTGAATTAATCTTTTAATACTGATCTGTCGACAGATGCTGGAAACACAAGGGTGCATCTCCTCAGAATCAGATTCTAGTAAAAGACAACTGTGCCCATCCTGAGATTCGTCACCCAAACGGCATGCTAAACAAGACCCCGTTAATACATCTCTTACACAACTACTGACCACGTAAGCTACAACAGACTTTACACAATGCTTCATTAAAATCAATCCGGCTCTGTGACTGCGATGGCTGGCAGGTGTTTGGGAATATATACACAGGTCTTGAGACTTCAGATTTGAAGTTGAACAAGCTTTTACACCATGTTTAAAGACCTCACCGGCCATCTTAAAGTCAGTCTAATATGGGGAAAAAAGAACAAAGTTATATTCCTACACGAAACATACATATTCCTGACGGGATATCAGCACAACATAGAATTCTGGACATTATTTCAGAAGCCAACTGGACAGCTTTCTCAACAGAATCATCATCACTGTTGGAGCAGATATAAGCCACACGTCTTAAAAGACACAAAAACGTACCACGTGTCATTACAGGAATAGTATTCCCTATTGATCTATAGATACATCTAGTTACACGTGAAATAGCGGTTAGGGTTTTAAATCGGCCCTTCTGTCCAAAAAAGGAAACACATCACTAAGGCAGGCATTTTTCCATAAGGCTTTCAATGTCGCAAATTAAATCTTTAACATCTGGTTTTAAATCATCTTTCTTTTTATTGATAAGACCTTTCAAAGTTGCTGAAAGCTGTTCTTTTGTATAATACTTGGGCTCTCCGCATGTAATCTGTCAAGTTAAAATAAAATAAAATCAGAACCTATTTTGTACCGCCATTCAAATAGACTTAACAGAAATGTTCTTAAAGTCCAGACTCACCATGTCCAAGGTCGTGCTGTCTAGGTCAGGTGTGTCCGTCTTTGCCTTGTCAAAAGTCGTGCTGCATCCAGCAGCTGCTTCAGTCTTTTCAGTTTCTGTTTTGGCACCTCCTTTAAAGAAAAAAGTAAAATAGGTGTGAAAAGTCAAGGAAAAAAAAAAAAAAGGCAATACACCTGTGAAAGCCAACAACATTTATAAAAAGGCATACATTCAAAATTACCTGATTAGGCTTATCTGCTTCACCTCCACATTCTACAGACGGGTATTCTCCTATAATGATGACATCGTCATCTGCATTATGGGCTGGTTTCATTGTTGCAGAATCCATGTCTTGCTTCTTAAAACAAAACAGATGATGGTGTGTCGCCAAGATGGATAGATAGACAGATAGATACCTTATTAATGACAGATAAATAATTTATTAATTCCCAGACAGAGATAGATACTTTATTAACCAACTATCCCCCAGACAGATACATAATTTATTAATCCCCAGACAGACAGATAGATACTTTATTAATCCCCAGCAAGAACTCTTGACGGGCCAAGCAACACAGGTAAGCCGGGAACGTTAAGCTCCAAAGCTGCGATGGACCAGCAAGAACGCTTGACTGGCCAAGCGACACAGGGACACGGGTAAGCCGGGAAGGTTAAGCTCGATGCCGCGATGGACCAGAGAGAACGCTCGACTGGCCACACAGGGACACGGCTAAGCTGGAGTCAGCAAGCTCCGGGTGGACCAGCAAGAACGCTTGACTGGCCAGGCAACACAGGGACCAGCAAGAACGCTTGACTGGCCAGGCAACACAGGGACCAGCAAGAACGCTTGACTGGCCAGGCAACACAGGGAGAAGGGTAAGCGTAGCCGATTAAAACCTTGCAAAAGTGGTGGACTCAGCCAGCCTACTTCAGCTCGGTCAAAAGAAATGTTAGCTGTAAAACAAGCGCCGGGGTCTCCTTCTGACCTTAATAGCGGCGGACAATGCCAGCCTGCTAGGTATCAGTCATAGGGAGATGACCAACAGCGCATACCACAACATACCCGATTCTTGTTATGGAGGAGGCCTGAGGCTTTGAGTCCAATTACCCGTCTTTAAATATGCATTTGGGCTAAGCTTTTACAACGTTAGGGCCAATCAAAACGTTTAAAGATAAGATTTTATTTAGATACCCCGCCAACATATTTTAACCAATCAACAAACACCGGCCTCATGTTGAACTATCCAATGGAATTACACCATGCTGATTCGACGCGCTGAGTTCACTGAGGCCGCCACATGTTCATAACAGCCAATCAGGAAGCAGAAAGGTCGGCGGGCTGTGAAGCGTCTAGGCGTGAAAAAACAACATGGCGCTACTGTCAAAATGTATGAACTATGTTAATGGAAAAAAAAAAAAAATGTATCAGCATATGAATTAAACAGTAACAGATAAAAATATCGTAACACATACAATGATGGCACGGGTATTCGGGCGGTCGTTTTTCTAAGCCAAGGAAATCGGGTTCGTCCCGGCAGACAACAAAAGTAAGCCATGTACTTTTAAATTCTGTATATTAGCATAATTATGCATTACGGTGTTTTATTACATCATAGACCCATAAATGAAAAGGTAAAATGGAATGATCTTGTTGTTATTCTTAATACGCCATTTAATGTATGATACGCCTAGAAGTTGGACACGCCGGGCAGATGGTCTTGTAAATAACTAAAATCCGTAAAAGCGTTAATATTTATGTATATATAGTCATGAATGTGTGTACACGTTTATTTAGCCTTTTTATTCCTGGCATGATTAGCTTGTACCTTAAAAAGAAGAAAAAAACATTATTTTGGTGCATATCAACCATTTTATTAATTAACTAGGATATATTAAGAAGTAAAATGTGTATATTTATCATGATTGTGCATTACGATGTCATTCAATTATAACCCCAATAAAAAAAAATAAAATAAAATAAAATAAAAAAAAAAAAAAATGAAAAAAGGTAAATGGACTTCTAGGTTTCTTTACAAATTTTACAACAGTTGCCACTGTTGCGATAAGACGCTTGTACTAACACCGGGCCTAGTTGGAACATTCTAGATGTACCCTATTACATAAAATGAAATAATAAAATTCATTGGAAAATACGTTTCACCGTCTGTCTATAACTGATAACGGTTGAACATTCCAGAAGTATTACATAAAATAAATGATGCAATTTAATTGTAGCATCTGTTTTACAGTTATATTTTACCGTGTGTCCATAAACGATAATGTTTTAATTATGTCATGTTAGATGGTTATCTGTCTATTATATATATAATCGACTTGGACGGATTTACACATTAAAATATTTTAATGTATTCTGCATTTCCTGAAGCGTTATGGCTCGCTTCTTGGATTCGGATGAATTTGATGCACACTTTTCAGATCGACATAGAATTACTACCAAACGCCGGATAATATATATATATATATATATATATATATATATATATATATATATATATATATATAATTAGTGAAAAAAATAAAAAATAAATAAATAATAATTCCATTGATTTACTCCCTAATGGCTATAAGGATGTTTGTATGTACCATGTTAAAATTTTAAAATACAACCACGACCTTATTATTATTATTATTATTATTATTATTATTATTATTATTAACATTATTATTTAACAATGATTTTCATTCAGCACGTGTGAAATTGCTTGAATCTCGATTAACGACGGCCTCACCGAGAAAGAGCACCAAAAAGTCAACAAGACGCATTTCAACTACCCTAATAGGAACTGTGACGACGCCGGGCAGACTACAGGTATGAAAATAAAAAGAAAAACGTTTGATGTTTAACGAATTATTTAGTTATTAGTACCAATATGGCTGCTCTATTTTGTATGCTTGCATTCACATAACAAGTAAAAGCGGGCTGTAATCTGTAAACCCAGTTGTCCATGCATAGCGCTTACAAAACCCTAGTGTTAGCCATGTGCATTGCATTGGCGAGTGCCCCAAGGCTTGCCAATGTGTGCAAACCGGTGATAAGATTTTGGCGGACAACACCCTAACGTGCCGCGTTGACCCCTTGCTTGTCTCTCACAAAGCCTACCGATAAGAGCTTTCCACCCCAAAGGCCTCAGAAATAGCGACACACGCCCAACCTTTTTTCTAACCCATTTGACCATTTCTGAGGCCTTTGGGGATCGGCTGTTTAATTAATGGATTATGTAATATTATTTATATGATATAGCTATTAAGATTGTAGTTAATTTAATTTTTTTTTCAGATATTGGGCAATCAGTTGGTAGCATTTCCAAAGGAAAGAAAACAGAGAAAGCAACAGTGAAGTCTGGGAAGCAAACCATTCATTCACATGATAAAGTTGATAACCCTGTGTATCATTTAATCGAGAAATGGTTGATGTGTGCTATAAGAATTATTAATTCATTTAGCAACAGACATAAAGGTGTACAGTTTTTATCAAACTTTATCGAGGATATATTATGTCCTCATAGTGATATTTTAAAAAAATATCTTCTGACGTCTATTTGGGCCATTTATGACTCTGACCACATTCCAGCACAGGAACTTGAAACAGCTTTCCAAAGATTGTATAGGCTGGAAAGCTTGATCTTAAAAGATTGTACAAGTCTGGGTGTCGGTTCAGGTACAAAATCTATATGACTAAGGCATTATAAAATGAAACCTCATAACACGCTTTTAAATACGATCAGAAAGATTAAAAGAAATACAAACTTTTGGCCAATAAGCGGAAAAGGCGACTGCAGTGTTGCCGTAGACCCAGAATTCATCGGGCAAAAGATCAAAGTGATTGTTCCGGTCTTAATGCACATGTAGAAATTGTAAGGGAATCTGAAAGACGGATGAAAAGATTTAGGGCTACAGAGCATAACTATGAATTCCGTTTTATCAATTTGGATAGAATTAAGTCATATACGCATGCCATAAACATTGTACATCAAGGTATTCAGGATATTTTAGACACATTATCCCCAAATATTGCGCCATGTGATTTTGTTCAATTGCGACTCATTTCTCCGAGTTTGCAAAACAATCTTTATTCTCAAAAAAAGAATCTAGACAGCTTTGACGCCAGAAGCTTTTTAAATTATGTGTCTCAGATGCTGCAAAGTAATACTGAGATAATTACAGATTCCTCTCTGCGGTTTGTAGTAACCATTGTGAAAAACATGCAGGGTGGAGCAAGACTTAGAATCAACACATTGCTCTTCAGTAAAATTATTAATACTAAACGACGTCTATTAGTGGATTTCTCACTAATTTGTGTAATTTATGTTTTGCAGGCGCTGTCATCCGCTTACTCAGCCAGAAAGACAGACCGGATAGTGACATTCTGCAAAAAGCTAGACAAATGCATATGCAATTGGGGTTTTCGGAAGATAAGAAAATATCATTATCAGATGTAGAAAAATTTGAGCGTCTATTAAATGTTTCTATAAAGGTGCTATACATGCATGAGAGTGCATGGAAATACTTCACAACGGGTCCTACGCCGACCGATAATAAAGTGATTTTTCTTCTGTTACACAGCGATCACTTTTTTGGGATTTTAGATGTGAAGAAATTTATCGGGCTAATTATTTTTGTGAAATTTGTCATGCCGCATATTCTCACAAAGATCGCCATGTTTGTGCCAATACTTGCAGGGCCTGCCTAGATGCTTCTTGCATTGAAGTAACAGGCTGCTTAATTAGATGTCCGATATGCAAAATCATCTGTCAATCAAACGATTGCCTCGGTAAACACCAAAATAAACAAACCTGCGAGCGGAAAGAATACTGTGTTAGTTGTCAGTGCTACACGGCCCTTACCCACGTTTGCAAACCGAGGTTATGTCCAAATTGTAAAGAAGCTATCACCAGCTGCGACAGTCACTTATGTTATATGCAACCGTTATTAAAGACTCCGGTATCAAAAAAATATATATTTTATGATTTCGAATGCAAGCAAGAAAAAGGAATCCATGAACCGAATTACATATATGCATTACACATGGATGGTAACAGAAGCTGGGAGTTTGCCGGAAACGATTGTGTTGAAAGATTTATCTCTACGTTTATAGATAAAAAGTTTAAGAATTACACTTTTATTGCACACAATGCAAAATCCTATGACAGTTATTTTGTAATTAGTCAATTAATAAAAGAAAAAATGAAAATGGATTTGTTAACGATCGGTGGAAAAATCATGTCGATATCAGTGAAAGTTTTAAACATCAGATTCATAGACTCTTTGAACTTTCTAGCATCAAAATTGTGTAAATTACCACAGGCTTTGGGTTTTAAAGGGTCGAAAGGTTATTTTCCTCATTTTTTTAACACTGCAGAAAACCAAAATTATGTTGGGCCTAGACCGGCTGTAGAATTTTATGGTGTAGAAAGTATGATGCCAGACGAGAAGAAAGATTTTCTTTTATGGTATTCTAAACACAAGAATGACGTATTTGATTTTCAAAAGGAATTAAAAATGTACTGCCGTTTAGATGTTGAAATTCTAAGGTCGGCGTGTATCTTGTTCAGGCAAGAGGTTATGGAGATCACCAAAACGACACGTATTGATTTAAACGAGCAGTTTCAGGCCAAATACAACATATTATCTATTGATCCTTTTCAATATGTTACTCTAGCGAGCGTCTGTATGGCAATGTTTAGACTTAAATTTTTGCGTGAGCAAACCATAGCTTTGCCTTTACAAGACAGTTATCACCGAAAACAAAAGAGGTACTCTACTCCATCCATTCAATGGCTCATGTATATAGAGGCCGAAGATAAAATAGATATTCGGCATGCGTTAAAACCTGGAGGTGAAATGCGTATTGGAAAATATTATCTAGACGGGTATGCAGAAAATAATGGTATAAAGATGGCTTTTGAATTTAACGGATGCTTTTACCATGGTTGTAATATCTGTTACAGTGAAAAATCATGGAATAGTGTTACAAACACGACATTCGGTTGGCTTTATTCTAAAACTATGGAAAAAGTTAACTACTTAAAAATGCAGGGGTTTCAGGTGCATCAAATCTGGGAACATAATTGGCGGCGTCTGGTTCGTGAAAACATCCGTGTGCAGAATTTTCTGAAAACAGCACGTCTGCCTCAGATTTTGAATCCCAGGGAATCTCTCTCGGCGGTAGAACAAATGCATCACGCTTATACTACAAGGTGGGCGTTGGTGAAAAATCCATTATTATGATTTTACGAGTTTATATCCTTATGTGAATAAAACCAAAAGATATCCAATCGGTCATCCAAAAATTATTTATAAGGATTTTGAACCATTAGAAACGTATTTCGGATTAGCCTGGGTTAGGTGTACCCACCCAGAAATCTTCTATTCCCTGTTTTGCCATGCAAAATAAACAAAAAGCTGTACTTTACACTTTGTCAAACTTGTGCTGTAACACAACAGCAGACACCCTGCACACACACTCACGAGGAGAGAGCGATTACCGGTTGCTGGACAACACCGGAATTGCTTGCAGCCATTCAGCAGGGATACAAAATTGAAAGCATATATGAGATATGGCATTTTGAGCAAAGTTCTACTGAACTTTTCTCAGAGTATATTAATGCCCATTTAAAAGCTAAGCAAGAATCTTCAGGTTATCCTGAGAGCTGTCTAAACACAGAACAGTGTAAACAGTATGTATCCATGTTTTATGAAAAGGAAGGTGTACAATTAAGCGAGCACCTTATTAAAAAAATCCGCCAGAAGACAAATTGCAAAACTTTTTAAATTCCTTATGGGGTAAGTTTGCACAAAGACCTAATTTGCCACATACATCTTTAGTTACGGATCCAGAACAACTGTTTGAATTATTGTTTGCCCCAAATTATGAGGTATCTACTTGTGATTTTATTGATGATGAATGTGCCTGTGTGACTTGGACATACGATAAAGATCGTTACAGCACACCGCCAATGTAAACATTTTTATTGCTAGTTTTACTACAGCTTATGCAAGATTAGAATTGTATAATCTTTTAAACAAACTGAACGAAAGAATACTATACTATGACACGGATTCAATTCTTTATATTTCCAGAGCAAACGAATGGGACCCAGAAATTGGATGCTATTTAGGAGAATTGACGAGCGAGGTACCAGCGAATGAATACATCACTGAATTTATAAGCACGGGTCCAAAAAGTTATGGTTATAAGCTATCCAACGGTGAAACCTGTCTAAAAGTTAAAGGTATAACATTAAATGTTAAGAACTGTGAAAAGGTTAATTTTCAAAGCTTAAAAGAACTGCTATTTGACTATGCAGAAAATAAAAAACTGTCTTCAGAACATAAAAATATCAAAGTTGAAGATTTTGGTATTGTCCGGTAAAACGCAGCTGGCATATAGAAACCAGAAAAATAAAAAACACAAAAGTTGTATATGACAAGCGTATTAACAAAAATTTCACCTCATTACCTTTTGGCTATTGATTCTGAGATAAATACATAATTAGTAATGGACGTTCGTTTACAACACCCATTTTCCTGTATCTTAAGTGGGCCGAGTAACTGCGGAAAATCTTATTTTGTGAAAACATTACTAGAATCGGGGACTAAAATGATGTCTCACCAACCACAAAATATCCTGTATTGTTATTCCGTTTGGCAACCTCTCTATACAGAATTGATGAAAAAATTCAGACACATAAATTTTATAGAAGGTCTCCTGACTCCTAAATGATGATGTGTTGTTGCCCGTGATAAAATAAACTTAGTTGTCGTGGATGATCTCATGCAATCGGCCTGTAAAAGTAATGAGTTGGAATTGGCATTCACAAAGTATGTTCATCATAGAAATCTGAGCGTAATCTATATTGTTCAGAATCTTTTTGCCAGGAAAACAGAACCGAACAATTACTTTAAATGCTAAATACATTGTTTTGTTTAAGAATCCGAGAGACAGACAACAAATATCAATATTGGCCCGTCAAATGTACCCCACAAGGTGGCGCTACTTTCTCGAAGCTTATGAGGATGCCACTAAGTCAGCCTTTGGGTTCCTACTGGTCGATTTAAATACTAATACTCCAGATGACTTTCGTCTCAGAGCATCCACATACCCAACGCGCCCAGTGGCTTACGTGTTTAAAAAGCCCAAGGGTAAAAAAATGTGATTTTAGTGGCCCCGACGTCATTTGGTAAAAGACGTCATCCTGATCAACATGTCGTCCAGGATTAAACGAAATTTACAGCTCATGCGATTGCTTATAAAGGCAAAACCAAAACAGAGAAAGTCCATTTTGTGTGCAGCTTCTGACGATTTAATTCTGGCTATTTGTGAAATTGCACTCAATGCAATTAAGGGTAGCTTACCTTTAAATTCCAGACAGATTGGCATTCTTAAAAGAAACGCATTGTTATAAAAATCTGAGCAATAAAAAAGTTACTATTAAACGAAAGAAACGTATTATAAATCAGTCTGGTGGATTTATCGGTCAACTACTCGGCATAGCAATCCCTTTACTCACCGGTCTAATTTCGAATCGGTAAATGGAGTACACTGAGAAAATGTATCTTGTACCAGAACAGCAACTGGGGCAAGTCCAAACACCTGTCGGTGGAGAAACAGATATGACAAAAAATACTATGCAAACTCTTGACCATGAAATGAGGAGTATTTTACAAAATAGCGCCCTATCACCACATGAAAAAGTGGAACTGTATTTTCATACTTTGCAGCGTTATCTGAGTCTATTGAGACAACGGGAATCACAGAAGTCTACATTGACTCTATTTCTACCAGAAACTGAAGCGCCATCCCAGACCACAGCGTTGCACCCGACCAATGACACGGGTGATATTGTCATAAGAGACGTTTTGGAATCCGTCTCTCAGAGACACCGGAAAAATACGGAAATGCTAATTCGAAAATGACCCAAAACCCGTCCACAACGGCCTGGAATGAAAGAGGGGAATTTTTATATAAAGGCACACCTGTTATTGGCACAAATATGGTTGATCTGATCAAGTTCGCTACGCAAACACGTACATTAAACAAGAGTGGAAAACCAAAAGGTTGGGATTTATTCTTTAACGCTATGGCGAAATTAACGTGCCCGGGTCCATTTTTCCGAACATGGGCGTTCGGGCTTTATTTCAAGAGATTAAAAGTGATACAAAGCCGATTCAAACAACCAGTAAACAGCTTGGCCTGCCTGCATCACGTGATTTTCCATCAACGCTCGACCAGGCCTCCAGCTATACCCCTGAAACACCCAGATTATCTAGACAGATAAGAAAACGGACAGTCTTTAGAAAAGGTCAACTATTTAAAAAACACAGCTGGCTAACCGTATGAATAAAAGTATTTTAAAAATAAATGTAGAAAATAGTGTTTTAATATGGCTGTTTATTATTGTGTATTATGACCATTATTAGTATTTTAATTTTAGATCATTTTGTTTAATTGTGTCAAAACTCTGAAAATACTTTTATATCACTGTATTAATGATTAGAAAATTAAGGAAGCAACTTCTTTAATGTACAGTGTTTTATTATTGTGTATTATGACTATTATTAGTATTTTCATTTAGATCATTTCTTTTGTTTGATTGTATCATTTCTTTTGTTTGATTGTATCATGACTCTGTTAATTCTGTGAAAATACTTTACATCATGTGTTATTACTGTGTGAACATTTAAAAAAATAATAAAATAAAATATAAACATACAAACCCTTTTAATTTTTATCTGTCTGATTATTGGATTATTCACTATAATAACCACAGACACTTTTATGTTGGTTAATAGTTCATTTATTTTATTTTATTTTTAAACAAAGGGAATACACATAATTGTAACATTTTTTTTTTTCTGCATACAATATTCTGCATATATAATTCAGCAAAAGCAAACACATGACTGACTTATTTCTGATTTCTGGGTAAACATGTCCAGTTTCATATTTTCAGTTTGTCCCCTTTTATTTGATGAAAATATCTAACAACCATCTGGTCATTTAGATGAACATCTCCTGGATACAAGGCCGATATCTGGTTTATGGTAAGTCCTTTGCTTTTTTGATTCAAATAGAAAATACAATGGTGACCACAGGTGGTGGAGAAAAACTCCTGTAACTGAATACGGTTATAAGTAATGCAGTTAGCATTAATCTTCAAAAATTTCATAATAACTTGGGGAAATATTTCAGAATCTGGGGGAAATCCATACGAGTCAAAAAATTCAGCTTTTCCATGATCCGCAAGGTAAATGGCAATCCAATGCTTTCCGGGTTTATCATGGGGATCTGTGTTTACGACCATAAACAGAGGTCTAGCAGCCAACTTCTCCTTGGGCAGTTGATCTGAAGGGAATACATCCAGAAAATGGCTGCGTGTCAGTGCCCCAGATACAAGGGTGGTCCTGAGCTGCTCGGTGTCCAGAGGCTGCATGTCTGAACATGTCTATGGCTTAACTGTAGTCGTAAATGACTTGCCGACGCATGTTAATTTCAATGATGTTATCAAAAACCGCATACACAATCATATTCACTGTATCTTGCAGCGGTTCGGCAAATCTTATTTCAGTCCTGAGGTTGCCTGTTTTGATGAGTGAATAGTGTCCTGTTGATTCCATATCAGGGCTTAGGTTGAATGCAAAAAGTGAATAGCCTTTAGCAAACTCTTCACGATCGACTAACAGGGCCTTATCTTTCATCCTCTTGTCTGCAGTTTCCACCAGTTGAAAATATTCTCTGACACAGTGACCATTAGCAAAATCAGGCTGCAGAGGCTTGCTAGGTATCTGCTCTCCATCCAGGTAAAGAGCCATGAAGTTAATGTTGTTATGTTTAAAATTAAAGGGGTTGTGTGTAAAGTTGCCACTGAAAGCTGCATTGTCCACAAATCCCAAAACAACCAATTTTGGCAGCTGTCCCAGAAACAGATTTTCCTGGTTGCAGACACGACTACCAGTAGGTATGCTGAACACCTTCATTTGAACCCGGTCGATTGGGTATTTTGCGTTGCTGGTCATCAAGGCCTCTGCATGACCCAGTCTGACTCCAGGGTTGACTTGAACTCTTTTCACAAACAATGATGCTGATAATATGGTGACCTTAAATTGATCACCATTGCTCATCAGACAAAAGTCATCCTTATTCCGTACCAACTTTATTTTCACATCAACCCCATTAATTAATAATTTCTCTTGAAAGAACAGATCTGCATGGATGTGCCCTAATAAATCAATCCTGCGGCTTCTGGTCGAGTAAGCAGCCCTTTTATTGAACCCCAAATTTGGGCCATCCAGAGCAGTGACTTCATGGTGACCAGGTGTGTCTTTATAGAACAGTCCAGCTGAAAATTGTGTTTTCAGGGTCTCGTCTCCGTAATTTAGTACGGTTTCGATAAAAGCTCGATATGGGTAACAGTTATTGCTCTGGCTAATCAGTCTGTCCCCACGGTGATGTCCACCTGACTGAACAAAGAAGCAATCGGGTAGTTTACAAGGGCAACACGTGAATCGGCAGCCAGAGTTGTTCCATCATTTTTATGTATTTTACAGCTTAAGAAGAGGAGTGTGTTGTTGAGGTCCAGGTATTGATCATTTCCGGCAATCGAAAACTCAAGTGGAGCACTTTCTGACAATGCTGTGAGAGGCGGCACTTCGGCATAGTAGCTTTTTTCAATGCTGGTTTGTGTTGGCGACAGTTGAAATACGTCCAGTTACGATTTTGCACATTCATCTGACGCACAGTGTACAAAAGCCATGTTTAGAATATATCACCAGAATTTTGCTTAGTTCTGGATCTTCTCTTGGTTGACTTTCTTTTCTTTTGGCAGAGTGTCGAGCTTTTTCCTATTTGCTCTCTTCCTGGGTCGTGCAGGTGGCCCGAGCAGTGCTAGATGGGGTGTGTGTCTTTTTCTCTTGACACCTCTCTTTATAACAATCATACCAGAACCTTCTTGTTGGGGTGTTGCAACTTTATTCATTACAGCACCAGCCACGTGACTCATGACATCATTAGCAATGCTTTTCGCTGCAGACTTGACATGAGGTTTAGCAATTTCTAGCCCACGCCTAAACAGAGGCACTGCTTTTCTGAAGAGAGCTTTAAAAATACCACCAATACCACCACCGTACTGGACCGGAAGACCATGAAACCCTGGTAGACCATTGCCAGCTTGTGTCTTGTAATAAGATGCGTAGGTTCGTGGATCTCCATAGTTTTTTGTTACAAGCATGTTTAAAAATTGATAGATCTTGCTGGACGAAAATGCAACTTGATTATTACTTTACCATACTGGAACGGAACTGGTTTATTCTGGTCCGTCTTAATTTCAATCCTTATAGTATTGAAGCTTTGCACGGCGAGAGGTATGTAGTGTGGCTTTTCAAAAAATATGGTGACATTTGCACCGTCTTCACCTTTTATGTTTACACATCTCAGTAATGGCGCATGCGTATCTCCAACAAGTTGTGGTTCGATAATATCTGTATACACAAACATGGTGGAAAAACCACCTGTGATATCAGCCGAGTTAGGTGACTTGTAAGACGGCTTATCATGATCAAACCCGAGAATGTAAGACAGCTCCCCAGACACTTGAAGCAAAATGCCTTTATCACCCATCAGGCGAACGGTTCTACTGGCTGGATTGTATTTAAGTATTGTCTTAGGTGATGACGGGTTGGTATTAATAACATGATTCATTTCCGACAACAATGCTTCTATATTCCTGAAATAACCTTTGTTTAAAGTGTATGTCCATTTTGTTGATCTTGTTTCCTCATTCATTAGTGTAAATTGTGTTGGCTGAGTGATGGAATTGAACGTTTTTGGGTAAGTCAGTTCCACCAATGCCACTTCCCAGTCTCTGGACAGTTCTATTGTCTTGGCTAGCTGCACGGTGAATGATGCTATGTGTTCTTGGGAAAAGTCCTGGCCGATGAATTACTAGGCAGTGTCACATAAAATCCATTTCTGACTTTAGACATTTTTTTTTTTTTTCTTGCTTTCTCAACTCCTTATGTCTTTCACTTCTGAAGCCTTGACCCAACTGTTAAATTTCTTGTCCCAGCCAAGCCATTTTACCAATACATGCTTATTTCTACCACGCCCACGAGTGGCTAGAATTTTCTGGATGCGGTACACCTGATTAGCATCGGGTTTATTTTTGTAACTCTTCTGCATAAAACGTTCCTTGAATTTCATCACCTGCGTAATCTTTTAGTTTATAGACAGGTTTGATCCGTTTAAAACAGTCCAAGATAATAAATATCTCATCTGTAAACGACTGCTCATAGCCTTTTTCGAATACACCTTTTAATTTTGAAACGCGGACATGATCACCTATTTTGAAAGTGCACGGAGTAGTTTTTCTTTGCCCGGTCCTACCATAGACTGTTTTCCAAACACTCAGAGCATTTTCCGGAGTCACATCTACAGGTCTTGTTTTAATCGTGGTGTGAAAACTGTGGTTATAACTCTGGAGAAAATCTGACAGGACATCTATATACCGAAAAGTATTGGCATATGTAAAATATTTCCACATTTTGGACTTTAAGGTTCTATTGAACCGTTCTACTATGCTGGCCTTTACATCGCTGTTTGTGACAAAATGTACAATATTGTTCTGTCTTAGAAGTTTTTGCACCAATGTGTTATGAAATTCTTTGCCTTGGTCTGTCTGTAGCTTCTTAGGAACTCGGCCCTCTCTAAAGATCAAACTAAAACCCCGAGAAACTTCTTTCCCTGTCTTGGCCTTTAATGGTACAGCCCAAGCATATTTTGAGAGCACATCGATACAGGTAAGGATAAATTTATGATTATCATTGAATTTTGAGTAATAACACATCTCTACCAAATCTGCTTGCCATTGGTCATCAATCGTTGAAACAATTGTTCTGTTTCTCTTGAACCTGAGCCGTGCTGGTTTGTGCACACTGTAGGTATATTGGCTATTCATCCACTCCAATACGTTTTTTCGCTTAACATTTTTCCGACGACTTGATGCATTTCTCAACAAGCTGTTAACACCACCAAAACTGCCAGGTTCCTTGGGTGTGTAATAGATTCTCTCTAAAGTTTTCTTGTACATCCTCTCGCCGGGGTCTGTCAATCACGCTCTCTGTACACTCTGTACACACCCGGCGCTGCATAGAGATAGGAGCAGGATGTCTGCTCCGCCCCATTGATGACTTACCTTTATGACACCTTACAGGCTCCCAAAGGTCCGTCTCGGCTCACAAAGATGATCAGCCCCCAGTTTTAGCATCAAGGCTAAGATCGGCCGACCATTTTTTCCTTGCGCACGACTGACAAAAGGTCCGATGCCGGTTAAACAGCGCACCCGACAACAGGCAGAGATCAGACCGCGGGGGGAAATGCCCATGAACCAGGTGGCAGCAGGTGGGTACCGGAAATGCCAAGGGGGCGGGACATACACCTGTCAAAATCTGATGATGTATAATAGTGACGCCCTATACTACTCCTGTCGGCCGCCATATTGAACTTTTCAATGGTCTTTGTTACTTATGGGCCCATCTTCAAGAAATTTGGTATGCGGGTTCCCAACGCTAACTGAATCCTACTTACGCACATATATATGTCCATAGCCTGCAGCTCAGTCACCGTGTGAGGCGGTGTTGGGTCCCCCATCCCAACGCCTGCCACGTTGTTGGCTGCCTGCCTATATAAGGCCGTCCGTCGCTCCAGTCTCTACATTCCCTTCCTTGCTTCACCACAGAATTCACGTCTCCCTGCTGATAATTACAGCCTTTTTATTTAATCCACGGCTTCTCCGCTGTTTTATTGTTCATTTATTACGATTATAGTTATGGTGTAGGTATTTTAGACTTATTTTAGACATTGTTCAGGTACCCATTTCCTTTATCATTCCAACCATACCCCCATTAACATGTCTATCGAGGTGATCACCATCGATCAAAAAACTGTCACTTACCGAGTGGTTTCCATGCCCGGAGATGGCACCTACCTTTTCCATTCTCTTTGTTACATATTGAACGGCCATATCAGGCTCACTCTTGATATCCGGAGGAACATTGTGTCTTATGTATTGAATAATTGGGACAGGTTCAAGGTGTGGACTGATGACGGTACAGGAGATAATTATACTACACAGCAGCACTATAAGAGTGAAATGCTTAAGCCTTTCACCTATGGTTCTGCATGTGAGTTGATGGCTGCTGCTGAATTGTTCGGTTGTACCGAAATAGCCAAATAATTTACACCTTTCAACAACCGCCAATGCCTCTTAAACATCTTAGATTGACAGGTGACGATTTCAATAGTGGACACTTTGATTTTTATGAATGTTTAAACTCTCAAAAGCTGGATGTGAAGTTATCGATGAAACCGGTTGTATACTTACAACGCTTGACAGATGCCGAATGTCTCTTCAACACAAGTCCTACAAATACTGTCGTAATTGAAACAAACCATGAAACTCATACCGATTATGACAGCAGCAATCCAAGCTGTGAGATTTGAAACAAGATTACTGTTCACATACTGTAGCCAACTGTACGTTGCATGCTCAAGAGTAAGCTCAGCGCACAGCTTGGTCATATTACAACTGGAGGTCTGAACTCACAATGTGGTATACAAAGAGATCCTTAACAAATAATTATTGGTATATTTTCCCTCAGTTTAAAAAGGTATAATTTTCTTCTTAATAAAGGATAGAGGGTAATTTCCAGAGGGTGGGACTGGAACGCGTGTCTTTCTAGGGGGTTGCCAACTAGGATCCTGAGTTGTTTCGTCGCATAGTGCAACAACCTGCACCAGTGCATGCTTCCCAAACTGACCTGACCAGACCTGTTTTAATATTGTTTTTTAACATCTTACATTTGTCACCAAAGACTTACATTTTATGAGAACCATTTTTAAATCTCTGTTCTACATTAAAACATCAGATTAAAAATGTGTACCTATAATCAATGTAAACTAAACATGGTATGCAACATAAAAAGCTTGGACCACAAAGCAGGAACAGGCCCAAAAGTGTATATCAATTTAGTATACCCAATTAAAGTGCATCTTTCAGATATGCAAGAAAAACATAATGCAGCCATATAGAAATAGTTAAATTCCACACAGACAGTGCCTGGACTGGGCTTCAACCCAGGTCTTTGGAGTTTTTAAGCACAAATTTAGTAAAGTGCTTCCTGCCTGTCATGTGGTTGTCAGGACAAAGACACAAGCCAGGTCAAAATAAGTTGAAGACTCAAAGAGAAAGCAATCAGCAAACTACTGAGAGGAAAATTAAGGCCTTGTGGAGGTCATAGGACCTGTTATATACATTGTGATGCCCCAGCATTGTAATGCGCCAGAGCAGAGCAAAGCAAGACATACAGAAAGAGTGTTTCTTCAAGACACTATATGGCAGAAGAGTATGGGGATCTCTGACACTGCACATAGTGTGAGAAAAAGAAAGAGACAGGAAGATGCCACCTTCCTGATGCCTGAACACCTGGCTGGAAATTTGGAATGTCCCAGAGTGGAAAAGCTGGAGCCAGGCTGCCAAATTAGGGACGATCTTTAAGAGTACTATTTTGATTTTTACATTCATTTACGGGCATGGTAAGCTAGGAGGCTCTCTTGGAGACTTGATCCTTTAGGAGCTGCTTATCAAGGAAACAGACACAACTTAAGTTATTTGGTCCTTGGGGGCAAAATAAATAAATAAACAACCAGATGTGACTGTAGGAGTTGGATGAAAGGGATACTGGGAATGTATTTAAAACTGCCTTATGCCATAAACTAGATGAACTGTACCCAGTAACTCTCCTTTTACTGTACATTTAAATTATAGTATATACACATGTCCATATTAAAAAAAATCAGCCTCATTCTGTTGTGAACAACAAAACTTGACTGTTTTAAGTTATTTAAAAATATGGAAAGTTATAAAATCTAACTACAGAGAAAGCAGGAGAAACAAAAATAGATGGCAGACAAACCATTTCTAGCTAATTCTTGCCTTCACTGTACTATTACTGTTAGGTGTTGGGGTCAGTGAGTACAAACAAGAAAAAAGCAAGTTGTTTCAAAATGACAAGTCCTGAATCTTACAATATAAAGTTTATGGTAATGTATTTCAACTTTTTGGGAAGAGACTGTCACATATGCCATGTTGAGCGGTTTATGTTGGAAATACTTACAATATTACTACATACTGTACATATCTAACTAGAGACTCAGAAATAACTTCCATTATAATCCTACCAGGTTTGGAGAGAGGCATGTCAGCTTGACAGCTGTTATGTCTCATGTACAAGCATGATTCTTTTAGGATTATCTAGAAAAGGCATGCAACTGATCAGAGATTAAATATAGAGCTGTAGCCAGAAAGCAGAAAGAGTTGCACTATAGTCAGGATTTGTCTGACATCAGGTCTAAAAACACTGAATTCAGAGCATCACATTAAGAAAAAAATTGAAAATGTAATTATCTTGGCTATACTAGTTATTTCCAAAGCAAAGTTTTCATTAGTACACTCTTTAAGAGATGCGATTTTTCTTGGCAACACAGACAAGGAAAAGTATCAAGTGAAAGCAGAAAAGGCAATCCATTTAAGATTACGTACTCTAACAGCCCAATGTTTTCACACCGGTGTGAATTCAGAGACATTTTCTTAGTTAAAATGATGGCATTAAGAGAAAGTCCAACCAAATTGTATTAACTTCCCATAAAAAGAGCACCACAACCTAGAATTATGCCAAATTATTACAAAAGATCAACTGTTCCAACAATACCACCATGCAAATGAACTGTATTAATGAAAATGAAAATAGTCTAGCATTGAGAGTCATTGTTAAATGTTTATACAAATACCATCATGAGACTCAAAATCTCTCATGGCATCTACTGTAAATGATATGCTAAGTTCGACATTCATTGCTATCTAAGACTTTGCTCTTTATTCTGAGACCATCTTATCACCAAACATATATCAGAAAATTAGTCTTTACTTTATAAAACATATTTCCCAGTCTGCAAACCTCACAAAGCGATGAAATTATTATAGTCTAAATTCAAAGAATGAATTAAACAAGTTTTAAAAAACTTACTATGCATCAAAATTCAACAGAAATTGAAATAATTTTGTTAATCCATTTTTGGTGTCATAACACAGAAATATAAACAAAAGGGCAAGGTAGAGATTTTCTTAGGAGATGGCACTCATTTAACATGGATGTTCTACAACTCTGTGATGCAGAGTATGATTTTCTACACGGTGGTGTGCTGGGCCAGTTACATCACTTTAAGATAGGCCCACTGAATTTACAAGCTAAATAAGAAGGAAGGTTTAGTTATAGGACACGCTGTCAACCTGGTGAAGGTAGCATCGAAGGAAAAAATGAAGACAAAACTGACAGCCATTATGGACAATGCTGCAGATTCTCTATCTGTCGTACTAGCATTAATTAGCTTCAGCCAATGAGGTATTCAGCAGTGTGAGGGGGCTGTTGTTTGTTACAATAGTTCTTGAGTGTTTGTATAAAGCAAAATTTATCCTTGGGACATTCTATCTATCTATCTATCTATCTATCTATCTATCTATCTATCTATCTATCTATCTATCTATCTATCTATCTATCTATCTATCTATCTTATCATTGATCACTGCTTATCTGTTTGTCTATCCATCTATCATATAGTGCCATATATCTATCTATAAACATGAAAAAAAATTTACATTCTTCTATTACTATCGTTTTTGTTTAACTTCAGGAAGCAGCAATGCTTTTACAATAAGAGTATCATCATTTGTCAAGATGAGTTACACGGTCATTATTTTCTAGGCACTTCTTTATAGATATTTCCTAAAAAATAGTACTCTGAAACATTCCCCGGGTGCATATTGAAAAAACAGAGATGTTTTTCAGATAGAGTCTGTTTTATTTCCCAATACTGTACTATTGTTGTATTTCAATACAGACAACATAGTGAGATGCTGAATGGGATTCTATTTAAAATACGGAGTCAAGCTGCAGAATGTGTTTAATAAACGTAAATGTGATATGGCAATTTTTTCAGAGTGTAAAATTACCCTTTCCTTATTGGAAATGATTTATAATAATTGAAACAAGTTGCACACAGTACCCACAAAGGAATTAATACTTTAGGTTGCCACTAGAGATGGATTACATGATATTATTTTGTAGCGAAAAAATAAGTGCACATTTGGTCAGGGGTTTCTTTTCTTTGCTGCCATGAATGAAAATGAGCTAATACAGAATAAAGAATGTACTGTCCAAGTATGATATGACAAATGGATCTCGGATACATTGAACTCTATTGCATGTGAGTGTCTGCCTCAAAGACGTGCATGTTAGGCTGATAAACAAGTTGGCCCAGTACAGATATTAGTTAGTGTGGGTAGGTACATAAGTGTGCCTGATGATGGACAAACAATATCTGTCGATGGAGGCAAGTCTAAAGCTTTAAAAAGACATATGGTAAAGCAGCTAAATGCATGTTAAATACAAGCCTGTATAATTTCGTTCTTAAGGTAAGACAAAAAAAGAAGAGGAATAATAGACTGCCATAATGGTTTATTTGAACTGGAAAGTGTTTGTGTGCATGCGCTATATTAAAGTGTTCAGCAAAGAGCTGCAACAGGGCCGAATTCATCAGTATCTTAATGTCTGTAGCCAACAGTGTCTGGTAGTCTGGAGTCTGTTATCTGCTTTCCCTTAATACTACAGAAGGAAACAAACTCATTGTATTGTACACTATACATAGACTCCAAAGCAATGGCTTCAGGTGTTTCAGCTGCACCCATTTTTTAACAGGTACATAAAATCAAGCATACATCCATGCAATCTCCATTGAAAAAATTAGCAGTAGAATGATTGGTACTGAAGAGCTCAGAGAGTTTAAACATGGCACTGTCATAGGATGACATCTTTGCCACAAGTCAGTATCTGAAATTTCTGCTCAGGCAGATCTGCCCCGGTCAATTGTAAGTGCCATTTTTGCGAAATGGGAGCGTCTCAATACCTCAGCCCCTTACGTAGTAGGCAATGCAAGCTCACAGAGTGGATCCACAGAGTGCTGCAGTGCATAGTGTGTAAAAATCACCTAGCCTGTGTTTCATCACTCACAACAGAGTTCAACACTGCCTCTGGAAGCAACATCAGCACACAATATGTACATCAGTGGCTTTGTGAAAAGGCCATGCTGTTGCACACGAGCCTAAGATCACTAGGCCCAATATCGAGCATCATTTGGAGTGGTGCAAAGAACGCTGCCATTGGACCATGGAGTAGTGAAAACATGTTCTCTGGAGTGTTGAATCATGTTTCACTACTTGGCTGATGAAAAAATCTGAATTTGGCGGATACCAGGGGAACGCTACCTTTTGAACTGCTTAGTGCCTACTTTAAAGTTGGATGGAGGAGAGATAATGGTCTTAAGGTTTCCAGTGAAGGGACCTATTAATGCCACAGCATATAAAGACATTTTAGACAACTGTGAGCTTCCAACTTTGTGGCAACAGGTTGCGGAAGGCCCCTTTCTGTTTCAGCTTGACTGTGAAACTGTGCACAAAGCCAGGTCCATAAAGATATGGTGTATGGTGTGGAGGAACTGGAGTGGCCTGCACAGAGCCCTGACCTCAACTCTATTGAACACTTTTTTGGATGAACTGGAACACAGATTGGGAGCAAAGCCTTCTCATCCAGCTTTGTACCTGACCCCACAAATACTTTTTTGGTGGAATGGGGACAAGTTTCTATAAACTCACTCCAAAATCTTGTGGAAATCCTTCCCCAATTGGTGGAGGCTGTTAAAGCCACATAGGGGCAGGCTAATTCTACATTAATGGCTATGGGTGTGAAATGGGATATCCAACAGGCTCATAGCATAACAGTCAATTGTCTGCAGACTTCTGGCCATTTAGTGTTTCTTCTAACAAATGTAAATGCTTAAAATAATGTAAACACATTCACTTCCACACACAAACAATGGAAATGTGAAAATCCTATGGTGAATATAAATAGATCCTCCTTTTAAGCAAAATGTATCCACTGGCTGTAAGTTTAAAAAATAGCAATAGCTATCACACAACTTAATTTTTCTGCTTGGTTCTACAAAAAATGCTTTTCATTTTTTTTAAATTTACACTTAAAAATATCAGAGAGTAGCTGGGAGATGAAGGGCTGAGAAAAAAGAGCACTCAGTAATGAGCAGGGAGTTAAAATCAAAAACATAATGTGTATAAATGTGTGCCAAAAATCAGTAATAAAAATAATAAGCCAAAGCTGCTGGGACCAAAAGCTGATGTTTTTACAATTTAATACAAATAATGAAAAAGAGACATTGTTTAAACTAAGCATTAACCATTATGAAAAGATGCAGAGATGTTGTTGATATCTATCAGCCAAGGTTTGATCCCTGGAACAAGTTGGATTTCTTTTATTTTAAAGGTCTTGGATGTTATTTTATTTCTCTTTTTATTTTAGTTCAGTTTTAGGATTTTTTTATTTTGAATTTATGATATGAATTAATATTAGATTTGTACTAATTCTGTGTTTATGTATTGTGTGTATGTTTCATTATCATAGTTACTGTGTTATGTGTGTGGAACCCCAAAGGGGCGTGTCCACCATGACATCACTGCTGAAGAACCGCCCTCAGCCTGTGTATCCTGGATGAGTACTAAGATCCTTCCGAGAGTCACTGAGGTTTGTGGGGTAAGGAACACTTTCTTGTAAGTATTCTGGACTTTTTTCTGGTTTCTGGTTATTTTGTTCTGTTTTTGGGATACTGCTTTTGGATTATATACTGGCTTGCTTTGGGTTGCCCTTTTAGGCAAACCCTTTTTTGAGTATTTTGTGCTTTCTTTTCCCTGCTTTGCATGTTTTGTTCTTCCTTTGTGATTATTTAAATAAATTCTTTATATATAAAGGAACGTTATTAGCTTTTGTTCTTTAAGCCAGAGGTTTATGGTCATCCCTTGAAGGACATTTTTAAGTATTTTGAACTTTAAAAGCCCAAGCCCCATTTTAGTCCTGTGCAGGTTGCAAAGTCTGACATTTACATTTGGGGTTAGGGTTTTGTTTTTTTGGGGGGCCTGTTTACCTGTTTCGCCATTTTTGAGTTACAAGATCACAGCAGTTCTTTCTAAGGGAAAACTGATATGGTGGTATTGTCTTCAGCAATTTAAAGGATGAAACATTTCTAAAATGTGTTTTGAGGTTCAGGTAAACTAAGAAGACAGTGTAATGTATAGTAAAGATTCAGTGGGAAAGTAAGGTTGCACTACATATATGAATGCCTTTTCACTGTTTGATTAGAGTAGAAACCCCTGATATTAAATTATTCTTAATAATAGGTTATTAAAGTTTACTTTTTTATTACTCTTTCAATCTCTTTTAAGATTTAATCAAATTAAGATTTCCAGTACCTATGTCTAGAATATTAGCCACTGCACTATCCTGCTGCATCAATGATGAGCATTTTACTGAAATGATGTTTGTTAGTCTTTTATCATTTTTAAAATCCATATATCAGACAGGGCTTTAATCAAAGGCTGACATGGTGTGTACATACTGTATATACGTAAAGAGAGACCTGGCAAACAATGAAATTAAATCAATACAAGATTTTGACAGATAAATAGAAATACCTATAAGCAGTCTTCAAGGTATGATAGAGGTCATACTAGTCTGTCCTTTGTTGTCAGATAACTTTGACCATCCATTTATTAATCCATTTTATAAACTCATTTTGTTCTTGGGTTGAGATGCTTCTTATCCATTTTATATCAATTTATAGTAGAACTGGTAAGACTTTTAAAGATAAAACATCTATTTGAAAAGTCAGAAAATATCACTCTTGAGAAATGCCATTGATGATTAATTTAGATTGACCAAACAAGATAATTACTCCAATGGAAACAGTTAACAAATGTCTAGATATTTCACAAATCTGGACTTGAAGAGCAGAATAACAAAATCTTTTGTGATGGAACTGCCTTCTCAGGGCCAATAATCCTTGTGAATATCACAAATTACTTGTGAGTCACAATTAAACATTATTTAAGTATGTTTACAGTGTCTAATATCTGGAACTCTGTATTTCAGTCTAGAATGTACTTCCATTAAATTTTCACCAGTATATGGTAGATGTTTTTAAAATATGGAGCTCACAGACCCAACCTAATTCTTTGCAATGTGGCATATAGCTTTGGTGCTGCAATTAGGAAAATTTGATTCTGTGAAACAATAGGCGGAAAAGGAATGAAATTTTAGAAAGAGGGTAGATACAACAGTAGTATCGTGCAGCCCCTTAGAGCAGTGAACAGTTGACTAGATTAGCTTGACGATACTGGGGATGTTAAAAGTACCAATAAGATGTCTGCATTGTTTCTTCTGCTTAGTTCTGAGTAGTTTTCTTTATTTTGTTAAACATTATTTTCTGTATGAACTGCAATATAGCTTATTTTTATTAGATCTGTTTGAAACAGTCAATATTCATTCCCATGAAAGAGTCTGAACTCATATCCTTCTTGATTAATATTGTTCCATCTTACTAATATAGTGTCATAATTTGTCCTGATCATTTATTAAGGAAAAATAAAAACTTATCTCTACTTGTTAATTCCACCAGATGACCTGAGCTGCTAGACACCTGGGTTTTCTAATACAGATGGTTTTGCTAATCCAAACACTTTCTATGAGCCTAATGGTGAATGTGCATTAGCATTTGTCTCACGTTGCCACTGCAATTGTCTACTTAAGTGTGTTTGTGACGTTCCCAAATGGGACCCATTCAAATTACTCATAAAAAGTTCACCTTTTCTGCATTTTAATTGTCTACTAGGGGGCTTTGTCCCCTTCTTGCTTTGCTTGCCCAACCTCCAACCAGAGCGTGCTATGCACCACCCACTTCCTGACTCTGCCATTCACATTGTTAAAAGGAGGGCTGAACACATGCTAAGGAGATGCGGTCGCTCCTCCGAAACCCCCTCTTAAACGGTGATACAATGGGAAACAAATACATTTTTTTTACCTCCTCGATCAGCTGTTGGCTTGCTGCTGCTGCTGCTGCCGCCGTGCTGCGTGATCTGCATGTCACACAGTGCTTTGAACATTTAAAAGTCTGTACAGCAGCTGTCCTTTTGTCTCACTGCCTTGTCTTGCGGGACATTATATTGTCTCTGAGAAAATCATGTTTCATCTCCTTCCAAGCCTTCCAAGTTTTTTTTTTTTTTTATAACAGAGAGATATTGATAGCAATATTGTGTAAATTGATTCATCTGCACTAATCCTGATTCAACTGCATTGACATCTCAAAGTCTCAGTCTACTCTCATGCATTACATTTCAGCAAGGGTTTCATCCTTGACTCAAGTATGTTTATTGTTTATTTAACCTTTCTGTTAGCATTTAAATATATTTTTTTTTGTTAATTGTCTTTTTGATTGTTTTTTTTATTTTTTTATTGTACTTGTAAAATATTGTGCTGTTTATTAATCATGTTACTATTATGTATCCTGTTCAGTGTTTTTAAAGGTAGTTTTCATTGTTATCTGCCTCATCTCCTACATGTGGAGCCTAAGGAGGGGGGACCAGTTAGTCGTAGCTAGGGTATTGGCCCCAGCAAGTATTTAAAAAGAAGCCTCAGTACTCACTACAACTTCAGCACTGAATTGTTTTTGACAGCTGTGTTTGGTTTTTGATTCTTGTGATGTATGGGTTGCCTGGCTTTTGACCCCTGCTTTTGTTAAGGCACTCTGTTTAGGTTATAATTTATTGGATTAGATTAGGGGCGGCACGGTGGCGCAGTGGTAGCGCTGCTGCCTCGCAGTTAGGAGACCCGGGTTCGCTTCCCGGGTCCTCCCTGCGTGGAGTTTGCATGTTTTCCCCATGTCTGCCTGGTTCCTGCCTTGTGCCCTGTGTTGGCTGGGATTGGCTCCAGCAGACCCCCGTGACCCTGTATTCGGATTCAGCGGGTTGGAAAATGGATGGATGGATTAGTTTATATTTATGTTTAATAGCTTATCAGAAACTTTTATCCAAAGTGAGTTACAAAACAAGTAAACACCATTAAGTAAACCATCAATCTGGTGGACATTTTGGAATCAAGTGTTACAGGACAAGATGACAAAAGGCACTCCTGAGGAGGTTAGCGTTCTTAAACAAAAAAAAAATCATTTCTAATTTGTAATAATAATAGTGTGCTTAAAATGTCTTGTGTAGCATGTTACTAAACATAACTAAAAAAGTTCTGCAGTTGTCACATGATACTAGCTCTGTATCAGTGTAGTTATAGACCAGGGGTCCTCAATCCCAGTCCTGGAGAGCCGCAGTGGCTGCAGGTTTTTGTTCTGACCTGGTTGCTTAATTAGAAAGCAATTCTTGCCAATAAAGCACTAACAAGCTATGAAATTAAATTAACTCTGCTATGTCAGGTCATTCTCATATCCTAGATTTTCTTTCCATTTCTATCATGCAAATGATTTGAAGGCTAAAATGGATGAGTAATTCTCAGTCCTTCACTTTTTTCTCTTCATTTTTCTTCCAAGTATTTAATTAAACCCAATAGTGCAGATAAATACACACAGGTGTAAATGTAAATAAGCTAAATGGAGAAATGCTGCTCTCTCATTTGCATGTTATTGATAATAAGGAGCAATTAAAAGAGCTGTTTAAGACAAAATTAAGCAATAAGGGCTCAAAATCACTAAAGTGAAGCAGAAGTGTTACTTTAGCAATAAGTGCTTTTTATTAAGCAACTGGGTTGGAGCAAAAACCTGCAGCCACTGCGGCTCTCCAGGACCGTGATTGAGGACCCCTGTTATAGACAGGTGCAATACACGCATAGCAGTGGTCACGAGGATGTTTAGCTACCTTGTTTGTCCGCACTTGTTTTCTTTTGTTGAGTGAAGGAGTTTGACTGTCTGACTGAATCTAAGAGAAGGAGGTCTTCCAATGTTTTTGGCTGTGAATTATGATGGGGAATGGACCAATTGGAACATGCTTTGCCAGTAAGCAGAGAAGTCTAAGCACAAACAGAAGTAATAAACACAGAGAGATAATTTTTGGACAAGGAGACTCACAGCTGGATGGATATAGAAGAAAGACAGCCTACATTAAGATGGCTAAGGTGCAGTTTTTCAGGATTTTTTGGATCACCCAAATGTGTAGTTACAATTTTTTTTGCAATTACAGTGTGTGGTGTAGTCTGTAAAGTGTGAGTTTAGTGGGGGAGTAGTGTTGGTTGCCTATTATCCTTACTGATTATTTTTATTTAAAATTGTATTGTCCAATTTCTGGGCAAGGTACTTGAGGAAATACAAAAAAGAGGGGACTTTAAAAAGAACTGTTAGTTACACAGTGGCTGAACAAACGTCTCTATGCTAGGCTGTGTTTCAGTTTGATCACTCCATCTAAAGGCAGTTATGTGGTAAGTCTGCACTATTGTCATGCCCACCCAACTTCATTATCCTATTCTGTGTCCACCCCTTGTGGGGTCTGAGGTCACACCTCTGTCTTGATCCATGCCGGGATAGAGACTGCCTGGGAATGACACACCAAGACTGATGGATTTTTGCACAAGAGAGCATCGTAACATACAAGTTCTCTCTTCCTCGACCTGACACAAGTAGTCTCTCAGGCCCAGTACAACAATGTTTTGGTAAATTTGCTGGCTGTGTCATCATTTTTTAAACAGTTTTAGAAATTGGCAGACTTGTGCAGAAGAATATACTGTATTATGAGGAAGAAAGATGAATGTTAAAAGCATTGGTTATAAAATGCATGTATCTAACATTTCATTTTAGTGCTATTAATATTAATCAACAGAAGAAAGCTTGTGTTTCAGACAGGGTTGCTAAGGTTTTATAATTCCTCAGTCTCTTAAAAAATAAATAGGGTAATAGGCTGAACCTAGAAGCAGAACTGTGCAGCCATTAAGCAGGCTCAGCCTTTATGTGGACTATAAGTTGTTGCTTTTGTTTTTGATCTGGATTAATATATAACCAAATACTTTTTGTAAATGTAGTATATTGAAAGACTATTTTTACTCTATATCAAATCACACTACTATTTACACCATTCATCCATCCATCCTCTTCCGCTTATCCAAGATCGGGTCGCGGGGGCAGCAACTTGAGCAGAGATGCCCAGACTTCCCTCTCCCCAGCCACTTCTAGTAGCTCTTCCCGGGGAATCCCGAGGCGTTCCCAGGCCAGCCAAAAGACATAGTCTCTCTAGCGTGTCCTGGGTTTTCCCCAGGGCCTCCTCCCGGTTAGACATGCCCGGAATACCTCACCAGGGAGGCGTCCGGGAGGAATCCTGATCAGATGCCCGAGCCACCTCATCTGACTCCTCTCAATGCGGAGGAGCAGTGGCTGTACTCTGAGCTCCTCCCAGATGACTGAGCTTCTCATCCTATCTTTAAGGGATACCGTTCACACATTTAAGTTAATTAAAAAAAGCATTTGCCTTTGAGACTCTAAACCCCAGACGCAACCTCACTGACAGAAGTCCCGGTTTAAATGAAAGGTTTATTCTCACAATTACCTTACAGAAAGGTTCTAAAAGTGACATAAACACAATTCTTCTTTCTGTTTTCTTCTCCTTCACACCTGCTATGCAAGGTTTATCCTTCTTCCATCCGACTCCAGCTTGCTGAGATTGGGTCATGTGATTTCTTTTATATTGGACCTGGGAGTACTTCTGGAACTGAAGCACAACCCATTGGAAATGCTTCCGGGTCAAATGGAAGCCCTACAAAGCAGGGATTACAAATTCCAGCAAGTCCTTCTTGCAGCCACCACAGAACCCAACAGGGCTGTCCAACTGGAAGTATAGGTCACAGCCAGCCCTGCGGGTGTCTGTGTAAAAATCCTGCTCCAGGGATGCTGCCATCAAGCATATTGGGGGAGCCTGTA
This sequence comes from Polypterus senegalus, assembly GCF_016835505.1. Classification (NCBI taxonomy): domain Eukaryota; kingdom Metazoa; phylum Chordata; class Cladistia; order Polypteriformes; family Polypteridae; genus Polypterus; species Polypterus senegalus. Next base: position 135,779,071 of record NC_053156.1, read on the forward strand.
GTCCTGACAGGTTATCTCCCCCTGCCCTTCTATCACATTGGCCTCCCGACCTGGGGCCTCATGCATAATGCCGTGCATTGAATTCGCACTATAACATGACGTAAGCACAAAAGCCGAAATGTGCTTACGCACAGAAAAATTCAGATGAAAGGAATCTGTGCGTACTCCAACTTTTGCATTCTTCCGCTCCATAAATCCCGGTCAGCGTGAAAAATAAAGCTCGTGCACGTGCGTGCTGTCCCGCCCCAGTTCCTCCCAGAATTATGCCTCTTTGAATATGCAAATCAATATAAAAAGCCCTTAAGCTCAGCGTTCTGTGAAAAGACAATGGGAAAAGCACGGGGGAAAATATAAGAATTTCAGCGAATACCAAGTGGAGGCAAAGGAAAAACATACTATTTGTTGATTTAAACAGTGGTATCGATCGAGTGACATAGCGTGTCGGAGAAACTCAAGTTCACAAAGTTACACAGTGCCAAAATAAAAAAGAAGTCACATATCAGTCGCCGTGAAAAGGCGAGTTGTAGCCCACCGTCTGAGCTTATTAGAGTACAGACAAAAAAAATAGGCACACGGTGGGGAAAGAAGCATGAAATGTCAACTTTAATCTCGAAATTTCCACTTTAATCATGTAGTTTATTTGGTCATTAAAGTAGAACATCATAAACTTCATCTTAAATTCATTTACTAGTTTCTCAAATCCCATCGTAACTAAAGTAGCACGTTAAATGCTTTGTTTTGTATTTGATCTTCAATGTGCTTTATGTGTGTGAATCACTACGTGCTTCCGTTCTTTCTCTTTTTCCGACAGGACACAGAATCCATTACATTCATGATATTACAGCTCTCTGAACAATTAAAATACTGAGATGTATACGTGATATCATTTTCATGATTATTGGAATGAAAGCATGTTATTAAACATTGGAACACGATGGCGGAGTGATTGTTCATGTCTCACACAAGATGCTGTTTCGCCATGCGCAACCTTCGATGAAATAATTTATTGTAGCAGTACTGTCTCTTTCAAACGTACTAACCTCCAATTCCTATTGTTACTTTTCTTTCACCAAATACCCAATCGCCACACAATCAGCTCTGTAATAGACGTTAAGCCATCTGTAAGCTTACAACGACGATTCTTCAAAAATTTTAAGGAACATTGAAATATCTTCATAATATGTGTTTAATTATTCTATCCATCTATCCTTCCAGTGTCACGCCAGCCTCAGCAAATATACAGCGCAAGGCAGGAACAATATGTGAACTTGCTAGCGCTGCGGCACCGTATCCATCCATCCATCCATCCATTTTCTAACCCGCTGAATCCGAATACAGGGTCACGGGGGTCTGCTGGAGCCTCACATGTTTAATTATTAACAATACAGATTATTTAAATAAAGTTAAAGTTTTATCTGTATAATATAATCAACATATTTTGCTGCATTTCTTCTTAAAAATGATATCGTCATCATATGTAAATACGTGCTTTATAAAGTGGCGCAGGTTGTGTAATATTATAACTGTAGTGCAAGTTTACAGTGGGGTAATTGTACTTATAAGTACAAACAGTTCTACAAGGAGCAATTGATTGAGTGCGTTTATAGTTCTTGGGATGAAACTGTTTCTGAACCGCGTGATCCGTAAAGGAAAGGCTTTGAAATGTTTTGCCGTGGCTTTGGCAGCATGTGCTTGAATCTGTATCCCGATAATTCTCTTTCCGATCAGCTGCTGCTGTGATTCCCCACTCAGATACAGTGATATAAATACTCAAAGTGGTGCAGTGAGAGTAATATGGAAAAAGATGATCCCCTGTGGCAACCCTTAAAGGGAGCAGCTGAAAGAAGAAGAAGAAGAAGAAGAAGGTGCAGTGAGAGTAACAACGTTAAAGCAGTTATGGTATTTGGAATACTATGGCTATTCCCTGGGCCATTATATTGTTACAGGTTAATCACAATCAGATGCATTACACTAATAAACAATATGCGGTTAGTTTCAGTGTATTTATAAAGCCGAGTCAGGAAAATAAAAAGTAACCACACAAGAACAGTTGCACTGCTTTGATGCTGGGTGCCGCCAGTCTGCAAAACCGAGCAGAGAACTTGAGTATGACAAGGTATGAGGTACCGTGGAAAAGTGTGTGGCATTACGCCAAGTGTAGGTTTTATACATCGCGATTTGAACGTGGAAACGTTCTTATGCAACATTTCTGTGCGTACGCACCGTTTATGCATGAGGCCCCAGGTGTTGTTCTTCAGTCCAACTCTGCTGGGATGCCAGCACGCCCAGTTTTGCAGCGCTCCTGGCTAAGGCAGGAAATATCCTGTCGCTCTTTCTGCCCATTTGACACCTGGGTCTTCTGGCCAGGTAGGGGAAGGGATACATAAAAATTCTGACCCACACAGAAAAAAAAAACTCTTCTTAAAATTCTCAAATGCAATACTGGGGGTTTTAGGGTTAAAGAAATATCTTTAGTAGTACCTAGCATGAATTAAGTACTTAGCAGTTTTAAAAATGGTTGTACTTAACATTTCTGTTCCTGGAGGTGGCAAAGGTGGAGCACCCTGACCTAGGTCTATCATGTTATTTGACCCCATATTTATCAATACTCCACTATGCTTATGTAGTTGTTTTGACTAAGAGGTCTGCTGTTATCCAAATCTTGTTGTGGCACTGCTGTTAGCAGAAACCAAGAGCCAAGACTGAGCCCAGCTTAACAGCCTATTTTAGTGCCTATTTTTGGACTCATTTTAGTATGGTGCCATGACCAGGTTAACACCTACTTATGGTATGCACTCTCTAAGCTGGTTTCCAGCACTGGCAAAAACAATTTTTAAATTCTCCTTTCGGAGTGGGTATAAGATTTTAGAACCAGCAAACTGACCCAGCTTCAGCCCATCTTTACATTCCACCTAAATTATGAATAAAAGCAATATATTGTGGCAGATGGCCAGGGACCTTGCCCCACCGGGACGCCTGGATCAGGGAAGGACTGTGAAGGGGTCAATATCTTTCCTGGATGCAAGGCCTGGATGGTTCCTGAGCCTTGGAGGACAGCAGTTCTGCCACACCAGGTAGTGCTGCCGCTCCAGGAACTGTGTATGCCCGGAGTGTTTCCGGGTACAAGGGCAGCACTTCCGCCACACCAGGAAGTGCTGCCAGAAGACCATCATCAATCACCTGGAGCACATCCAGGACATGATAAAAGGGGCCGCCTCACTCCTTTCAAGGAGCCAGAGTTGGGAGGACAAAGACGAAGCTTGCGAGGGAGGAGTGGAGGCGGCCGAGGAGTGGAAAAAGGACTGAGTAACTGTGTGAGTTGGCGGAACCACTGTAAATAATAGTGTAAATAAACAGTGTGGATTTTGGACACTGGTGTCGTGTCTGTATGTGGCCGGGCTATCCATTACAGGTGCCGGTCATAAAATTAGAATATCATGACAAAGTTGATTTATTTCAGTAATTCCATTCAAAAAGTGAAACTTGTATATTAGATTCATTCATTACACACAGACTGATGTATTTCAAATGTTTATTTCTTTTAATTTTGATGATTATAACTGAAAACTAATGAAAGTCCCAAATTCAGTATCTCGGAAAATTAGAATATCAATTAAGACCAATGCAAAAAAAGGATTTTTAGAAATGTTGGCCAGCTGAAAGGTATGAACATGAAAAGTATGAGCATGTACAGCACTCAATATTTAGTTGGGGCTCCTTTGGCCTGGATTACTGCAGCAATGCGGCGTGGCATGGAGTCGATCTGTCTGTGGCACTGCTCAGGTGTTATGAGAGCCCATGTTGCTCTGATAGTGGCCTTCAGCTCTTCTGAATTGTTGGGTCTGGCGTATTGCATCTTCCTCTTCACAATACTGGGGTTAAGGTCAGGCGAGTTTGCTGGCCAATCAAGAACAGGGATACCATGGTCCTTAAACCAGGTACTGGTAGTTTTGGCACTTTGTGCAGGTGCCAGGTCCTGTTGAAAAATGAAATCTGCATCTCCATAAACTTTGTCAGCAGCAGGAAGCATGAAGTGCTCTAAAACTTCCTGGTAGATGGCTGCGTTGACCTTGGACCTCAGAAAACACAATGGACCAACACCAGCAGATGACATGGCACCCCAAACCATCACTGACTGTGGAAACTTTACACTGGACCTCAAGCACCGGCACCTGTACATGGCATCCCAAATGGGACTCTCTGCCAGGTGCAAGGCAGGACCCGTCTTTAAATAATTTGTACAGTAGCCCGGCATAGCAGTGCGAGACGCACACAGTTTCAGCACGGCGCAAAGGAAGCGTGTGCTCCCGTGACACTCACGCGCTTTGTGCAAGCACTTGCTCCCTCTCGCTAGTGTTTCGCCCGGGGCGCGCAAGGACACCGCCTCTCCCCAATGGGAAAGAAAATGACCAGGCGTGGCCTGAAGACAGCAGGCAACTCAAGAGTGCCTGTCGCTGAGGAAAGGGCCAGCGGGCATGAAGAAGCGGCCAGGCCATAGAAGCTAACTCCAGAGGAAGGGTTTCTAGAAATAGGCACTGGACCCCGGGAAATATTGCCCGGGGGCATGAGGCACAGTTTTCCAGGTCCCTACTTTGCAGGGGGAGACCATCCGGAGGCGTTTGGCTGGCCGAAGGACTCTGATCCCGGAGCCGACAGCGGGACAAAGTCCGAGGAGGATGTGAGCCTGCTGTTAATGAAAATATCTCACTTGGTGAAGGAGCGCCTGGAGTCCCATTCCCTGGGGAGTGGCCTGAAGAAGCAGGTGGCGGTGAGGGGCCCGGATACGCCTTGTGAGGCAGGTAAAGTGGTGCAGGATGTGTGCCGGCCTCCTGCTATTAGCATAGTGCAAGTAGGGGTGGTGACCCTTCCCCCCTTTCCATGGAAGGAGCCGACATAGGCTGCGCAAGGGGTGCAGCATGTGTGTGGCTCACGGCCAGCAGGTAAGGGCGAGGGGATTGCGAGTCCTATGCCGGCTGATTTAATTGCTGTGTTTGCGGCCTTACGGGAGCTGGAGGGGATTCTTCAGATTGTCTTGTCGTTTTTACAGATTTGCAGCATTCTCCAGGAGGCCATGGAGGTGCTGGAGGAAGAAGCGTATGCACCCTAGATGTTTCTGACCGGACTCGAGTAGCAGGGGCTCCGACAGTGGACGCGGCAGTGATGGCCAATCGTGCCGTGGGGACAGACCCAGTGGAGGTGTGTGCGAGGAGCCAGCTAGTGAGTGTCGGTTGCCAAAACATACTGCTCCAAAGGCCGGCGGCAGCCTCGCTGAAGTCCACAGGGGCACAGACGGCACGGGGTCTCTTTGTATCCCATAGGGAGACCCAGACTGTCAGTGCGCTCCAGAATAAAAAAAGGAGGATCGGGAGACGGAGGAACGGACCTCCTGACAAGGGGCAGGCTGTGCCTGTGCGCCCTCCTGAAGTTGGTCGAGAATTGCCCTCTGCGGGTGCAAAGAGAAGCCTCTAACCTGGTGAGGAACAAGGTGGAGCGGATATTCCCCGCTTGTTTTTATTCCTTGAGGGCACAAGGGAGGGGAGTGCGGCGGTCTTATGAGTGTCATGGGACTAATCATACTTGGAGACGCTGTCCGCATAGGGTTTATATTCTCTTTCAGGAGGAATCCGTGGACTCTAATGCACCGACCCCCTCACAGGAAAGAAACCAGCCCTCGCGGGATGGGCCACTTTGCCCCTATGGGCTTCAGCTTGTTGTGGGGCAGTGTGGTAGATGGCCAGGGACCGTGCCCCACTGGGACGCCTGGATCAGGGAAGGACCGGGAAGGGGGCAATAGCTTCCCTGGATGCAAGATGGCAGCCCCCCTGATTTCCATCAAGGGCCACGGAGCTTGGAAGCTAAACCCTGTGGGGGTCTGTGGCCCAACCAAGGGGCTGTCTGGATGGTTCCTAAGCCCTGGAGGACAGCACTTCTGCAACACACCAGGAAGTGCTGCCAGAAGACCATCATCAAGCACCTGGAGCACATCCGGGGCATGATAAAAGGGGCTGCCTCACTCCCTTCGAGGAGCCAGAGTCGGGAGGTGAAAGACGGAGCTTGCGAGGGAGGAGTGGAGGTGGCCGAGGAGAGGAAAAAGGACTGAGTAACTGTGTGAGATGGCGGAACCACTGTAAATAATAGTGTAAATAAACAGTGTGTGTTTTGGACACTGGTGTCACGTCTGTCTGTGGCCAGGCTATCCGTTACAATATATATTTCATTTCAAACTAGTACTTTTAAGAATGTATCTTTAAAAAAGCCATCATATTAGAAGTAAAATATTACAGCCAACTTATGGATTGTTGAAAGAATTGACATTGTCTTTTCCAATTATGCCTTTGTTGGGCTCCAATAAAATAGTTGTAATAATGGTAAATTTCTTAAAATTTACACTATTTTATAAAGCTAATACCCATGGCAAGTTTCATTCACATTGTGTGGTCATAACATCAACAGACTCGCATCCTAAAAGACACATAACTGTATAACCACATTCAGCCATTACGCTGCAAGCAGTCAGGTCATGTTAAATGATGTCTAAAAATAAATCTGCAGAAGACTCAAAGTGTAAATTTAGAACCCTCTATAAAACTTTGTTATTGGGAACCTGGCTGTATAAAATTAATTCACATATTTTTACTCCACTATTTCAAGTGCAAGTCTTTGCTTCAAAAATCACCTACAATAGTTCTACAGTTCATTTCTCACTTTGGAAGAGCTTTCTAATGAGCTATTTGTATTTTTCCTCACTTAACATTTGAGTTAACAGTCAATTTATGGGTGCATTATGTATCAGTTTAATTCCTACCACTGATTCTCTTAACCTGCTTGTGCTGCAACTGAAAAGAAAATATCTGTAAACAGTTGTGAGTAACCCAATACGATTTGCCAAATAAAGGCATTAATTCAGTTTCTAATAATGATGAAGTTATGTTCATTTTGTATTTTTGTTACCCTATCAAGATACATCACAAATCTTACAGTCCTAGTGCTTGTCCTTAAGTTCCATCTTAGTAGCCAGTGTTGTGCACTGCTAACAGTTGGCTCTATGGGAAACTAAAATTCCTTTAAAATGAGGTCTAAAAAAGAACATTTCAAGGGCCTGCTTTACCAGAATTATCTACACCAAAAGCTTTATAGAGTTAACAAAATTTAGCCCACACCGAAACTCTGACCATTCACTTCATTATATGAAGTATAGAGAAAGTATTGTAATTGTCCAAAAATCTGATGTTGAGATTTTAATGAATCTCCACGTTTTAGACCTCCCCGAGTCCGAAAATACCATTTTTGGAATTATGTCCGTGTGTCTGTCTGTGTATCTGTATGTAAACACAATAACTTGAGTACGCTTTCACTTAGGTCATGAAAACTTTGCATACAAGTAAAAGGTACAAAACATAGATTTCTATCAGTTTTTGGATTATTTTCGCTAACCGGAATTGGTGCTAACCGGAATTGGTACTTTACCTTTTAGTCTGATTTATTCAGTTTTACTTTTACAATTGTTCAATACATTACTAATTTTATTTATTGTTGTTGGTTCTTTAATGTACATAATATCAAAATATCATTTTCTTGCAGTTTACTCCTCAACTATCCATTCCCATATCTGAGTATACGAGAAAGTCTGGGGGAGACCACTTCTGATTTTTTCATATTCAAATCTGAAATGATCATCTGGCCATTTCCTTCAAGTCTTGCACACCTCTTAAAAAAGCACTCTACTTGTAAGTTACAGTATATCCATCAGAAACAAAATCAACTGTTATATGACCAGCTTTTTGTATGTTTTTATTTTAGGATGTGTTAAAAGATACCCTATGCAGTTCTATCAATCACGACTAAGAAATTTACTTATGGCAAAATCTTGATGCTGACTACTCAAAGTGAATAGTCCTTTCTGCCATGACAGCCGTTTAATCCAGAGGGTATAGATAGATCATAAATATGGACTTTGGAGGGCTTGATAATGCAAAAGCATACTTATTTTGCAAATATATTAATTAGATACACATTTTATGGTTGAAGCAAAGAAAACAAGGCAAGCATGTGGATTTGTAAAGTTTATTTCTTCCCCAAAATAACACTTAAAAAAATATATGAATAATGTAAACAACAACATTCTCCAAAATGTTTAACAAATAAAAATTACAGTTTATACAAATGCAAATATAGTCATGTTAAAATGATGGCAAGTGTATAAAAAAAAAAAAAAAAAAAACTCAAAACTAAAATATTAGAATCCAAGTTACTTTGAAGAGCTTCACAAAGATAAATTAATTTTTACTTTTAATAATTACGGTTATATTAATAAGTTACATACAAAAGTGATTTTTTTTTTTGCCATTCATTCTCACCTGCTTTGTAACAAAGGAGGTTAATCTTTGGAATATGATTTTGTGATTAGTTTATGGGATGACTTTTTCAAATCTGCTTAATCCAATTTATTTGAACAAGTATCTACAATAAAAAGGATTCTCAATAAACCTATGTAGTCATGCTGAAACATGATACTACTTTTTTTATCTATGGGAAGAATCATAATGAAGGATTTCTTTTTATTACAACATTAAAAAAATTGCTTGCCAAGGAACAATTTACTTTATTTCCAATAGTGGATACATTTATAATGCTATAAACAAGTTTTTATTTTGAGTAAACACAATAGATATGTACATTCTTTTATTGTCCAAGGGAAAAAAAATCAAATTTACTACTTTTTAATTTTTTAAATAATTATCATTTTTTGATTCATGCTATTTTGTTAAAAATAAATGAGACAAAAGAACAATGTTATTTTCACACAAGCCATTTTTCCCTCTCTGTGTTAAATTTTTCTGCCCATTTGCGGGTAATGTCCAAATAGATACTTGACTTTTGAGGAAGGTAATCCAGGTAAGTAATTTCTCCTGCAGTTTTAGGAATTGCCATTTCGATCTGAGTCCCTTCATGCCATTCATTAAAGGAGGTTATTGAAATAATATCTGCCCTAACCTGTAAGGCAGCACTCAGTGCAGTTTCATAGTATTTTCCATTTATGCGGTTTCTACTGTTCTGAATATTCCAAGGACGAATGCTGGTGTCTACGTAGCCTGGACCCACACTAGGAATGAATATCAAGTTGTTGCTTTCACAAAAAGCTTTGATTGATTTCCAATTGCGATACGATGAGCCATAAGAAAATCCATTTGTAGCAAAGTATGTATACATGCCATCAAACCCTGCTGCTAAAATATCATGTTTATGCTTTTCCTCTACTAAAAGACCAATAAAGATTCCATCATATTTAGTATTCCTAATGGTGTTATGCCCAGATTCTTTTAAAAGGTTTCCCCATGTTTCAGGGCTGACAAGATAAGAGTCATAGATATAAAACAGTGGGAGAAGAGATCCAGTCCTCGTTTTATATTTATAGAATGCAGGATGTCCTCCATACCTGCAAGGGAGGCAAAGAAACATACAGTAAAAAAAAAAAAAAATCAAGACACCATTCAACACAACTTTTGTCCGTTTGTCGAAGAGTAGAGATCACGCCAGAGAACTACTGATGTCACTTTCTGTTTTGCATCTCCAACTCCTCCCCTTTCTGCCTACCTCGCCTCAAATAGCATTGCCACTGGACATTGGATGTCATTCACGACCAGGCGACTAATTGAAGCACAGCTCTCCAAGAAAGACATCTCAATACCAGCCTGAAGAGGCAAAAATTGTCACTAGTGGTGGAGTTTTCCTATTTTTTAACCCGTCAACATTGGTCATTAAATGGGGTCAACTTTTGTGCCCCAAACTTTTATCTGTGTTTACTATTTACTAAGAATTTAGAGACAGCTAAACTGACAGCATGTTTGTGTGTCTGTCACTGAAGCAAACTAATTGTTTGATTTTAACTTTATCTATGAGCAGGTTTTGTTTAAGCAAAGAAATTGTTCATTGTGTAAGTGAGGCTGCACAGTATAGTTAAACATGCCTGCAGGTTGGGGATGGAGATTTTACATTGCCCTCCTGCACAGTATACAAGCTCTTCCATCTGTCATTTTTCTTGGTCTTCCAGATTTTATGCTGTCCCCCACATTTCCCTTTAACTGCCATTTCTTAACTACATTTTGGACTGTGGAAATTGCTAGCTGGATGTGCTTTGATATTTTTTCATAGCCACCCCCTACTTTTTAGGCATCAGTTTCATTTTCAGATCCTCATTCAGTTGCTTAGAAGAAGTTGTTGAATGTTGTACAATGTTTGAAAAAGTGAAGAATTTATTAGGCTTTGAAATTGTAATCAGCCAAAATTTACTTCTTGACCAGACTAACAATGTGAGACCTTACAACTGAAAAACTTTGGCAAATGTTACATTTTTTTTTATTTTTCAGTTCAAATAAATCATAACTGTACAAGAGCATTTTCATTAAAAACGCAATTGTTTTAGTTTGTTTGCTCTTGAAGTTGTATTTAGTAGGTTTGTGGTTTTTTTTTTCTAATGTGTTTTAAATTTCAATCTGTTAAACTGGCCAAGGGTGTTCAAACTTTTACATTGAACTGTATATGAAGAAAACTTGGGTGAAATGCTGATAAAAATAATATGGAAAATGCCAACAAATACTTATGAAAAATAAACAAATGGATGCTTTAAAAGTAAAGTCACTGTTTAAAAGACACATAATGAACTTCAAGCTTGATATACTTTATGTAAAATGCAACTTCTAAAAGAAAAGAGTAATATTCACAGTTCACAACTCACTTGTCTATAATGTACTGAATATTGTTTCGCATGGTGAGATCATTACGACCTTGGTAGGGTTCAATGTGAAAAGTGACCTGTGAAATAAAAAAAAATAAAATTGCAAAAATAAAAATGTAATTGTTTCCAAGTAAAATACAAATTAAAAAGATGATTTTTGTACAGTTCACTAATATCCACTTATTTAATAAAACAAAAAAAAATAGTTTGAAACTTCTCAGTTACATTACATAAACAACTAGGGAAGAGTTCAACACTGGTATTTGAATCTGATTTTCTGGCACCATCTACAGGGACTACCTCGAGAAGTCAAATATTAATTACATAAGTATATGATGCACATGGCAGATGTGAAAGAGAAGTGCATCTCTATCAATATTATGCGCTATCAAGGGCCACATAAAAAAACATTCACAAAGCAGGTGCTGGCAACACACACTTGGATGTAGATAAAGGAGCTTACTGTTAATCATGAATCAGAACAGGGTTGGCTATGGCAGGACAGTGAGGTAATGTAAATTAAACTTTATATAATAGGTTGGCCTAGACGTGAAATCATTGTAATGTGACTTGAAAACTTGAAACGTAGTACAGAGCTTCAGCCAAGAGAATGCATTAATAAGCACTGATTAAGCACTAAAATCACTGCTCTTAACACTTCAGTATTTAAACAACACCCTCCGTATAAATAAAAATGTTATTCTAATTCCAAAATACCTAAAAGTGGTTTATTTAATTTGTAGGGTTTTACAAATTTTAAGATTCAAATAAAACTTTGAAAGGAGTTAATGTCTTAATACTCAATGTCTCCACTGTGATTCAATAAATTGTGAAGGGGTAAATATTTTTATTGGCACTGTAAAACAGTATATTAAATGCAGCCAGCATGGGTTTAAAAAAATGAAGATTCAGACAAACAAATTTATTAGACTATTTTGAAAGAAAAAGACATGATTGATTTTATTCTGCAGGAAAGATTAATTTTCAGCTAGAACCTACTGAAAATAGCTGTTACTTATTCTGTGAGCGGAGTAATGAACAGGAGAAAAAGACTTTCTTCACACAAAGAAATTCCTGCAAGGGCCACCGTATTATGTAATTACATTAAAGACATCAATTCTGACACTGAAAACTCTAAGCATGGTAGAACTATGTGGAGGCACACTTGAGACATTCAGGATATATGCAGGTAAAAAGAAACATTATTTATAAATATAATAAAGATTAAGGAGTTGATAATGAGACAACACTCTTATCCTCGGGCAATGTGTGAAAACAATAAATAAGTGATTAAATGGATAGATCAATCGATCTATCTATATTATCTTCAGGAGATATTTGGGAAAACAGTGAGAAACACAGAGCTTCTGTAAAAGGCTGCTGGTTACACAGAGCCTGAAAGTTACACTATATGATAAAACAAAAATTAAATATAAAGCAATACTTGAAACACCATCATGCTTATCATTCTGCATAAAATTAATTCACAACAACTCATTCAAGTGCAACTATGAACTAGCAGCATACCTTACTCTGACACACAGGGAGTAATGCCACTCTTAGAAATTCTTTTAATGGCCACTCTTTGAAATTCTTTTAATGGCAACAACGCAGCAAATGTTTGCAGTAAAGCAATTTATTGTGTATATATTAAGAAATTGGGAAAGAGGGGGAAGGAACCATTTCTTCACTTAAACTTTTAAGGAATATACCTGAAACCAAAGATGTGTTAGCTTTTAAAAATGCCTGGATGAGATACTGGAACAACTTAGCTATCAGCCAAACAATTAAGGCTCAAAGAAAATTTCTAATGCTTTATGGCATTTTCAATGAAAGGCAAAGACCACATAACAACTATTTCTTCCTTTAATTGTCAACATCATTTCTGGTACTACCATTGACCTACTGGAATGTAAGGGATACAAAAGCAAATTGTTTCACCTAATATTCTTCAAAATATTACTTGATCCAATCACTGAAAGGCTTCCTAACACAAAATTCATCAATGAATGAACACATCTACAAAAAGGCCATCAGCTTCCACCCCTTGATTACCCTCTCAGATTGTTTAACATATTGTTAGTGTCTGCTATAAAGTGTTATATGAAGAATGAAATAGCATACCTTAAAATAAGTGAAAGGATTGGATTACTCTTTGTTTGCCAAATTTGTATTGAAATAAATAAAAAAGGGAAATGATTAAAATTAATTTTAAAAACAAAAAGACAGCAGAGAGACTATGTACCAGTGTTAGCCAAAAATAAATAAATAAATAAACATACACAGGTGCCATGACAGCCACATCAGAGGGTAGACGCCAAATGGCCTGACCAGAAAGTTAGAAAACTGAGATAAAAGACTGAAAAGATCCCCACAACACCAGCCACCCAGCTCCCCATCAGCAGAGCAGCATATGGTCACTTATTGATAAAATGAATGATCCATTACTCTGTGACATATGCACTTAAAGAAGGACCAAGTTATTGAAAGGAGAGAGAGACTCAGGATTTCCAGAAAAAGGCCAGAACCAACTACTTGATCTATCATTGTACCAGACGGCTGGCAGCTCAACTCAGTCGGGATGTCCCTGTGATGGAAGGATGGGGGAAGGCAGCTTTTCTACAACACCCCCTCCCCCAAGATGCTAGATGGCAGCTTCCCTGGACTGCAGTGGTGCCCCGGATTCCCGCAGGGCACTATGGGACATGTAGTTTAATATCACAGCCCTGCTGGGTACCATGGGTGCCGCTGCAAGAGAACCTGAGGAGTCATGTCTCATCCATAGCCCAGAAGTACAACCCCAATTCCAATGAAGTTGGGACGTTGTGTAAAACGTAAATAAAAACAGAGTACAATGATTTGCAAATCCTTTTCAACCTGTATTCAATTGAATACACTACGAAGACAAGATATCTAATGTTCAAACTGATAAACTTTATTGTTGTTTTGCAAATCTTCACTCATTTTGAATTTGATGCCTGCAACACGTTCCAAAAAAGCTGGGACAGGGGCAGCAAAAGACTGCAAAGTTGAGGAATGTTCAAAAAACACCTGTTTTGAACATTCCACAGGTGAACAGGTTAATTGGAAACAGGTGTTTGTCATGAATGGGTATAAAAGGAGCATCCCCAAAAGGCTCAGTCATTCACAAGCAAGGATGGGGCGAGGTTCACACTTTGTGAACAACTGCGTGGGCAAATAGTCCAGCAGTTTAAGAACAAAGTTTCTCACCGTACAATTGCAAGGAATCTAGTGATTTCATCATCTACTGTCCATAATATCATCAAAAGATTCAGAAAATCTGGAGAAATCTCTGCATGTAAGCAGCAAGGCCGAATACCAACACTGGATGCCCGTGACCTTCGATCCCTCAAGCGGCACTGCATTAAAAAGCGACATCATTCTGTAAAGGATATTACCACGTGGGCTCAGGAATACTTCAGAAAACTCTACCATGCAAAGCCATATATCAGCAACACCCAGAAACACCGCCAGCTTCTCTGGGCCCGAGCTCATCTGAGATGGACTGATGAAAAGTGGAAAAGTGTACTGTGGTCTGAAGAGTCCACATTTCAAACTGTTTTTGGAAATCATGGATGTCGTGTCCTCTGGGCCAAAGAGGAAAAGGACCACCCGGATTGTTATCAGAGCAAAGTTCAAAAGACAGCATCTGTGATAGTATGGGGGTGTGTTAGTGCCCATGGCATGGGTAACTTGCATATCTGTGAAGGCACCATTAATGCTGAAAGGTACATACAGGTTTTGGAGCAACATATGCTGCCATCCAAGCAACGTATTTTTCAGGGACGTCCCTGCTTATTTCAGCAGGACAATGCGAAGACACATTCTGCATGTATTACAACAGCGTGGCTTCATAGTAAAAGAGTGCAGGTACTAGACTGGCCTGTCTGCAGTCCAGACATGTCTCCCATTGAAAATGTGTGGCACATTATGAAGCGCAAAATACGACAACGGAGACCCTGGACTGTTGAGCAACTGAAGTTGTACCTAAAGCAAGAATGGGAAAGAATCCCACCTACACAGCTTCAACAATTAGTGTCCTCAGTTCCCAAACGCTTATTGAGTGTTGTTAAAAGGAAAGGTGATACAACACAGTGGTAAACATGCCCCTGTCCCAGGTTTTTGGAATGTATTGCAGGCATCAAATTCAAAATGAGTGAAGATTTGCAAAACAACAATAAAGTTTATCAGTTTGAACATTCGATATCTTGTCTTTGTAGTGTATTCAATTAAATATAGGTTGAAAAAGATATGCAAATCATTGTATTGTTTTTATTTACGTTTTACACAACGTCCCAACTTCATTGGAGTTGTACTACCCAGTCACAGGGACAAAGTCAGAAGTGCTGGCAAGTCACATGGATGGAAGGACAGAAGCACTTCTGGGTTGGGCACTATTTAATGGACTATTGGGAACCCAGCAAATGAGCCAGAGTCGGGAGGAAGTGGACAAAGCTTGCTGGGTGGTGTTGAGGAGAAAACACAGAGAGAGAGAATTGTGTTGATTCTGTTTATTTACCTGTTTATTGTGGCTGTGGTGCTTAGGGCACTGTTTTTGAGAAGAGAAGAAATAAAAATACTTCTCAATGCTTTTACCCCGTGTACTGAGCGTCTGTCTGTTGGGTTTAAAGGGGGCAACAGCGACCTCTAGCGTCCACACCATATAAAGAAACATAAATAATAATTTTATTTTCATAATAACATAATTATATAATAGTTAAATATGTAATATAAAGTCAACAATACATTAATTTTACTAAACTATGCTTTCATAGTTAAATAAATTAATAATGGACATTATTACATACAAATTCTCATACAGTAGGTAAATAAAAAGGTATGAAATAGCAATACCTTAACTTGATATTTATGTGCAATATCCAAAACTGCTGGCACCAGCTCATCAGTGGGTTCGCCAGCATCATCTTTCATGTCAGGTGGGTACCAGGATAAGGAAAGGACCCCTGAAAGTAATAAAGTATATAAATTAACACAGAAAACATTAATTAATATTAAGAAGCAAAAATACCCAATATTACTTTGGATTAAATAATAAAAAAAACACTGCTGCCTCAATCAGGTTACACAGGCTGCATGCAATCTTTGAATACAAATGTTTATTGAAGTTAGACTCAAATGTAATATTGGTATGGGAAACTTAAGACAAGTCTCTCTATTTAAAAAAAAAATCTTGTGGAATGAATGACTAGGAGACGATACGTGATCTTCACATTAAGATCATGAAAGACAAAAGAACCGCGAGATAAAAGAGAATGGGCAAAAAAAAAAAAAAAAAATTAAGTAGTGTAAAGGGAAGCAGCACACACAGATACAAGTGTTTCAGTGCATATAAAGTTTGCAAAAGATAATACGTTATAAATGAAACGTTGACGAATAAAAGATCGCATTAGCGTAAAAAAAAAAAAATTAATCATCAGGACCAGGTGTAATTGAAAAAATAGCAGGACAAAACAAGATCAGAAATAAAAGGCAAAGAGCAGAGAACAAAGTCTTTTCGCATTTGGATCATTCAATGCACAAAATGTAGATTCACACAATAATGGAGCATACGCTATGACAATCTCTGGACCCGCAAGAGTTAAAGCAACGACAAGTTTAAATTTCAAAGAAAACACAATTTGGTCAGGTGTATATTTATGATCATGGAGAAGCGATCACAACTCGAGCAGCAGAGACACAAAGTAGCAAAAAAGACAGCGGCTGGACAGGCTTTAACACTAGAATTACCAGAGCCTACGAAAAAACTCTTAAATCCGTCCCACCTTAAATGGCTTCTTAAAATCGTTCACAGCTCTCCACCAGCGTCTTTTGTCATCTAAATGTGCTGATAAAATCAGGCTGCAAGTAGCCGGCTATTCCATCCCCCCACCGACTTAGAACGTGCACAAACTTCTCCCAACTCATGCCTTGATTGATTTTCTGGGAGTGAAGTGGAGTTTTAGAATGGAAATAATAGATCGTTGTTTGGAACACACGCATTTCATGTCTGTTCCGTTTCTACAGTAATCTGTGTAAACACATTGTTAAAACAGAAACGTTTTTTATATTCTGCTAGTAGAGGACAACATGTAGGCATAAACTATATAATGTATGAATCCTGAAGTCCAAATATCAAAGAAATATTTTCACAGAAGGTACAAATCTAACACAACAATTGCGCTTTTATTCAAAAATATAACTGCAGAAACAAAAAGGCGCCTTAACATGAGACATTGACAGCCATTTATTATGACTGTCTCCGTGGCGTAATAGAATCAGCAGCCGACTGGGACTCAGAAGGTACCAAGTTCGATCCTGCACCACTTCTTTTAGAGAAGTAAACTGCTCTTAGTCTTACTATTTTAGAATAAAAACATACATTTAATTTCAGTCTGTAACAGCCGGTGTAATTTATGATTCTTGTAAAGGTTAGCTTTGTTTTTTTTTTTTTAGTTAGTTTGACACTGCAGTTTTCACATACGCGCTGTAACAGAGGTAAACTCAGCTCCCTTCTACATCAGAGCAAGAATGCACATACCATTGCTTGCATACTAAAGTGTCAGCAGTTTAAAAGCGCAATTGTGTTAGGTTTGTACCTTCTGTGAAAATATTTCTTTGATATTTGGACTTCAGGCTTCATACATTACAGTATATAGTTTATGCCTACATTTTGTCATCTACTAGTAGAATATAAAAAAACGCTTCTGTTTTAACAATGTGTTTACACAGATTACTGTAGAAACGGAACAGACATGAAATGCATGTGTTCCAAACAACGATCTATTATTTCCACTCTAAAACTCCACTTCACTCCCAGAAAATCAATCAAGGCATGAGTTGGGAGAAGTTTGTGCATGTTCTAAGTCGGTGGGGGGATGGAATAGCCGGCTACTTGCAGCTTTTCTTTTATCAGCACACTTAGATTAACAAAAGACGCTGGCGGAGAGGTGAGAACGGTTTTAAGAAGCAATTTAAGGTGGGACGGATTTACGAGTTTTTTCGTAGGCTCTGGTAATTCTAGTGTTAAAAAGATCGAAGGGCAGCATGACAGCAGCCCCCCAAGACAACACGCGCATCGTTATAGTCTGGCAAGAAAGAATTTAACCACCCCCTGGGCCGTAAATAAAGGACAAGTATTGTTTTTACAACATCACGCGAGACAATCAGATTAGCGCTATTTCAGATGTGGAATGACAAAATGGGGGAGGCAGCTTGATGAATGAGGTCTCAAGGACTTAAAGAAATCCAAATCATATTATGTGATATCATCTCATGTGAAATTCTACTCCGTACTTCTAGAATTTGTATTTTTATACTGTATTGAGGATTTATTCTGTTCTATGTATTGTACTGTATTGACCCCCTTCTTTTTGACACCCACTGCATGCCCAACCTACCTGGAAAGGGGTCTCTCTTTGAACTCCCTTTCCCAAGGTTTCTTTGATCTTTTCCCTACAAGGGTTTTTTTGGGGAGTTTTTTCTGGTCTTCTTAGAGGGTCAAGGCTGGGGGGCTGTCAGGAGGCAGGGCCTGTTAAAGCCCATTGCGGCATTTCTTGTATGATTTTGAGCTATACAAAAAATAAATTGTATTGTATTGTATATCTGGTAAACCAAACATAGGGGTGGGCGAGCGAAGCAGGGGCAGAGCCCCCTAGTTTTTTTAATGTTTTGTATTTTTTAATAAACACAAAAAGCAAATCCCACTGTTTAAGCTGGTTAAGGAAACAATGTGGTAATCTCCGAGAAATTATTGGGGTTTCGTGTCTTTATTGTGAAAAACTGCTCGATAAAGTGACACAGCTGAAAGAAAAATAAGAGCAGCGACGTCTAAGCATGAAGCCAAATATCATAACAAACATTTAAAATTAAAGTCACTGAAGATCCTTTACAGCAGAGTGTCAAACTCAGGAGTTGGGGGTGAGTTTGAGCCAGTGGAATGGAAGGACAGAGGGAATTTGCCTCACAAAGTCAACTATTCTCCCAGTGCACTTGGTAGCAGCATCCCTCTGACATGATTCCCATTTGGACACCCACAGGGTTGAATCGGAGTTGTAGTTGTGGTGAGCAGCACTGTTGGGGTCTGTGGGTGCCACTAGAGGGAGATGCTAGGGTCAGGCTCATTGTCAAGGAGAGGTCCCATCTGACCTGGAAGTGCTTTCAGAAGACAATCTTGTTGCTCCAGAAGCACTCCAGGGTCCAGGTTAAAAATGTAGTGCTTCATCTTCCTAAGGAGAGTTGGGAGTGAAAGACGGGAGGAGGTGGACAACATTCTCTGGAGGGGAGTACAGGAGGAGAAAAGTAAAGGAATTGAAATTGTGACTCCAACTGTGACTTTGAATGTATAATTAACACTAGAATTACCAGAGCCAACAAAAAAAACTCGTAAATCCGGCCCACCTTAAATCCCCCTTCACACCTCTCTGTCAGCCTCTTTTGTCTTCTAAATGTGTTGATAAGCCCAAGCAGCAAACTATATCATCCCCCCACCGCCTCACAATGGGCAAGAAGTTCCCCCAGCTCCTGCCTTGATTGATTATCTGGGAGTGAGCTACCCAGAATTGTAAGGGGAAATAATTTGATGTGTGTTTTGTGTTACAACAATCTATGTAAAAACATTGTTAAAACAGAAACTTTTCCATGTTTTAGTAATAAATGACAAAATGTAGACATGAACTGTTATTTGATTCCAGGACTGTTGCTCGCATTGTGTCTGAGGCCTAGGGGTCTGGCATGCCCCTTAGTGGTCACAAAATATGGACTGAATACTGACTCTAGTGCTAAATCCCTTGGACGCTTTCCTACATTTTTAAGTAATTCAGTATTCTTCAACAGTATCTAAAATGATGCATCACACACATTAAAATATGACATAGGATCCAATAAGGTCAGGTCAGGTTGGGAAGTATCCACTGGTAGAGCGCTTTGCAAGACCCATCACATAAAGTCAAACTAGCGGTACCCCAAGAATTCTCTAAAGAGACACTTTAACTTAGGTTACTGGAGAGCGTTCATGTCTCGCAACCATATAAGCAAAACAGGAAGCATTAGGACTCTAAAGATTTGGACCTTCTTTCTTTAGCACACATATCAGAGCACCACACACCCCTTTCCAGTGACCTAATGCCCCTCCCATGCTATCCCAATCCGTGTACAGACTTCACAGTAAGAATCACTAGAGACATGAATGTTGCTGCTGAGGTAAGAAAACCTCTCGGCAAGGTCGAAATTCTCTCCACAGACAGACACACTGCTGATGGATGTGTCCAAGAGGTCATTAAAGGCATGATATAATAATGATACAAATAATTTATTTATCTTCTTAAACAAGCTCAAAGTGCTTAACAAAATCAAGTCACATTACATCACAATTACACATTACGCAGCACATTACTCATAACTTCACATGAGCATTTATATACTGCACACCTTTTTACCAATTTAGGTTTTGTCATGTATCTGCCCTTTATGTGCAACATCAGACAAATTTCCCCTTTTCAAACCTAGAAGTGAAACTCAGTATAAGAGAAAGAGCCAAATATCCACTTTGGAAGCAAAACCACCGCTGCACTTGCAAAATTGTCACAGACACTATAAACAATTTTAATAAGATGGCTGTTCACTGGACATCATAAGACTCACACTTCACTATGAGGTTATACTGCATATTAATTATGTATTATTAGTTATATCATGCAGCCACTGATGTCTAAACTATTAGTGAAATGTAAATTGTTATTATTATATAACTATAGTTGTGTGCATTACATACATTAAACATTATGCTCTGGGTTGGTGCCACAAAGTTCCAATTCACAAAGAGCCACTGTATCTTCATTAATTTTATTTTTTGTCAACTTGGAAATAATGTTGTATTAGTGTAATTATTTAATATTTCTATCTGTCAAATAATAAACCTAAAAACATATTGTATAAATTATTACTGCAAAAAAGTTTAATATTGTAACATAAAGCAAACAGATATTATAAACCAAGAAAAGAGAAACAAAATAATTTTCTAATTTTAAAAAGTACTAACAGGGAGAGAGTAGTACACGGAGACATGTATCACTGCATGCTATGGATGATGGAATGTCCAGGCTTAAAGTTAATGATCATTATTTTATAGTTTGAGCCAAGTTTTTAGTCACAAATCTTTTAAATAACAGGATTGTTTTTAACATTCCATCTTACAACACATTTCTACCTGAATATTTTCATTTCCATCTGAATTCACAAATTCAATTTCCAATTAATTATATTCAGCTACAATAATTCACTTTGAATTGCAATAATTATTCCACAAAATTAAAAGAAACAATGTATGCCATGTATTTTGCTTTAGCTCTATAGTATATTTTATGCTAAAAATATTTCTAAACATTTGCTTTATAAATTTCATATTTTTATATTTGTAATAAATTCCCAAATATTAGTAATTACTGTATCTCATGAAAACACAAGACAACATTAAAAAGATAACTACATATATTATTCTTACCAATGGCTGCTGTTTGTAACTGCTGCATGTGTGCCTCTATGACTGCAGGGTCTCTTGAGCTGTAAGGACCCAATAATGGATAAAAATTTGAACCAATGTCTTCTGGAGGGTTGTGCTTTCCTCTGGGGAAACTCGTTGCAATTTTTGGGTCCCAGTGAGGTAGTACAGGATGGTTCCAGTGAATATATTTGCCATCAAATTTTGGATTGCCATACCAACTATAGTAAAATGTGTGCAAATTATAATTAGGTAAAGAAACTTTGCGCAGCTGGTTGTCTAAAGTCATACTTTTTGTTAAGTTGTTCTTAGAACTTCTTCTTTCTATATGCTCTTCAACATTAGTTTTATGAAATTCAGGTTCTGCTCTTTGCAAAGCTGGAAACAATCCTAGTCCAAATGGATTTCCAAACCGAGATTCAACAGGTCTTAAGGTCTTCAATGCCATCATCATCAAAAATATTAAAGACATTAAAATGGTTAGAGTGATGCATGTTTTTCTCCGAAATCGGACCATTCTGTAAAGCAAAAAAAAAACACAAAATTTTAAGTATACACCACAAATGAAAATATCAATATTTGGTATTTTAAAGACAAACTTCCATTTTTAAAACATAATTAAATACGATTCATTTGGCAACTACAGTATGTAACCTTTTTCTTTACTGAACCCCTGCCCATTTTTTAAGGTATGAAAATGCAGAAGATTCTAAATGAAGAGATTGCTGCAAAAAAAAAACCACTCACTGTCAAAAGCCCTATTAGTCTCTTAAGGAAACAGAGTTATCATTTAGCTTGACTGGCCAAGACTGCAGGACCCGAGTTTGCACCCTGGGCACTCAGAGATACTGTAGCAAGAAGGCTACAGATGTGAATTTAAACCTTTGTCATTTGACTCAAATTAATTTTAAAAAGCTGAAGAAGAAGCAACTTGCAGCCAATGGTGGGGTTTGGTGTTGGGAGAACATACAGTAAGAGAGCTTGGCCTGCAATGAAGAGACACTCTCATTGTTAACCAAGAAAAAGACACAAAAAGTATACACTGCCTTCCACTATTACTGGCACTCCTTGTAAAAATTAGTAAGAAGGGTTAGAGAAAATGTTTGCTGAAGAACCGTCATCTTGCACTGAAAAAGTGAAAAAAATCTGAATGAATTGAAACAAGTTTATTGAAAGAAAAATAAATCCCTCATCAAGAAATAAATATTTTTTTAACAAAAACACATTTTTTTAATGATTCCAAAATACAATGACATCTGATGTTTGTCACCCCCTCAGGTGTACACTGCAGGTGTTATGAGCGAGCGTATAACTGTTGATCTTATAAAGATAATAATATAGTCCATGTTGACAATAGATAGATAGATAGATAGATAGATAGATACTTTATTAATCCCAAGGGGAAATTCACATAATCCAGCAGCAGTATACTGATACAAAAAAACAATATTAAATTAAAGAGTAATAAAAAATGCATGTAAAAACAGACAATAACTTTGAATAATGTTAGCATTTACCCCGTGGAACTGAAGAGTCGCAAGAATATATATATGAAGAATAAACTTCACTGGCAACAAAGCTGTTGTATTATGCACTCTCATGTAATGATTGCATGCAGTAAGATATATTTTAGGGGATTAGTGAATCGATAAATGATTTGTTCACATATATACACTTAGAAGCAAACATTAGTTAAATTATTTAGATGTAAATATATTTATCTGCATATAATGTGTACAATTTAATTAAGATTACTGTTATACAAGCAGGAATGTGTTTGCCACATGATTACCCAGCTTTATCTTTTAAATGTTTTACTAGTTTCACTTGAAAAAATTGTGTGGTACAGTATATTATGATGGCTGAAAGAAAGAGTACCTGTTTAACAGGCTACTGGAACATTAAAATCTGCACATCTCCCAGAGTTCCTCAAGCAAAAGAATTGACTTGAAAACAAGATGATCGACTATAGCAAATAAAGAAGCATTTGAATGCATTTTAATAGCATAAGCAAAATATGGGAACCAGTCCTAAATGTCAATAAATTTTCTCCAGTATTACGATTTTAAACAGTAATTGTCCTGAATAAAAGCCATTTGACAGCCAAAAGATCTCTTTTTTGCTAATGAGCTGAGCCAATTACTTGATACACTGAAAAACGTCAGCCCACCCCTCAAAAGGGTAACCTTTTTCTTAATTCTGTAGGTTCTTGATTAGTACTTATGATTTTGTAAATTGCAATATGTTCAGGAATATTTGTTTAACTGTTTTTCTTACATGTTATAATGGGTTAGGAACGACCATGTATACATAAATAGTTTCACCAGAAACAAAACCACATTTCTTTCATTACAGTTCTATGTAAAAGTAAAAAAATGCTTTTTAAGGATCTATAACACAAAGATTTATTTGATGCACACAAAGAAATGACTATTTATTTGACAAGTCCAAGTAGTCATTTTGGGAAGCTTATTTGCACAAGAAGTGTGATTTGCTCAAAAGTCAAAGTAACATGTGCAGGCCATCTTGGAATCTTTGTATGGGCAGTCCCCAGGTTACGTACGAGATAGGGACTGTAGGTTTGTACTTAAGTTGAATTTGTATGCAAGTCTGAACAGGTACATAAATTTAATAAATGCTATCGTTGACCGACTTTAACCAAGTGCTCTGATAATGAATGATGGAGTTTCACCTCCCTCTGACCTTTTTATTATTTCTACTTTATTTTCAATGGTGATGGTTTTTCTCTTCTTTACTGTATCACCAGCACTTGCATCAGATTTGTGTTTCAGAGACATTATTGAAAGGTGAAGATAAAAGATTAAGATTAGCTCTTCTGCATAGCACTGTACACGCTATCACAGCAGGAAGGCACCAGTCGTCAACAAGTCTGATGTACTGACAAGAGACAACATCCTGCTATGTACGTAACAGTAGAAGCAGGCTTGCTATTGAGAATGAATGGGGGCATCGAGGGGCGGTTTATCACCAGCCCACCTCACAGTCCCCTCCACTACAGTATGCTGCCTGCAGCAACTGCCCACCGAGAACGAACACGTTGCGACCAAAGGCGGGTAGTGAATCGCCCCCATTCAATAGGCAGCCATCCGATGCACACTACAATGCTACTCCCCGCCACCCTGTTCACCCTCAATGGCCTCCATTCAGCCACAACCGGGTCACCACTTGCAGCATTACCAGCCGCCCACCGAGAACGAACAGGGCTGCCATGTGTGGTGGTCAGGCAGTGAAACCGCTTGCTGCCGGGAGCCGCCTGAGGTACACTACACTGTGCAAGCAGCGAAATCGCTCCCCTCCAGCAGCATTACCAGCTGCCCACCGAGAACGAATGGGGCAGCCATGTGTGGTGGGCCGGCAGTGAAACCGCTTTCCGCCGGGAGCCGCCCGAGGGACACTACACTGCGAGAGCAGCGAAATCGGGCCCTTCCAGCTACTGCTTGCAGCATTACCAGCCGACCACTGAGAATGAACGGGGCAGCTGTGTGTGGTGGGCGGGCAGGGAAACTGCCCGAGGGACACTACACTGCGCGGGCAGCGAAATCACCCCTCTCCAGCCATTGCTTGCAGCGTCCCCAGGCAGAAGATGACATCATATGTATAATTCTTGTAAAAGTAAGAGCATTTGCAGTAGTCTTTTATATTTTTGTATTCCATATCAAGTCAAACGAATGTTCTTACTTTAAAAATATAATAAAAACACATTTGGCAGATGTAAGAAAAATTAAAACACACAGACCCACACAAAAAACCTACACATAATCTCTTGTTAAAATCCCCAAATGCAATACTGGGCTAGGTATGGGATGGTGGGGTTTACAGGAATATCATTTTTAGATGTGATTACTTGAGCGTTCAGTACTTCAAAATTTAAACCAAAAAAAGGCAGTACTTTAAAACATTTCAATTCCTGGAGGGTGCACGGCAAGAAAAAATTTTGAGAACCCCTGGGCCAGCAACATCACATAATATATGACCACACATACATCAACACCGACCTTCCCAACATTTTCATCATAAACTCTGGGGACTTGTTTCATGTTCCCTTACCCTCATTAATTTTAACCAGTTTGTGGACTGTACAACAAGGGAAAACAGGATCATGGGCTTGTTAAATGCTGATATCAAAGATGCATATACAATGACACTGAAGTTTTGCCACCTTTGGGCAGATCTGACCTTAACTTCTTACAGCACCCACTTACCCATTTATAAACCCAGAGTCCAGCAGCTGCCAGATACCACCATGACTGTACAAGAATGAACAACAGAGGCTGAGGGGACACTATACGATGCCTTTGAAGACACTGACTAAGGCATGCTTTGTTAGTCATAAGGTGAGAACACTGAGGCACTCTCATTTTTATGTGGGTAACACAGTTCCCACAAAGACACTGTGGTGTTGTCCCAGCAACAAACCATGGATTACAAAGGACCTGAAAGGCCTACGGAATAAGAAATAGAGGAAATAACTGAGGAAGCAGCTCAGTGGGGGAAAAAGCTCACTACAGACACAAATTTGAGTGTAAGTTACAGCACAGAAAACATGAAGGAAGTATGGAACATGATGAGGAATATCATTGGCTACAAACAGGGCAAACTCTGGAAACACTGGAAATTGTTGTAGAAAAGAGGGAGGTGGCAAAACTGGATGCCATCATGAAAAATCCCATTTATCCTCTCCAGGAGGTATACTCTTAGAGCACTTTAAGCCACAGGATCATTTCTCCATGGTGTGCTGAGAAGCACGTCTGGAGTTCTTTTCTTCCTGCTGCTAACAGGAAGTTCAATGCTGCTTCCCAACATCCCAGACAAAATACATACTTATACTCTTTAAATTTCTATTTTCTGTACAAAAATACAGCAATATGTCTGCATAATGCTTCACTAGGACTATGATAGCCAAGTCAGAAATTTTCATTCTTTTAAATTTTCTTGCTTTATAGTCATTCCAGGATGTATTCTGACTTTATTTATTTACTTATCTATTTATACATTTATTCATTTCAAAAGCTTCTGTAAAAAGCCCAATTCCTCCCTGGTGAAAAATAAAGTTTGTTCTATCTACATTTAGTATTCATTATGTATTACTTATATATCTACTGTTTAATTGTATTATTTATCTGGCGAGTCTGTATCTTTGTTTTTTTATTTATACTGCTTTATGTATCTAGATTTCAATTAAATAAATGTATCAGATCAAATTTAACAGCCTACTGCAGTCATTTGCTTTGATTATTCAGTCTACTATTATCAAAAATCATGCTGTGTGACTATTGTAAACAGTAACCAAGACCATGCTCTACTTCACAGCTTTAGGTTTATTTTCATGGGGAATCTGACCAAGTAGAACACCATTTTGCAGGGTCGGTTTAAACAATTTACCAATATGTATCCTAGACAAGATAATGTTTTGGTTTCTGTAGATTTTCCTTTACCAACCAAAGCAAGCTCGGAGCATGCTATTGTTTAATGCAGCACTTAAAAGCTATGGACAAGTGAAGTAAGAAACAATTAAAACTAGCCAATACATCTTGTGATCCACAAGCAGCAACTTGTACAAGGCAGGAACCAGTTCTGGGATATATGCTATACTCGCGTATATCCCCACACTGTGTAAATTAAATTTAAATTTAAGAAACAAAGCCTGCTCAGCACAAAATGTAAAATGCTGACGAAATCAAAAGCAGCTCCTTCTCAGTGAACATAATTTATTACAATAATCTCCCTAACCACCTACATTCCAACACTGAGATTAACAGACAGTTAAAAAAAATGAAAGTAATTTCTTAAGGATAAGTGATGACTCGTTAACAAAAAACGCCTGTACATTTTGTCCTTTTAAATACACTCCTTTCTGCAAGTGGATTATGAAATCTTGAAGTGTACTTTGATTTGAATCCAGGCCGCTGCTGTGTTATAAAAGGTATTGGGTGTGCGTTTGCCACTTTCAATGCAAAAAGGCTTATTGCAGACTTCCCCCTATACATAAACTGATATCCAATTTACTTGATGAAAGCGCAAAAATTAATTTAGGGCTCAAATAATGGAAAGCTGGTTTAAAAAATAAAACAAGCACTTTCTAATTTTAATGGAGTATCAGTAGTAACAAAAAGGCCTTCTCTGTTAAATGAATAGACTTGACAGGAATACAGAAACCAGCGGTTTCTCAGACTCATACTTTCCTGATGGGCACCCACAGTATTTCAGTGGCTAAACTACTCTTCAGTCTACCATGAGCGAGAACTTGCCCTGATTGCATATACACTCACCTAAAGGATTATTAGGAACACCATACTAATACGGTGTTTGACCCCCTTTCGCCTTCAGAACTGCCTTAATTCTACGTGGCATTGATTCAACAAGGTGCTGAAAGCATTCTTTAGAAATGTTGGCCCATATTGATAGGATAGCATCTTGCAGTTGATGGTGATTTGTGGCACATCCAGGGCACGAAGCTCCCGTTCCACCACATCCCAAAGATGCTCTATTGGGTTGAGATCTGGTGACTGTGGGGGCCATTTTAGTACAGTGAATTCATTGTCATGTTCAAGAAACCAATTTGAAATGATTCGAGCTTTGTGACATGGTGCATTATCCTGCTGGAAGTAGCCATCAGAGGATGGGTACATGGTGGTCATGAAGGGATGGACATGGTCAGAAACAATGCTCAGGTAGCCCGTGGCATTTAAACGATGCCCAATTGGCACTAAGGGGCCTAAAGTGTGCTAAGAAAACATCCCCCACACCATTACACTACCACCACCAACAGAAATCGAGACTCATCAGACCAGGCAATATTTTTCCAGTCTTCAACTGTCCAATTTTGGTGAGCTCGTGCAAATTGTAGCCTCTTTTTCCTATTTGTAGTGGAGAGGAGTGGTACCCGGTGGGGTCTTCTGCTGTTGTAGCCCATCCGCCTCAAGGTTGTGCGTGTTGTGGCTTCACAAATGCTTTGCTGCATACCTCGGTTGTAACGAGTGGTTATTTCAGTCAAAGTTGCTCTTCTATCAGCTTGAATCAGTCGGCCCATTCTCCTCTAACCTCTAGCATCAACAAGGCATTTTCGCCCACAGGACTGCCGCATACTGGATGTTTTTCCCTTTTCACACCATTCTTTGTAAACCCTAGAAATGGTTGTGCGTGAAAATCCCAGTAAATGAGCAGAGTGTGAAATACTCAAACCGGCCCGTCTGGCACCAACAACCATGCCACGCTCACAATTGCTTAAATCACCTTTCTTTCCCATTCTGACATTCAGTTTGGAGTTCAGAAGATTGTCTTGACCAGGACCACACCCCTAAATGCATTGAAGCAACTGCCATGTGATTGGTTGATTAGATAATTGCATTAATGAGAAATTGAACAGGTGTTCCTAATAATCCTTTAGGTGAGTGTATTTAACTTCATAATTAAAAAAAATGACATCTCTGAGAATGCTACACTGCATGCTAAACAATTCATTAGGTGCACACATTTTTTTCCACTGTTGTTTGGGAACTGAGAGGTCATCAATTTTTAGTAAAGAGAGAAACTCCTAAATGTTCAAACTCTTTCTACAGAAACAGTTACACTTCCTACAATGTGACAGAAGACACGGTAAGCAGTGTAACATTCAAAAGAGGTCTGGAAAACAGGGACACACCATATGCATAGCAACAGAAACAGATAAAGACAATGAGTGTATTTTAATGCACCAGACTTCAAAATACACTAGACTTCTTCACTTTAACCCCAAGCAATAACAAAAGCAGTCCTAGAGTATCAGAGAGCTTTGTTAAGGGCTTTGCATCATAACACTGCTTTAACCGCTTTAAGATATGAATTAGAACTCTTAGAACAAGTAGCTCACCAACATCCCAGCCAATGACACGCTTCTTCATATTTAATTATTGTATTGTAATAATCTCATAAACTTCTAGCTTTTACAAGTTTTTGACTAAATTGACTAAAGCTTAACTTTGTTTGACTATGACACATTCAAATTTCAGAAGAAAACCCATCCATTATCCAAGCCACAAGGGGTCACGGGGGTCTGTTAGAGCCAATCCCAGCCAACAAAGGGCACAAGACAGGAAACAAACCTGTCTCTGGACTGGGCTGTGGGAGGAAACCCGAGTACCCGGAGAAAACCCACGCAGACACAGGGAGAACATGCAAACTCTACGTAGGGAGGACCCGGGTCTCCTAACTGCGAGGCAGCAGCGCTACCCACTGCGCCACCGTGCCACCCACAGAGGAAAATCCATCCATTCATTATCCAACCCGCTACATCCTAACTACAGGGTCACAGGGGTCTGCTGGAGCCAATACCAGCCAACACAGGGCACAAGGCAAGAAACAAACCCCGGGCAGGGCGCCAGCCCACCACAGGTGCACACGCACACACACGCGCACACACACTAGGGACAATTTACCTAACCTGCATGTCTCTGGACTGTGGGAGGAAACCGGAGCACCCAGAGAAAACCCACGCAGACACAGGGAGAACATGCAAACTCCACGTAGGGAGGACCCGGGAAGCAAACCCAGGTCTCCTAACTGCGAGGCAGCAGTGCTACCCACTGCGCCACCCACAGAGGAAAATGCTAAATGAAAAAGCTTGCAACATACAAACACTCCACAGAACAAATCTCCATTCAGTCTCTCTTCTTGCTATATGAGCATTTGCCTTACTTCTGTAATTCTGGTGTTTATCAATAATTGTATTATTCTGTGTGGTTCAGTTAATTTGATGCAAATCTGATGGCTATGAACTAAAATTAAAGACAATAATTATTTACTGATTATAATCTCAACAATTCTATTCCTCTTACCTACAAAATATTACAATATTTCACTAAAATGTAACTAAATAAACATTTTTTCTTTTCTAATTGTCATTTTTACATGAAAAAGTGTGGGAGGAATTTTTTTGTAACAAGGCTTGCTGACTGCCTTTAGTTAACCACTTACGCATGAGCTGTGCTTCTGGTAGGACACAGCCATATTTCAAAGTTGTCTGTGTATGTTGTAATAAACCCTCAAGTCAATCAAAAGCAATAATGGTATTTTTACATACCCAAGGGTTTCCATGTTGTCTGCTCTCTTTCATTAGTAAAATATGCGATTTGCAGCACATCAGTAAATATGCTTTTCTCTCTTCACCACTTTCATGGGACACCGTTATCTCCAATGTAAGGTTTTGTTCTTGAAGCCCAAACTACCAGCACACCCAGTTCAAACTTCTACACAGACTCAATCCTACTCCCCACAAGTGGTTTCTCATGGGCTTTACTGCTGATTCTCTCTGTCAATTATGTTCCTTTGGTTTACCCAGCACTTTCCTCCACATGTTCAAGCACTGTCCCCAGCTTTTCTTCTTGCACACACGTGCATGTCACCTACTGTCTTCTTTTCTTTCCTGCAGTATCCCTCTTTTACCTCAAATCTTTCTTCTTTTAGATCTTTCTAGGCTTCAACTCAAACTCTCTGAAAGCAAGTTATTTTGTCTGGGTACCTTAGGAATTAAACTAATCATTGCCTCTCGCTGGAAGACACCTGAATGCGACACTGTCAACAACTGGCAGTCCTCCTTCTACAACTTAATACTGTACATCTGAAGTTGTCTGCAGTGTGGGTTATTGGTGCTTCCAGTAATGGCATTGACTCCAGATTTGCTGTGGCTCAATTTAATAAATCTCAGCTTGTAACTCATTTTTTTAAGCAATCCCTTGGCTCAGGCTGGGTGGGAGGGGGTGGTTTTAGTTACCTTGTATGCTATGTCCATTTATTGATAAATCCTAGAAGTTTGTTTTTGCTTAATAAAAAGTTGATCACAAAAAAAAGTATATATACTTTAATCAAAGATCCACCCTATGTAAATTAATGTACAATAAAAGGCTTAATACCATTTAATAGATAAGGTTCAGAGCACTCCAATATGTATAGTTATCATAACACATGACACAGTTGTGCACAAAAGGCAGCAAATAAATTGTGTATGTGACACCTCATATTTATACACCTTTACACACAGTTTCTATGAAACTGCATAGGGATTGTTTGGCTGATGCACAATGAGACTTGAAGTTTGTACTACAGAAATGTCTTCTTCAACAAAAAAAATCTAAGAATGAGAAAATCCTAGAAAATGTACACAATAGTAGTGACATGGAATATGAAGTCACAGTTTTGAGAACAAAGCATCTGGTGAAGGATTGATACCATGCTTGACTTATAAGTACTACTCAGAATATAACCTTATAGTGCTGCAGCATGCAGTTTTACAGTTCAAGTGTCATGGGTGCACTGTGCGTTGGGCCCATGATCGGCGAACTGATGTAGGAGTGGTGTTAGGGGTCCACAGACCTCCATGATTCAGGAGCTTCACCTGACTGCCAATTGGACTGCACATTTTTAGGGCTTGGTTTACTTGACCTGTGTCAGGTAACTCCTTCCACTTAAGTATAATGTAACGTGACAACCTCCTCAACAAAGTAGAGCTCTGGAAGTCCGTAGCCAGACTCTAATACGGATGTTGCTGTTTCATGAATCATCAAACTAACATTATTAACAGTCACCTTTTGTGATACTTTTCCATTAACTTCCATTAATTAAATTCCTTCACACCTCTCCATCAGTGCCTTTTGTTTTGTAAATGTGTCAATCAGCAGAAGCAGCCTCGAACCGGGAACCTTTGGGTTAGAAGGCAGCAGTTCTCACCTCTGCACCATTCAAGAATACATATCAACTGCATGTCAATTGACATTTGAGCTTAGGTTTTTAGCTCATTGACAGCAACATGAAATTCTAATTATTTTTTTTTTCTTTGATTATATTCATGAATAAAACTGCACGTTTATTTGATATTTGGACTAAAGTCTTCACGTCATCATTAATATAACATGGAAGAAGTTTCTGCTTTAGGTATGTGTTCAGAAGTTCCTGTCATCCTACATTTGCACAGATCATTGTAGACACGGACCACACATGAAATGTATGTATTCCAAATAATATATTATTTACCTTATACAACTGGGGAGGATGGGATAGCAGGCAGCTTGCTGCTTGTGCTGATCAAAACATTTACAAAACAAAAGATGCTGATGGAGAGTTGCAAAGGAATTTCAGGTTGCCCGGGATTATGAGTTTTTTCGTAGGCTTCAGGGATTCTAGTATTTCATACACCCCAGAATTAATCTACTTCCCAAATTCAACATCACTAGGAAACTAACTTATGAATATTAATGATCTAATTTGGTCAAAGTAATGGTGGTATGGCTCCTTGGTGCCTTTCTCCAGTAAACCTGTTAGACTGGTCAAACTCGCATTGGGTGCTGTTCCTTAAGAAATGTGAATTGCCTCCATAGTAAACATCACAAAATATTGTTTTTTCAGACACATATGAATTAAAATGTTGAGAAAACTAATGGATGCCCTTGTACCCCATTTGTCTCAGTATGTGGGCACCTGTTTGCCAAAAACTTGCACATTTCCTATAATGGTATGAACATCATCTTCCAGTTGAGCCTGGTCTCTTGCTTCTGTCAAGACCACAACATGCAATCACTCACACGTGATATAAAACAGAGGAGCTTGTCTAAATCACATTCATATTAATAAAAACTTCATAAAAATGATGTTATAGAAACAAGAAGACATACAGTAGTAAAAAAATTAAAAGTTAAAATAAGGGCAAAACAGTGACATTTGTATGAACTTCATATGTATAAATCCATTACATCTTCTGCTAATTTTAAAACCACAAATACTTAACATTGCAGTATTTTGCATTGAGGTATAGAAATACAGTGGAACCTTGGTTTGCGAGCATAATTCGTTCCGGAAACATGCTCGCAGTCCAAAGCACTCGTATATCAAAGTGAATTTCCCCATTAGAAATAATGGAAACTCAGATGATTCGTTCCACAACCCAAAACTATTCATATAAAAATGATTAATAAAAAATATAAAGTAAAAATACATAAAACAAATTAACCTGCACTTTACCTTTAAAAAGAATCATAGCTGGTGTGAGTGAGTTTCTAAACATTTGTGTGATTCCACCCAATGGAACGACACGCGGAAGAGTGTACCAAAGCAATTGCAGTCTTCCAGCGCTGTAGCAGTTCGCCGTGTAAGTGTATCCAAAAAGATTGCAGACATGCTATAAGCGCCTGCCGTCGGTGGGTGATACAAGGAACATTATAAAGATCCCGCTACAATAAATAACCACGATGTTGCTGTTTCAAGCTGAATAAAGCTGGTGTTGTTAAAGTACTGAGACTCAGCTTCGTGTTTTGGGGTGCAAGATGGGGACTTGCACTTCACAGCACACACGCACGCGCACACACAGACACACACAGTCACAATGCTGTAGTAAACAGTATACGCTCGTATGGATGTTGACTATACGAGTGAGGCACGCAGACTCAGACGGAGAAAAGGAGATGATTGCCGTCAAGAGAAGAGAAAGAGAGAGAGAGAGGGAGAGAGAGAGACTCGCACGAGAGCGAGAGAGAGAGATAAGGAAAGAGAGAGAGAGACGTGCGCGAGTGAGAGAGAAGGAGAGAGAGAGAACTGCACGCATGAAAGAGAAGAACCATCAGCTCAGTTGTGATCACATGACGCTCAGTGGACAAAGTGTATCCATACTACTCGTATTGCAAGACATCGCTCATTTATCAAGTAAAAATTTATTAAAAAATTTAGCTCGTCTTGCAAAACACTCGTAAACCAAGTTACTCACAAACCGAGTTTCCACTGTACTATACAATTCTATAAATAATGAGGTAATAGTAAGGACTTAATCCAAAAGGAACAAACTTCAGCAAGGTTAAATTAATATGACTTTGGGTGTTATTCCATGCATGTGCTGTTGCACGATATACCTGAAGGAATTCTGAGATGGCAGGTTTCCAGGGTTTCGCTTGTAAGATAAGCAGACTGGATGCAGCCTTTGAGAACATGATGAAATCTTTCAATGGCACCATTTTCAGCTCTACGGTATACTGAAATGTGTATGTGTTGTATATCTCTTTCTTTCAGAAATGCTGTAAAGTCTGTTGATGTGAATTGACATCCATTATCTAACACTACGGAATGTGGATTTCCAAATCTGCTAAAGACTGAAGTGAGGAAATCTATAACATTCTCAGCAGTGATAGCAAGTGGCCAGAAGTTGCCTTCACTTCTTCTATGATAATCAATGTGGGTTAGAGCATAACGACAATTCCAGACAGCTGTTTCAAATGGACCCACTCTATCTATGGCCAACTTTTACCAGGATTCTAATGGAAATGGAAAGGTTGTAAAGGTGCAGCAGAAGGATTGGCTGTCTTGTCAGGTGACTGGCACAGTTGACAATTTTTAACTTGAGCTGTGACCATATCATCTATACCTGGCCACCTGTACAGCTCATGCAGATGCTGTTTAGTTCTCACAATGCCTTGGTGACCTTCATGACCCAGTGCTACCAAGGTATGGCGCAGAGAAACAGGAGCAATGAGACGAGCAGCACGGAACACAAACTCGTTTTGTGCACTAAATTCATTTTGTAATTGGAAATATGGATGCATAACTGTGTCAACTAAATTAAGACAAGAAGTTAAACCACAGGTAATCTGATTTCGCAGAGCGGACAACTCACTGCAAGAGGCAGAGGCAGAAGCAAACTCACCAGGTGAGAGGGCAGTTAGAGCAGGAGACAACATTGCCACAAACTCAGGTTCAGTTGCAGAACGGTAAACAACAGTATAGTTGAAACACAACGGTCATGCTGCCCAGCATGCAATCTGCATGCCTGCACAATCAGACCCTTTTGAGGACAGTAGAGTGGTCAACGCTTGATGATCAGTGCGGAGGTTAAGTTTACAACCCCACAAGTAAGTCCTCCATTTTTCAACAGCCCACACACATCCAAGAGCTTCTTTTTCAACTGTAGAATTTTTCCTTTCAGCAACAGTAAGAGTTCTAGACTCAAATAAAACAGTCTTCTCCATATGGTCAGGTTGTACTTGAGCTAGGACAGCTCTGAGCCCATAATCAGACAAGTCAGTGGAAACTATAGTAGGCAAATCAGGGTCAAATAAAACCAAAGCTGGACTGTCAATTAGCAGCTGTTTCACTGACAAAGCTGTGCTGAGTTTCATCAGACCAGGAAAACTGTATATCTTTGAGGAGGCAGGGGCGCAGGGGTTCGACAATGGTGGCAAAATTTGGGATAAACTTATTATACCAAGATGCAAATCCAAGGAATTAACATAACTTGGTAACATCAGTTGGAGTTGGAGCATGCAGAAGAGCAGCAAGATGCTCCTGATCAGGATGTATCCCCTTGTGCTGTAACAGTACAACCCAGAAAACGCAGACTGACCTGATTAAAATGACATTTTGATTTGTTTCACTGCAATGCTGCATCTTTTATGCTTTTAAGAACTGCTTGAAGTGTCTGATCATGGTCGGCTTGTGTTCATCCCCATAAAATTAAATCATCTAAGTAGTTTGCAACATTTGGCAACCCCTGCAAGATTGCAGCGAGCATCTTTTGAAAAGCAGATGGAGCAGATGCTAACCCATATAGGACCCGGCAGAACCTGAACAGTACTTCAAGAGTAATAAAGGCAGTCATAATACGGCTGTCTTCGTGAAGCAAAAGCTGAAAGTATGCACTTTCTAAATCAATAGTGGAGAACACTGTTGCTCTTTTCAGCAATTACAGCATTTCATCAACATGAGGAAGATGAAAGCTGTCTGTAATAGCTTTATTTGGTTCTTGCAAGGCAACGCACATATGGGCACCCCTAGTCCTCTTTTGGACCACCACAATGGGTGACACCCAGGGAGAGGCATCAATGCTTTCAATAATCCTTGCTTAAAGAAGGCGATTTAGCTCTGGTAAACGATGTAATTTTTGCCGTACTGGAGTAACAGAGTCTAATACTTTAACTTTGTGTAAGAAGCCATTTGTACAACCTAGGGTAAGCGGAGGTGATGGAAAGACACATGACAGGAATACCTTGTGGTAGCACATGGTAAAACAGTACTGCTGTTAACACTAGAATTACCAGAGCCTGGGACTGCTTTGTAGGGAATGTATTTAATAAAGAGTCTACATTTGTGCTTTAACACTAGAATTACCAGAGCCTACGAAAAAAACTCTTAAATCCGTCCCACCTTAAATCGCTTCTTAAATCCCTTCACACCTCTCCGCCAGCGTCCTTTGTCTTCTAAATGTGCTGATAAAGAGAAGCTACAAGCAGCCGGCTATTGCATCCCCTCACCAATTTAGAACGTGCACGAACTTCTCCAAGCCCATGCCTTGATTGAGTATCTGGGAGTGAAGTGGAGTTTTAGAGTGGAAATAATAGATCGTAATTTGGAACACACGCATTTCATGTCTGTTCCGTTTCTACAGTAATCTGTGTAAACACATTGTTAAAATATAAACGTTTTTTATATTCTAGTAGTAGATGACAAAATGTAGGCATAAACTAGATAGATAGATAGAT
Organism: Polypterus senegalus; assembly: GCF_016835505.1. Taxonomy (NCBI): domain Eukaryota; kingdom Metazoa; phylum Chordata; class Cladistia; order Polypteriformes; family Polypteridae; genus Polypterus; species Polypterus senegalus. Next base: position 135,815,831 of record NC_053156.1, read on the forward strand.
ACTTTATTAATCCCAAGGGGAAATTCACATAATCCAGCAGCAGTATACTGATACAAAGAAACAATATTAAATGAAATAGTCATAAAAATGAAAAAAATTAAAATAAAATTAAATGTTAGCATTTACTCCCGGTGGAATTGAAGAGTCGCATAGTGTGGGGAGGAACGATCTCTCAGTCTGTCAGTGGAGCAGGACAGTGACAAAAGTCTGTCACTGAAGCTACTCTTCTGTTCAGAGATGACACTGTTAAGTGGATGCAGTGGATTATTCATGATTGACAGGAGTTTGCTTAGTGCCCGTCTCTCTGCCACAGATGTTAAACTGTCCAACTTTACTCCTACAATAGAGCCTGCCTTCTTAACAAGTTTGTCCAGGCGTGAGGCGTCTTTCATCTTTATGCTGCCACCCCAGCACACCACCGCGTAGAAGAGGGCACTCGCCACAACCGTCTGGTAGAACATCTGCAGCATCTTACTGCAGATGTTGAAGGATGCCAACCTTCTCAGAAAGTATAGTCTGCTCTGACCTTTCTTACATAGAGCATCAGTATTGGCAGTCCAGTCCAATTTGTCATCCAGCTGCACTCCCAGATATTTAAAGGTCTGCACCCTCTGCACACAGTCACCTCTGATGATCACAGGGTCCATGAGGGGCCTGGGCCTCCTAAAATCCACCACCAGCTCCTTGGTCTTGCTGGTGTTAAGGTGTAAGTGGTTTGAGTCGCACCATTTAACAAAGTCTTTGATTAACTTTCTGTACTCCTCCTCCTGCCCACACCTGATGCAGCCCACAATAGCAGTGTCATCAGCGAACTTTTGCACGTGGCAGGACTCCGAGTCATATTGGAAGTCTGATGTATATAGATTGAACAGGACCGAGAAAGTACAGTCCTCGCGGTGCCCCTGTATTGCTGAACACAATGTCAGACCTGCAGTTCCCAAGACGCACATATTGAGGTCTGTCTGTAAGATAGTCCACAATCCATGCCACCAGGTGTGAGTCTACTCCCATCTCAGTCAGCTTGTCTCTAAGGAGCAGAGGTTGGATGGTGTTGAAGGCCTAGAGAAGTCCAAAACATAATTCTTACAGCACCACTGCCTCTGTCCAGGTGGGAGAGGGATCGTGTAGCATATAGATGATGGCATCCTCCGCTCCCACCTTCTCCTGGTATGAACTGCAGAGGGTCGAGGGCGTGCGGACCTGTGGCCTCAGGTGGTGAAGCAGCAGCCGCTCCATGGTCTTCATCAGATGTGACGTCAGAGCAACAGGCCGGAAGTCATTCAGCTCACTAGGACGTGATACCTTTGGGACAGGGTGATACAAGATGTTTTCCAAAGCCTTGGGACTCTCCCTGTTCCAGGCTCAGGTTGAAGATGCGCTGTAGAGGACTCCCCAGTTCCAACGCACAGGCCTTCAGCAGTCGTGGCGATACACCATCTGGACCCGCTGCTTTGCTGGCACAAAGTCTTTTCAGCTCTCTGCTCACATGGGCTGCTGTAATTGTGGGTGGGGATGTCTCACCTATGCTGGTATCAGCAGAAGGATGGTTGGAGGATGCAGTACTCGAGGTGAGAGTGGGTTACTGTGATCAAACCTATTAAAAGAAGTTGTTCATTTGGTTTGCTCTCTCCACGTCTGTCTCGATGGCGGCACCCCGCTTCGAGCTGCAGCCAGTGATAATCTTCATCCCATCCCACACTTCCTTCATGCTGTTGTTCTGCAACTTCTGCTCCAGCTTTCTCCTGTACTGCTCTTTCGACACCCTGAGCTGGACTCGGGAGTTCCTTCTGCACGCACTTGAGCTCATGCTGATCACCACCTTTAAAAGCCCTTTTCTTCTGGTTCAAAAGGCCCTTGATGTCACTTGTAACCCATGGCTTGTTGTTAGCATAGCAGCATACGGTTCTTACTGGAACTACAATGTCCATACAGAAGTTGATGTAATCAGTTGTGCATTCAACAGCCTCTTCAATGTTCTCACTATGTGACCCAAGCAATATATCCCAGTCTGTAGTTCCAAAGCAGTCTCTCAGAGCCTGCTCTGCCTCAGGGGACCACTTCCTGAATGAGCGTGTAGTTGTAGGTAGCGCCCTCACTCTTGGTTTGTATTGAGGCTGAAGCAGAACCAGGTTATGATCTGCTTTCCCAAGCGCAGGCAGCGGGGTGGCGCTGTATGCGCCTTTAACGTTTGCATACAGTAGGTCGATAGTCCTGTTTCCCCGAGTGTTACAATCCACATACTGGGAGAAGGCAGGTAATGTTTTGTCCAGCGTTACATGGTTAAAGTCTCCAGCGATTAGCACAAGTGCCTCATATATATAATGTATGAAGCCTGAAGTCCAAATATCAAAGACATATTTTTACAAAAGGTACAAATATAAGACAACAATTGCGCTTTTATTCAAAAATATACTGTACCTGCAGAAAAAAAAGCCGCCTTAACATGTGACATTGACACCCACTAATTATGACCGCCTCCGTGGCGCAATACATTCGGTTACTGACTGGGAATCAAAAGGTCGCGAGTTCAATTCTGCAGTATTCCGTTTTGAGAAGTAAACTGCTCTTAGTCTTACTATTTTAGAATAAAAGCATACATTTGATTTCAGTCTGTAACAGCCGGTGTAATTTATGATCCTTATAAAGGTTAGCTTTTTTTTTTTTTAATTCACTTTTCATTCTCTCAGTCGCGTTCAGAATCAATCCATACAACTCCATCTGACACGGCTGTTTTTACATAAAGACGCGCTATATCTCTGCAGTGTACTACAATGCGTACTACAATGCATACTAACGCAGCCCCCGCCCCCCAAGGGTTCTGACACACAAACGCTGGCGAAGCTGCCTTCTTCTTCTCAAAACACCAAGCACATTCACAGTAATTCCCAGTTATGTCCACCAGTCATACCCAAGCCCACAACCATACAGAACTAATCCCACATCAGAGAATTTCCAGTTCCTGCATAAATTCACACCCAATCTGACGCTGTTCGTTTTCAAATAATATTGCATTAGTGTTATGATGTTTTTACATATATTGTCTCATTCTTTAAGGTGTGTACTAGAAACCACAGCATACTGAGAAGTGTGTACATTGCTTCTTACAGGAAAAGGCAATAGAATAAGTGCACTTGAATAAAAGTGTACTTTTGTTATACTTTTACACCAACATATGTTCCTGTGTTTGAGCGACACAGGGCAGATGGGGAGTGTCTGATGATTGCATATAGCGCCGAAGTTACTGCTCTTTACCATTCTCTCCTCTGCATGTCATGGAGTACAAAAGAAACAGCATACAGTAACATGCGGGGACTGGCAGGAACACTCAATAAAACTGAATAAAAAGGAAATCAAGTGACAGTGAGATACAAAGAAGGCAGCTTCGCCAGCGTTTGTGTGTCAGAACCCTTTGGGTGGGGGGGGTGCGTCAGTATGCATCGTGGTACACTGCAGAGCTATAGCGCGTCTTTATGTAAAAACAGCCGTGTCAGATGGGGTTGTATGGATTGATTCTGAACGCGACTGAAAGAATGAAAAGTGAATTTAAAAAAAAAAAAGCTAACCTTTATAAGGATCATAAATTACACCTGCTGTTACAGACTGAAATCAAATGTATGCTTTTATTCTAAAATAGTAAGACTTTACAGTTTACTTCTCAAAACGGAATACTGCAGAATCGAACTCGCACCTTTTGATTCCCAGTCAGTACCCGAATGTATTGCGCCACGAAGGCGGTCATAATTAGTGGGTGTCAATGTCACATGTTAAGGCGGCTTTTTTCTCTGCAGGTATATTTTTGAATAAAAGCGCAATTGTTTTCTTATATATTTGTACCTTTTGTAAAAATATGTCTTTGATATTTGGACTTCAGGCTTCACAGATTATATAGTTTATGCCTACATTTTGTCATCTACTACTAGAATATAAAAAACGTTTATGTTTTAACAATGTGTTTACACAGATTACTGTAGAAACGGAACAGACATGAAATGCGTGTGTTCCAAATAATGATCTATTATTTCCACTCTAAAAATCCATTTCACTCCCAGATACTCAATCAAGGCATGGGCTTGGAGAAGTTTGTGCACATTCTAAATTGGTGGGGGGATGGAATAGCCGGCTGCTTGTAGCTTCTCTTTATCAGCACATTTAGAAGACAAAGGACGCTGGCGGAGAGGTGTGAAGGGATTTAAGAAGCGATTTAAGGTGGGACGGATTTAAGAGTTTTTCGTAGGCTCTGGTAATTCTAGTGTTAAAGCACAAATGTAGACTCTTTATTAAATACATTCCCTACAAAGCAGTCCCAGACTCTACTATGAAGACTGATATAGAACATGTAACATCATCTTTGGACACAGTAACAGGTAAGCAACCAAGCACAGGGAGTGGAGAATGTAAATAAGTCACTAGCTTAGCTGAAGGTGGCAGTAAAGGTTCTCCTTGAAAGTTTGCAGCATATATAAATTTAGGCAAAAATGGATACGGATGATCCAGAATCCACAGTTAGATCCACAAGTGCAGTAACAGTTGACATTTTCATTGTGATACTGCAACGGATTCTATCGGGCTCTGAATGGTCACTTAAGTTAAGGATCTGAAGCTCAGGTAAGGCAGCTTCTTGCACAGAGCATGTTTGCAGAGAATGGCAAACCCGTGCAAAATGACCAGTCTTTTCACAATTTTTATCATTTGCAAGATGCTTATCACATCTGCAGCGATAGCAAGCACAAACAGAGGCTGCAGGAGGCGCAGCAGCTTTAGGTTGTGAAACTGAAGGAGGCCTGAAAGGTCTGTTGCGGCGGCGGCCAGCAGCAGACGCAGGTTTAGTGTGTAAAGTTTGTACCAGCACTGGTTGATCACACAAAATAAACTTTGCCCTTCTCACCAGCAGCTTTAATTTGCATAGCAATCGTAATAGCTTTATCCAAAATCAAATCAGCTTTTGAAAGTAATCGTTCATGTATGCGATGACTAGCCACGTGTTTCACCAACTGATCTCATAAAATTTCATCCAGCTTAGTGTCAAACTCACATTAATTTTACAAGTCACCTAGTGCGGCTACGTACTGTGAAATAGTTTCATTAGCAGCCTGAGCATGTTTTCTAAAAGCATGACGTTCAGCAACAACATTTATCTGTGGAGCAAAGTGAACTTATGAAGTCGTAATGGCGTCCTCCATTGACATACCTTGATTCGGAAGCGTGTAAAACAATCTCTGATCTTCTGTTCCCAGACAATGAAGGAGAAATGCCTGTTTGCTTGCTTCCGGGCATTCATCTCCTGATGCACCAAGAACCAGTATGTAGTTACTGAACATTTTCAGCCACATTTCGAACGGTATAGTGGGTTCACCCGGACATGGAAGAAATGGTGAAGGAAAAGGAGTAGCAGCAACAGCCATTGTAGAACAGTAGAAGTAAGTAAGTACCTCATCACCAATTAGTGAAGTTGTCAGAGAATAAAATTTAAAGACTCAGTACCCAAAAGTTAATGATTTAATCCAACAACTGGAAGCAACAACAGGAAACAATTAGTCCTCCGAAACGTTTCATTTTTCTTATCACTCTTTCTTTTTACATCTCTCTATCTCCTCCTAGTGGCCCAAGTACAGAACATAGCATATGGCAATGTTCATCTGGGAGGACCGCCACTTACAATGACAAAGGTACAAACCAGCTTGTGATGCACTCACAACTACTGCTGCCACAGCCCCATCACACGAAGACAGCCTGGCAGCAAGCCTGCTGCACATTCCTGGCACATTGGCGACCATGGCACGCAGCAACAGATGTTTTATGTTAAATTCTGTGCTGAACCATTGCTTTGTGTGCTTTTTAGAAAACTACATTTTTTTGGAAAAAATATTCAGCCCTCAAAGAGTCAATTAGGAATTAAGCAAATTACTTTCAAAGTGAATGAATATGTAGCACATATCACTAACGATGAGGAACAGTAATGCACAGTAGAGACTTTGTCACCATTTTCAATCATTTTGTACTTTTGTGTGCACCAAATGTAACTGAAGTATATCCTCCAGTAAGCCATCCACTGTAGCTAAATTATTTTGGATTTATTAATTGAATGTAATTAATTATATTAATTAATGGAATAATTCATTAATTAATTACATCATTTTTTAAAAATATTTTCTTCATTTTCTGGCTCCCAGCTTCATAGATGCTGTATTATTAACATTAACAGCATTGTGAAAAACTCTAAATTTATGTGCTTAAAAATTTGCCTGTTATACTAACCTTCTTATGGAAATACTGTACAGTAAACCCTTGTTTATCGCTGTTAATCCGTTCCAGACTCTATCACGACAAATGAATTTGAAGCATAGAAAACCTGTTTACGACCTTCTAAATACGTTTTTTTAACATTATTAGAGCCCAATAGACATGAAATAACACCTTTAATCAAACGTTTAAACTGTGCTCCATGACAAGACAGAGATGACAGTTCCATCTCACAATTAAAAGAATGCAAACATATCTTCCTGTTCAAAGGAGTGCACATCAGGAGCAGAGAATGTCAGAGAGAGAGAGAAAGAGAGAGAGAGAGAGAGAGAGAGAGACAGAGAGAGAGAAAAACAAACAATCAAATGGGGCTGTTCGGACTTTTAAGTATGCGAAACACCGCAGGACAAAGCAGCTGCAAGGAAGGCAGCAATGTGAAGGTAGTCTTTCAGCATTTTTTAGAGGAGCGTCCGTATCCTCTAGGCCAGTGTGCGAACAACCCCTCTGCTCACACCCCCTCCGTCAGGAGCAGAGAGAGAGAGAGACAGAGAAAAGGAAAAATCAATATGTGCTGTTTGGGCTTTCAAATATGCGAAGCGCCGCGCAGGAAGCATATCATATATCATTGAGGAGTTTCATTTAATACGTAATACATGCTCTGATTGGGTAGCTTCTCAGCCATCCGCCAATGGAGTCCCTTGTATGAAATCAAATGGGCAAACCAACTGAGGAAGCATGTACCAGAAATTAAAAAATCCACTGTCCACAGAAATCCGCGAACCAGTGAAAAATCTGTGATATATATTTAGATATGCTTACATTTAAAATCCGCGATGGAGTGAAGCCGTGAAAGTCTAAGCGTGATATAGTAAGGGATCACTGTATTTCTATTAAGGAGGAGAATTACTTTCTCTAGTAGTAGTTCATGAACATAACTACTATGAAGTTACAGAGACTACCCTAGCAATATTTGAATGGAACCACATATCTCTACTTTTACAAGCATTCCAACTAATTACATCTTAATGAAACATATAAAACATCTTGAAATACCCCTTACTTTACTGTTACAGGTTACAAAATAAAAGGAGGCAATGAAACCTTAATATATTTAGTGACAGGCAAAATAGTTTGATGTTCTGTGTCAATAAATTACGTTGATTAGAGACTAGAGTAATATTTACAAATTTTTTACTTGTGCAATATTTACAGATAACAAAAACAACAATTCCATATTCTGCTGATCAAAAAATCAATGTACTCTCTCCAACCTTAGTCAGTATTAGAATTACTTATAATACCAGATTTATAATGTGGCAAAAAAAAAACATAATTCAAAACATTTTACCATCATTAAAAACAAATTCTCAACTTTAAAAAAGAAATTATTTCACTTTATCCTCCATTAAATATATGCAACCTATCTACTGGGCTAGAATAATGTATTCTGTCAAATGAGTATCATTCATGCTGTTTATAATTATTACTAGTAATTCTTAAATAAGACAATGCATATTTTCTAAATGTTGCCTACAATGCTAAATTCCCCGTCTAATAAGCTGGAGAGCTACACTAATGTTTCTTCCACCAATGTACTTCATTGGCACAAGGCCACTTGAACAGAGAAAGTGTGATGCTTAATTTGCCATACCATTTCTTTACTTATTCTCTCTGCCTAAATCTTATTTTTTTCTAAGTAACATTTCCTGAAGGGAATCAAATTTGTACTTTACAATTCTGCAAATGGCTTCAAAGACATGAACATATCAAGTCCAAGCACAGAACTTAGCTTCCTTTTATCTATACCAAGCATGGAAGAAACTGAAATATATGTTATGCACACCAATCATAAGAAGAGAAATTATATTAGTTCACAGATATGGACTTCTAAAATTATTTCTAAAGGATTTCTGCCATCTTTTCATTTTCTAACTTGTTTCCGAAGTTTAGGGTTGGAGGAAGTAAAAGACTACACCAGCAGTCTTGGGAGGAAAACAAGGAAACAACCCTGGGCCAAGCACCAATTGGTAACATGACACAGTTATGTACACACCCACACTTACTCGTACTAAGTGAATTTCAAACCTGCAATCAAACTAACATGCAAACCTTTTGGTATGTGGGAAGAAAATCTACAAGGAGTACATGTAAACATGCAGTGCTTTCCCACAATTTGAGTCCAGGACTCTGGAATTATGAGGTAGAAGCACTAACCTCTGCCCTACATTCCCCAATGTTTTTTCTTGTTTATTATTAATGAGATTTCTGCTTTAGTGCACTTCAACGTGAAAGGTGTTTTCTTACTTGACAGACGTTTTCCATAATCACATGACAGGAATCCTAAGAAAAGAAAAAAATATATATATACATGTTATTCTTTCACTTTTGAGCGTTGTTTTTTTTTTTTTACTTTGTTTTTATAATGGCAAAAAAGTAACTTGATCTCATCAATGCTATAAAAAGCAAATATTAATTTCCTATGTTTACCTTTACATTCTGTTTTTAGGTAATGTATTAAGGTCATTTTTTAGGTAACTAGAGGGATCCGCTCCCTGCATGCTTTGCTCGCCCACCCCCGGGTTTGGTTAACTGGATATACAATTTAAAGAGATTATTATTTTCATGGGAATTGTTACATGTGCATTATTTTCACTTTTACTTTAAAGCTTTTGTAAAAACAATACTTGTCCTTTATTTCTGGCCCTGGTTAAATCTTTCTCGCAAGATGTATAACGCAGCTTGTGTTGTGAGGGGTTGGGTTTTGGAATGCACGCTAAGGAGATGCCGTCAGATCATCTTCTGTCTTTCTGTTGCGACTGCTGGCGAGCTGCGTGTTCTTTTTGTCGTGCTGTACGTCAATCATTGCAAACTCTGTACAGCCGTTGTCCTTTTGCCACTTTGTGCCTCTGCCGCTCGCATTGTGAAGGGGAGTGGGGGCTGAATGCACACTAAGGAGAAGCGGTCAGATCATCTGCCGACTTCCTGCTGCTGCTACTGGCAACCTGCCTGTTCTGCTTGTCGTAGTTTTAAGAGCTGGGAGCACATAAAGCGTGTCTGCCAAAAGCATTCTAACAAATGCTTGGTTAGATGTCTGTGAACTTGTTTTAAGTGTTGTCTCACTGCCTTCTCTCACGGGACGTCAAATTGTCTTCCGAGAAGATCATATCTCGTCTCCCTAGTCTCCCTCCCAGGATTTTTTTTTTATAATAGATGAATTAATGCATTAAGCTGAATTTGCAACGAAATTAAAGTGCTTTGGGGGCATACTGTATTTAGGGTTTAAACTGTAAAAATAGGCATTTAAAAACCATTTTTTAACCACATCCAAAATTCACGGTTTTTCACAATTTGCGGGTGCTCTAGGAACATAACTCCCGCAAATTCTGGGGGTGTACTGTATTGCCATGAAAAAAATCACAAAAAACTGTGGAGGATATTTGCAGTTTCCGCTAACAATTATTAGTCGTATTAGGCGGATTTTTCTTTAGAACCTAACTAAGGCCGTGAACTCTGAACCGGGACTTCTCAGGGGTCTACTGTATATTAGTAACATTAGTGCATGCATCTTACACCTCTTGAGCATACAAATGAATAAGAACCTGTGGATTATGCAACATGAGTTATGTGAGAATTTTTTTTCCATCTTTTCCATGAATGTTTTTCACATTGTTTCCTGTTGTCCAGTGTTGGTCACTATTTGATCCCATTCAATTAGAATGTATGCCATGTACTTTCTCCACAAAATCAAAATGTAAATTATGCCACCACAGTCTCTTCAATAGAATAGAGTGACATGCTTGTCAGAAAAAATAAACATCTGTGTATAAAGCCAACATTGCTTTTGGAAATGAAATATTATAACAATTCTTAGTTTCTGGACTGCTACCAAAAAAATAAAAAGTTTTAGACTAAGTTCCAATAGTTCAAAAAGACACTAATATCAAAAGATTTCTGAATTCAAATAATTGTTATAGCTTCCATTTGCTTACTTTACACCTTACAAAAAGGTGTGTATTCAGTTCTCTGTGTAACCTACACTTGCGTTGCAAACTGGCGGACTGTGTCTGTCACTCTCATGAATCATCTAAATTGTTAAAAAAAAAAAAAACTTTATTCCACAAATCCTAAAGTGTTTGAGTATATAACCAAGTAATGTACAAACCCTGGCAAAAATGATAAAATTACTACTCTGAGGATATTCATTCAGCAGTTTTACTTTGCTGCAAAAAACAGATATGACACAAAACTGTTTTATTTAACAATGAACATTTTGGCATTATAAAACATGCCATAAAAAATTAATTGAGAAAAAAAAAAAAAAAAACAGCTTTGCAGGAAGGAACTTTGTGATGGACCGTGGATTTTCCATTTCCACTGTAAATTTTCAATTAGATCGAGAACTGGACTGATTGCTGGCCATGTCACAGAGTTGATATGCCTTTCCCAAAGGAAAGTTTTAATGTTTTTTGCTCTGTGGCAATAAGCATCATCATCCTGAAAAGTAACTTCATCATCACTAAACCTACTTTTGATTGATGGAATGAGAAAAGTGTCCAAAATTACTATGTATACCATTACATTTACATCTCCCCTGGTCCTTTACCTGACATGCACCCCTTATCAGCAATTAGTGTGGAAATTTGCTTGTTTACTTCAGGCAGTCATCTTTATATGTTTCATTGGAACAGCACCAAAAAAAGTTCTCTTGGCTAATGCAGATTTGTTATTGATCACTGAATACTAATTTCATCCAATCATTCCACAGTCCTTGATAGCTTCTCTTTAGCCCACTATAACCTTGTTTCCACCTGTTTAGGTGTTGATGATAGTTTACTTTTGGCTTTTCTTTATGTAAATCCCATTTCTATCAACCGATTTCTTACAGTTTGGTCACAAACTTGACTCCTGTTTTGGCCCATTTGTTTTTGATTTCTTTTCTTGTGCATTTCCTAATTTCCCAGCATATTGCTTTACATTTTCTATCCTGATGCTTGACGTTTTCCTTGGTTTACCTCTATGTTTCTCTTTTTCCAACTTTCCCATTTTGTTTGTACTTACTCCAAATTTTAGACACAGCTAACTGGGAACAATCAAATTTTTTTCCCCCACTCTGTGTTAAATTACCTTCTTGAAGGAGTTTTATAATCATTTACATTGTTTCAGCTGACAGCTCTTGTTGGGGCCATGTTTCCTGTCAATCAACTTACATGCAACAACTCGTTAAGGTCTGCAAGCACTCATTTTTAACTGCAGACTAATTGGCCTACTTAAACTTGTGCAGAGATTTGTTTTAAAAATGCAAATTACTAGGTGATTCCATAATTTTTTTTATTCATTGTTGATCGATTCCATAATTTATTACTCTACTTGGTATGAACAAAAAATGTGCCATTATATACAATAATTTAAATTAATTTTTTAAGGTATGTTTTAAAATGCCAGAATGTTCAGCTGTTAAATAAAATAGTTTTGTGTCATATCAGTGATTTTTTTTTTTTTTGCAACACAATAAAACAGTTGAAAGATCATTCTCCAACAGTAATGATTCCATAATTTTGCCAGGGGATGTATTAGGATTACATTACTGAAAATTACCATAACTAATATGTAATTCCTTAAACACTGTACTCTGTAAATAAAATGATCAACTTTAACTTAAATTAAATTAATAATTAAAGTTCAAATGTTATACAGAAACTTAGGCATTCTGATTGCAATAACTTATCACAACAATAAGGATTCATATTCAATATCAGGCTCTGCACTCTACCAACAGCTATATTGTGTTAAAATATACTCACAGTTTCCACATGGACATTTCCTGGATACTCAAATTTATCCCCATATTCCAAAGACGGCCCAGTAAAGTTAACTGGCAACTATGTATCTGCTGTCAATTGCAGGCTAGCTGTGTATGTAATATAAAAACCTGATGTTCCAGTGTTTATTCCCACTATATATTCAACACTGCCAAAATTAAATCCAGGCGCTAGTTAGCTGTTTGCTGGAAATAGTGGGTGTCAATATACTGCAAGACAAGAATACACACATATTCATACTGTGCAAATTCAATATACCATTCCACCAAACAGCACGCCTTTCGACTGTAGGAGGAAACCGAAGTGCCGGAGGAAGCCTACATGAATGGATGTGCAAACACTTCAAGAAAATAATCCATCCATCTAGCAAATGGTCTTTAACTAATTTAAGGTTGTGTTCTCATGCCTTCACTTTCTTCACAAAATAGGAAAAACTATATTGCATGTATAATTTAAAAAAAATATTTAACCATAAAAAACCTTAGAAGTAATCAAATATAACTATAACTTCTTTGCATAATATATTCAACAATTTATGGCTTATGTCCATGTTTAATGTGTTTTTGTGCACAAAATGTCTTGGTACATCCCACTGCTGAAGTTAAGTCTCTAGTCAGAATTAACATTTAATCCTTTAAATGGAAGAAAAGTTTACACTAATTACAACGGTCATTGCAAAACACAAAAATGCAAACCGGAAAAATTTTCAGCACATATTTTTGTTAAAGTGTAAAATGTGCTACAGCTCATTGAGTAAAATATATTTTTAAGCACTGACTTAATTCTAACCATATACTTGGCCAACAAAGTACTCAGCAGAAAGGTGCCAGGAAACACTACTGGGTCTCCTTAATACCAAAAGCACAATGTCTGCATAATGCCTCACTGTAACTGTAGCTGATAAAGTTTTGCTTTAAAATTTCTTCCTTTTGTGGTGTGTGTTCAGACTATATTGTTTGTGTATATATATATATATATGTATATATCTATAACAAATGCTATCACGCTCCTCCCTGTTAAACAACACTTTCATTAAAATTCACATTAAATTTGCACTTTTTACACTTTGTTCACTTTTTTTAACTGTATATATAGTTCATGGATGCATCTGACTAGAACTGTACTAATTTGAATTTATTTTTTACAGACTTTATGGACTTTTCCTTGACTGGGTTAGCAGCCTTGGGGACAACTGAATCTTTCTGTATCTTGTGTTATATGTATGTGGCTGTACATTATAACCTCCAAATTCTGGTATATTCATGTGCATCCTGTGATATCTCCTACTATGCTTCTTCTTTTGCTTACTACTGCCGCTCATCTGTGCCTCCCACCGCACCTGTCTCACCTTCTGTGCTAGGCTGGGCCGATTCTCTGCTATTATTAGATAAGCATTTCTCTGTTGTAAACAAAAATACTCCTGTGACAAACTTCTTCATATTAAAGAGTTTGTCCAGAGCAAATGGTCATACTGGAATGTCCTAAAAGACACTGGCACTGTGAAATACTTACAGTGTGGGTCTGGTCACAGCCCGTGCTGGGCTGCGAATGGAAGGTTCAATGGCAGCATTTGTTAAGGAATATGACGTTTCATTCATGGCTTTGGAAAAATCCTTAAAAATAAACTGATCATGGAACTGTCCACAACGGATCCTTGTCAGCTAATATTGCATTGTTTAACTCAAGATCTCTTAATGGCAATATGCTGGTGCTGTCAGAATTCATTAACAGACTCCAACCTTGTAATTCTATGCCTAACAGAAACCTGGCAAAAAGCAAAAGATGTTAGGTCTCTCACGGAGGCGACACCACCAGGATACATCTATGTTGCAGAGCCTCGCAGCTCAAGACAAGGCAGAGGAGTAGCAGTAATTGTGACAGGAGAACTAAACATCAAAAAAATCCAATTGGCTGCCCATTGTCTTATGAGGGTATGGTTCTTAAGCTAATAATGAAAACAGGTCCTGTCTTACTCATTGTTCTCTATCGTCCCTCAAAATACAATGTATTTTTTTTATCTGATCTGACTGAATTATTAACACACTTAAGTTCCCTTTCACAGAAATGTATTCTTCTTGATGATTTCAACTTACATATTGACATTACTACATGTATGCTACGAAATGAATTCCTATCCTTACTGGACTGTTTTGACTTGGTGCAATATGTTGATTTTCCTACTCACTCTGGTGGTCATATATTGGACCTGATCTGTGCATCTGGCTTATCTGTCAGCGACATTTATAGCAGTGACTTGGAGCTCTCGGATAATAAAGCAGCACTTTTCGCTGTATCATCACCTTTCCCTCCTCTTACCTGTAAATGTCAAATTTCTTTCCGAAAACTTAAAAATATCTGTCCTATCCTTGCTATTTCTATTTCTGATCTTTTTGTTTTGTCTTCACCTATTCCATAAACACTAGATAGTCTTACTGATCACATAACCCAGCAGTAGATAAAACACCTCCTTTAAAGCATGAGGAGGTTTCCTTTAAGTGCTCATGTCCATAGTATAATTCAGAGTTATGGTCTATGAAAACCTTGAGACAATTTCATGTAAGACTGGCCTCACTGTGCACATCCAGTTTTTCTCTTGACTATCAAAGGGTTTACAGGGATGCACTAACTGCAGCCAAGAACACAATTTATGGTAGAACAATAGAAAGTGGCCATGATAAACCAAGGGTTTTGTTCTTTGTAGTAAATAAACTAGTTTAACCTGCATCTGGCCCAATTACCTCGTCTACTGAAGACTGTGAAAAATTCCTCCACTTTTCCCACAATAAAATTAAAGATCTAAATAATTCAACTAACATAAATCTATCATCCATTTATATCTTTCCCTGTCTGCCCACTCCATCCAGCTCTTTTTCTAAATTTTTACCAGTCATATTTATGCATTTGTTAATGACCTGCTTTTTAAGATGATGCCCACTACCTGTGTACTGGAGAACATGTCCCCACTACAATTCTTAAGTTCTGCCTTCATGCCATAATCCTGACTGTTAAAACAATAATAAATACATCCCTTGACACTGGCTTTGTGCTGGCCACTTTTAAAAATGCTTCTGTAACCCCTGGTCTGGTCTTGATGCAGACAATATTAACAATTCTGGCCTATTTCTCACTTACCTTTTCTGTCAAATGTTCCGTGACTGTGTTATAACCTCCCAACTCACCAATTATTTAACTTCTAATAATTTGACTGAACCCTTTCAGTCTGTCTTCATGGTGCACAGCTGTGAAACTGCTCTGCTTCAGGTAACCAATGATTTGCTTATGGCAACAGACTCTGGACAAACCAGTATATTAATTCTGTTAGATCCTGGTGCAGTATTTGACACTGTCAGATATGACATTCTACTGTCCAGAATGGAGAAAACGCTGGGTATCTCTGGCACTGCCCTCCAGTGGTGCAAGTCCTATCTGACTGACAGGCAAGAGTTTGCTAGTCTTGACAACAGCAGATTCAGCTTAGTGCCTGTCATACAAGGGGTTCCCCAGGGCTCTGTCCTTGGCTCTCTGCTCTTTTGTATCTATATGCTTCCCCTTGGCCATATCATTTGTAGCGATGGACTGGGTTATCATTTTTATGTAGATGATGCTCAACTCTATTTCAATGTTAAAAAGCAAAACTTAATCAGGGCTTTCTCAATTTGCCTCACTGAAATTAAAACCTGGACAGAGCATAGCTCTTTAAAATTAAATTGTAACAAAACTGAACTCCTGCGAATTGGCACTAAAGCATAATTTAAGAAAATAAGCTCCTTTTTATTCACTCTTGACAGTGATCTCATCAGACCTTCTTTTATGAAAGGAATCTTGGTGTAATTTTTGAATCCTCCCTTATTCCACCCACATAAACCATTTTTGAAACTTTCCTACTTTCACCTGCATAGCACATTCTGTGTTTGCTCATTCCTCTCCTTTTCTAATGCTGAGAAACTTGTCCATGCTTTAATCATATCCTGTATTAATTATTTTAAATCTCTACTGGCAGGTGCCACTTCTAATCTTATATAACAGCTCCAGTTGTTTCAAAACTCTGCTGCAAGAGTCCTAACACAGACCAGCAACAGCAAGCACATAACATCGATCCTGCATCGCCTCCATTGACTCCCCGAGTCTTACGGTATTGAATATAAAATTCTACTAATAACCTACAAAGCTTTAAATGCCCTTGCACCGGACTATTTCAGTGATTCTTCATCATTATGCTCCTGTTCGCCCATTAAGGTCCTCCGATTCTGGCAATCTGTTGTGCCCCACACTAATTAGCACTCTATGGGTGACAGGACCTTTAACTGTATAGTGCCCAGACTTTGGCATGACCTCCTTAAATTAATTAGATAATTTGACTCCATTCTTTTAAACAACAACTTAACCTGACATTCTGCCTCCTCTTTTAGTCTTCCTTTCTGTCCAGATGATCAGTATAATTTGTGTGTATATCACAAAAGATGTTATTTGCTAGGCAATTTAGTATTGAATTTAGTATTTTACTCTGGTTTATTGTCTTTTATTTAATTTAATGCATTTGTATATCCTGTATCTATATGTTACATATGGCTGCTGTTCCTTTATGAGTCTCTGTGAAGCACACTGAGCATGGGAAAAGCACTATATAAATAAAATGCTTTATATTATCTAATCATGTATTTATTTAAAGAGATTCTGTAAAAACAAAATTTCACCCTGGGGGTTTTATAGCACATTTTCATAAAAACATGGAGCTTAAAGGGTTCTACAAAATGTAAAAGGAAAAGATGCAAAAAATAAAATAAAACCAAATTAGAAACGGTCATTAGAAAATGAATACATGAGTCAAACTAGTCAAAGCTGGTTAACACTTTTGTATTTACCACTTCCGTTCTTATCTTTTACATTTACATTTTAAAGACGAATACAGCGATTTACTTGCCTTTGGCCACGTAAGTCGTATAGTGATAAAGGAAGTAATTATTTTAATAGGAAGTCAAATATAGACAATAGCTTTAAGACACTGACTCGTGCAAGCTGAAGCTCCGCCAACTGCCCAGGTGACATGTTGGGATACTTCTACAGGATTGTCTTTTCCCCTGAAAATCAGCAGCACGCACGCACGTTTAACACCCTGTACTGAACACCAACTACTTGTCAATCGCCGTCCTCCGTTTTAATGCTAAATTATACATGGTGTACAATTTCCATCATAAAGAGCAACTCGCTCATTCGATTAACTCAATCTGAAATCAAACTCTCCCACTTAACGATAAAACATGAAACTAACGCAGATATGCCAGTTGCAGGTGACAGCTCTCTGTGTTTTCCACAACAAACCCTTTTCCACTTCCGTATTTTACTATTATTGTCTTTATCCCATTTGCGATATCACTTGAATAAATCCATACTTAAATATTCGACAATCTCTCGCACCAGATAAGAGACAACATTTCACGTACCAAAGTCCTACGACAGCACTCCTACAATACAGTCGACTTAACTGGTAATGATACTTTATCGAAAAGTAAACCCGCCCCCTCCTTACTATGGCTGCTGGGATTTGTAGTTTTTAAAGCCGTTTCCCACTACTATTATAAAGCAATTGAAAATCCTTAGTAAACTACATTAGCCAAACGGCAAAGGAGAGTATTATTATTCTACTGCCTGTTTGCTTTGCTGGGAGGATGACAGAAACATGGTAACGGATGTCGTTTAAAGTTCCGCGAATGTCGCATAAATAAAAACACTGAAATACTCTTAATAAATATTTATTACCACGTTTCATCGCACACAGTAAATAGGTGCTATTCATGTCTGGTTATACGTAGTTAAGATACGTATAGTTAGAATCTTTTTTGTATGAAAATTGTTGAGAACTTTAGAAATTGGCAATGATTTTGGTATTTTGTTAATTTGGTCGCTGACTGATATAAGCAGGCTTTTTTTAATTCATTGAAGGTACTTCACAATACGGGAAAACGTATCAATAATAAATGATGTCGCAATTTATACATTAAGCGCTATCAGCGCATGCTCCCAACCGCTCTCTATATTCATTAACTATAGTGAGAGGCTCTTATACATTTTTAAATGTAATTATCCCCTAAAACATCTGTATTGATATGTATTTAAATAAGAAAAGTATTGGTGATATTTTAATATTTCTTTATGTACCGAGTATATTTTGCACATAAAAGATTTATTAGTAACGTGCAAAAACGTAGTACAAAAGTTACCAGAAGGAAAAGGAAACCTGGGCCCTTAGTCCTAGGTTAGTTTGTTTTGGAAATAAAACACAACGTATAGGTTACCATTTTATCTTATACTGTTAAAATTTGTCAGACATTCTACCTAGCTCATCTTGATACCCTTCAGTGATCAAGTTGTACTTTTTACGTTACTTTTTACAGCTTGTACATTTGTTACTTTATTGTTATCTACAATAGTTTATTTGGTAAAGCCTCTTATGATATTGTTAATATATATATACAATTTAGCTGAGTCAATGAATAATATTTTTACAATATGCACTGACATTTCTTTACACGTGATGTATTGCACAGTTTATGAATCTCAGCATTATTCACAGCTTATACTTAATGAAAATAATGTATTGCTTTTCCTTGTGCCATTGGGTCCTTTTTATTTTGCATGGCGTCACACGATTTAACCTGTAAATTCCTGGGATAACAACATGTGTGAACAAAGCTTAAATGAAGTACCCCAGAAAACTGAACGTGGCAGTCTTTGAGGAGAAACTCAGTATAACTTACAGAAATGTAACATGTCTAAATATTAATAAAGCAAGGAAGCTGCCAGGTTAAGCACATTAAATATTATGGCTGTCACACATAACATGCACTGACATTGACACAAGTGAATCAGTTATAAGCAGAAGTGCCCTGATTATTATGCAGTGCCTCCCCTGGCTAAATTGGACCCCTAAGTCGAACCTTGTTCTTGGGCCCCAAACACCCCTCTCTGAATCAACTACATTAGTGTTTCTTATAACAGCATTAATTTGAACAATAAATAAATAATAAAGCAGCATACATCACAAATTTATTTATATTTTTTTGATTTGCTTCTTTTATAAATGAAAGGCTAATTAGTAATAATAATAATAATAAAGATAATAATAATGGTCCTCAGTATCAGTTTGCTGTTACTCTTTGTTACTTAATATTGCCATCAAGCAACAATTTTACCACTACTACTATGGCTATTAAAAAATACTATTACTACTACTATTACAGAATACTACTGCTACTACTAATAATAATACTTTTAATACTTCTGCTACTACTCCTCCTACTACTAATAATAATAATAAATACTAATACTACTGCTACTACTACTAATAATAACAATGTAAAACCTTGTAATACTTTTAGTGAACATGCTTAATAAACTTACTTAGTGCAGTAAATGCAAGGTGAAAATGAATCCAACTATTTAAAAAAATTTATATGTGAACATATCACCTACATTTATGAAAATTTATTTTATCCTTTCAATGAGAGCAGATAGCAGTAAGGCATTAACTAAATTGCTAATGTTAGCAACCAATAAAATTAATCAACAATTGAAGTTAACCTGAGCTAGCTGTTCTTTTTGTATGTCAATGTTTCTTGCATGGTGCTTTTCCACAATTCAGCCAATAACTTAACAAGCAAGAGATGTTTGAGGAGATCTGGAAAATTCTAAAAAGGGTAAACTGTGGTGTAGTTGTAAAGGAATAAAAGCTCTTCAGATCATGTAACAGCAATTTACTTTGACTATTAGCTTTAACTGTAGCTTGTGGCTTTGTTGAAGAACCTGTTCGTCTATATAAAGAGTCTCTCTGTAAAACATGGGAACATGACAGCAATATAATTTAATTCTTTGATGTACAGATATACTGTAGATAACAACCAGTATATCTAGATAAAGAGCTTCTTTGTGCTGTAAATACTTTTAGAAAAGTGATTTTGAGTTTGGCCATATATTTTACTAAGACACAGTACTGCCAGACTCCCAGAGCATCCTGATTCAAGTTTTTGTCTTAATCTGTTCCTTTAAACAACTTGGATACCCCTTTAAATGTATAATCAGTTAAGGAACAGTGAAGAAGGTTTAAAAGATTTTTACTTACAATGCAGGATAAATTCTTCACAAAATTTATAATCATTTAGTGGATAAATAAGCAAATAAAAAAGAAATGCAAAAGAAAGACAACAGTTGTATAAAGCATTCAAGACAACTAACTCTAGAATTTACTACAGGGCTTATAACAGCATGACAGCATTAGGAATACTAAAAGAAAAAAGGGGAGAAATGTTCAGTGAAAGGTAATGATGGCCCAAAGAAGTTCTTTCAGTGTTTTAGTAGAAGGAGGAGATGAAGTGCATTAGAAACAGAAAGGCCAAACTAAATATACTGACTACAAAATAATGAATGGACTACATTTCCATTTTTCTGATTTTTCAATGTGTAAAAAAGTCAATAACCTCCCAGCAGTTATTGAGACTATTAAAGAGATAATTAGTGATTTTGGAAATAGTAGAGAGAGAAGTGCTACTTAAATTGAAAAGGATCAATCAAAGAAGTTGTTGGGACAAGGTAATAGAGTACTTAAACATTTTTTATATATATACCTATGCTTGCAAAGACAATGAAAAAGGGATGACCACACTTAAGGAAGCAGGCATTCACGAAAAATGAAATTAAGCAGCTGTTGATAAAGTATAGATTGAACAACAGAAATATATTGTTCTCCAAGTCATGTAGCGTCCTGCCAAACAGGAAGAAGAAGAGTGGAGCAAAGGAGCTCAGGCGCAGATGTGAGGAAGAAGTAGTAGTGTTGTGAAAAGGAGAGCAGCTGACCTAAGGAGATAAAGAGTCCTTGCCATACAATCAAATGCCTGTACCTACAGTAAAGAGCTGATTGTTGCAGAAAGCGAAAAAATCAAACTGAAATGCCAGAAGTTTCATTTACAGCATCAGCATCTGGATCACTGATAGGGGTATTTCAAAGAATTGCTTGTGGTGAAGAGTGTCCAAACTAGAGATACTAGCCAGGAAGTTGTTGCTTTCAGAGGCACAGTTTGGAATTCCCTTGATTTCCGTTCCAGTTATTCTGCCTATTGAACACTAATTGTGACTCAATGTAACTGCTTATTATAGTACTCTTTTTACAGATAAACAACCACCATCCACCCCTGAAGGAGACAATCCTTGACATATAGTTCAAATGTTGCTTTTCAGTTTTTTTGTGTTTTTCTTTTCCTTCAAATGTGCAAGGGTATGCATAATTTAACAGTCACAGAAATAATAATAAAAAAATTACCCACTCCTTCATTGTATTAACTTCCACATAAACAACATGATCTACCTTTTATGAAATCAGAGATAAACCAAGCAAATTATTCATCCAAATACAGCTGTGATTACAGCCTGCTTCACTTCTGGTGGGCATCCTCTTATGTAAGATGTATCTCCTCCATTTCAATTTTACCCAGTCAGTCTGAAATCCTCCTTTGTGCTAAATTTAAGGGAGATTTCCTCCCAAATGTCATAAATGAATTTCAACCCCTATAATGTAAAGGGCAGTGAGAGAACATGTATACTTTTCTGGTGTGGCAGAAAAGTAATGAGACTGGCAACACTGAAAGCGATCTGGCAACGCTGCGCTGTTGTCCTTGATAGAGTACGTGTATCAGTTACCCTCCCATAGCTCAGTGCGAGTTTCAACTCCTTCCGTTAACTATGTGATTTTTGTCACTGCTATTAGCGAAGTTGTGTTTTTGGTTGTGCGTCACGCAAAATGGAACAGCGGAATTTGGAGCAACATTGTGCCATTAAACGGCAAGTGTGACGTTTGAAAAGTTAAAACAGGCCTATGGGGTACATTCTTTATCCCAAACTCAAGTTTTTCGCTGGCACAAATTTAGAAGGCAGAAAACACGTTGAAGATGAACATCGTTCAGGGAGGACTTCAACTTCGAAAACCAATGAAAACATCGAACGTGTGAACACTCTTGTGAGATCAGACCGTCGTTTAACATTAAAAATGTTGAGTGAACAATTCAATTTGAACAGATTTACCGTTCATCAAATTTTGACTGAACATTTGCACATGCGAATGGTCTGTGTCAAAATGGTGCCGAAAAACTGCCCTCTCCATAACAGAATTTTTGACCTCAAAAGGCATTCCTGTGGTTCCCCAGCCCCCTTATTCACCTGACCTCAGTCCGTGTGACTGTTATTAATTATTTTCTCCTTAACACAATACTGAAAGGATATTTGGTTGTTTTCCTCTACTTTCCAAATAATGCATATTTACATGGGTTTAAAATTAATGTAAATATCTGAAGTAATTAGTAATGTGACTATTTTTTCTGAGAAATAATCAGGTCAGGTTGGGGAGTATTCACTGGTGCAGTGCGTTGCCATACTAACCACATGACGAAACAGCTTGGGATCCTAGTTGGCAACCCCCTAGGCAGACAAGCAGTCCAGTCCCACCCTCCGGAAATTACCATCTATCTGCTGCAGCCAGATGTTACATGGGTGTCCTTTTGGCTTGGTCCAGCCACTCGGGTCCTTAACAATGAGGATCCTGCGAGCTAAATCACCCTCACTGAATCAGCCACATTGCCATAGTGCCGTAACTGTCTCTCCCTCACAATGCAGGTAATGTGCTTCATTCGGGACTCCATGAGCAACCGCTCATTCGACACAAAGTCAAACCAGTGGCACCCAAAGATTCTCCGAAGAGACACCATACCAAAGGAGTCTAGTTTTCGTCTCAGGTCACTGGATAGCATCCCATGTCTCGCAACCGTATAGCAAGACAGGAAGCACCAGTTCTCTAAAGACTTGGACCTTTGTCCTTTTGCATAGGCATTAGCACCACACACCCTTTTTCCAGCAACTTTATCGCCCCCTATGCTCTCTCAACCCGTCTACTGACTTCATAGGCAGATCACCAGAGACAAGAATGTCACTGCAGAGGTAAGTAAAACTCTCGACAAGGTCAACACTCTCTCTGCAGACAGACATGCTGCTGATGGTTGTGCCTAAGAAGTCTGGATCTTGGATTTTATCCAGGACACTAGCAGGCCCAGAAACTCAGATACCTCACTCAGTCTCTCGAGATCTCGGATCAGAGCCTCCATTGACTCAGTGAAGATCACAGCATCTTCAATAAAGTCAAGAACAGTGTATCTTTCTTCACCAAAAGATGTCCCACAGCCACTGGACCCCACAACCTTGCCCACCAACCAGTCCATGCAAGCACTGAACAGAGTAGGAGCAAGTACACAACCCTGATAGACTCAAAACGCAGAGGTTCTGCCTCCACTCTGCACAGCACTCACAGTACCAGTGTACAGGCTGGCCATGATATCCAGCAACATTGAGGGCACTCCACAAAGTCTCAGGATGTCCCACAGGGCAGCTCATTCAAATGAGTCAAACACTTCATGAAAATCGACAAAGGCTGCAAAGAAACTGCAATATTCACGTTTGGACTCCATGAGAACCCTCAGTGCCAGGATGTGGTCGATGGTAGACTTCGTAGGTGTAAAACCAGACTGTTCCGGTCGCTGGTAGGTGAGCAAATGATCATGGATCCTATTGAGGATTACCCTAGCAAGGACCTTACCTGGCACCGAGAGCCATGTTATCCCCCTGTAGTTGCCTCAATCCAGGCGATCACCCTTCCCTTTCTAGATAGGGACAAGAAGTCCCATTTTCCAGTCAGTTGGTATGACACTAATCTCCCAAGTGGAAGCAAAGATTGCTTGCAATGCCAGGAGGGCATCCTTACCACCAGCCTGGAGAGGTTAACCCCGGATGCCACAGATCCCTGCAGCCTTCCCTACCCTCAGCTGGTTCACCATCTGTGCAATCTCAGAGAGATTGGGTGGTTCACAGCTAATTGGAGGATCAGCCTCAAGAACCGTGGACCCAAAGATATCCAACATCCTAGCCAAATGATCAGCTTTAAACAGTATAATGAGTAAAGTTAATTATAGTTATACAGGGTGAGCCAAAATGAAGGACCACATTTCTCAAGGTCATTGTGAGGTAGACGCAGCCAAATGGTTTGGCGTGGGGGTCCTTTGATAGGCGATCCCTTGTAGTTTTCATTTGGCAACATGCCATGGTCCGGTGCACATTGTGCTTACGCTTTCAAAGTGTTCTTCAAAAATAACGAATCTATCAGCACTACGCAACGTGCCTTTTGAATGCGCTTAAGCATTCCTCGTAACTTCCTAAATCGGAAAACAATTCTTCAGTGGGTGGCTAAATTTTTACAGACAGGTAACATTGAACAGAAAATCTCCTGGCCATCCTCGGAGAGTTCAAACGCCTGAAAACATCCAAGCTGTAAGAACATCAATTTTGCAGTCTCCTAGATGTTTAGTGTGCAAACATGCTTCTTAGGCATTTACAACACATCTTTGAGGAGGATTTTGCATGAGGACCTTAATTTCCATCCATACAAAATGATGGTAGTGTAGAAACTCACTGAGAGAGACTGGAATAGCCGTAGAGAGTTGTGTGCGAACATTCTGCACACCAATCATTGAGATGCCATCATGTGTAGCAACAAGGCACATTTCCATTTGAATGGGCTGAAACTAGCCCTCATGAACTTTATCAAAGACTCCTGCACAGTGAGTGTGTTACATTTTGGTGCGCCGTTGCAGAATTTGGTTTTGTAGGTCCTTACTTTTTTTGAGGATGGGGAGCAAGAGTCACTGTCACTTCAGTATGTTAAATTGAAATTTTAGAGAACTTTTTGTGGCCCCCACTGGAGGAAATGGATGCCTGGTTTCATCAGGATGGAGCAACAGCTCATATTTCATGGAGATTCATGCACGTTTTGCAGAAGGTGTTTCCGGGGAAGTCGATCTCCCTGCATAGCAATGTTGGGTGGCCTTTACATTTGCCTGATCTCGTTCCATGTAGTTTCTTCTTGTGGGGCTATCTCAAGTCGAACATATACACACACCAACCTCAAAACCTTGCAGCACTAAAGGATACTATTCGTCATGAAATCACCACTAATCCTCTTGAAATGGCCGTATGAGTCATGCAAGCGTTAAGAAATCTCAAATAGTGTATCACTAATGATGGCCACCACCTTGAAGACATCATTTTTCGAACACAGTGAAAAAATCTATATTGTATACTATTTCTTGTGTCGTAATAAAATGTATTATATCTTGTAATGTTTTTGTAGCGTAAACGTTTGAAATGTGGTATTTCCTTTTGGCTCACCCGGTATTACAGTTATAATTTTAGAGAAGTAACTAGCAAAATACCCGCACTTCGCAGCGGCGAAGTACTGCTTTAAAATTTTTATTAAGAAGAAAATTAAACCTTTTTAAACTGAGGGAAAATATACCAATAATTATTTGTTAAGGATTTCTTTGTATACCACATTTTGAGTTCGGCCCTCCGGTTGTAATATGACCAAGCTGTGCGCTGAACTTACTCTTGAGCATGCAACGTACAGTTGGCCATGTGAACAGTAATCTTGTTTCAAATCTCACAGCTTGGATTGCTGCTGTCATAATCGGTTTGAGTTTCATGGTTTGTTTCAATTACGACAGTAATCTTCGGGCATGGAAACCACTAAGTAAGTAAGTAAGTGACAGTTATTTGATCGATGGTGATCACCTCGATAGACATGTTAATGGGGGTACGTTTGGAATGATAAAGGAAATGGGTACCTGAACAATGTAAAATAAGTCTAAAATACCTAAACAATAACTATAATCATAATAAACGAACAATAAAACAGCGGAGAAGCCGTGGATTAAATAAAAAGGCTGTAGTTATGAGCAGGGAGACGTGAATACCGTGGCGAAGCAAGGAAGGGAATGTAGAGACCAGAGCGACGGATGGCCTTATATAGGCAGGCAGCCAACAACGTGGGAGTTGTGTGACAATTTGTTCCACTCGTTGACCATTCCCAGAATTATCAGCGATGCGCTCATTTGTGAAGTCATTCAGGTCCTGGATTAGAGATCACACACATTAATCCTTCAGTGTCTGAGCTTGACTGATAAATCTCCTGATTACTTTGCTAAAAGAATCTTGTTTTTATTAATCCTGGTTAATGACTCCTTACTTTGAACTTTGACTTTCATTTCCTTGATCATGCTCTAGTTTTGGTGAAAAATCAGTTTAGACTTTTGGTTTTGACTTGCTCCAACCTCTGCATCTTGTGGTTATAATCATTTTTATTTATTGTTTTTGCTGAATCAGTATAAAAGCTTGGATCACTGACATGAGTGACCTTGAAATGTACTGTGACAAGTCAAAGACAAAGAAATAAAAACCAAGATATTAGTTATTATGACTTCTCTGCAGAACATAATCTCAGTGGCAAACAACTTAATTCAACATCTGGATAATCATTCTCCTCTGACTGCTGCATGTACAGTATAGGGTAGTTCATGTTATGTAAAGGTACTTTCAAATGCTCACATTTCACATTATTTGTGCTATCCGAAAAAATACAGGGGTTTACAAGCCAATACTCCATGACGTTTGATAAAATCCCCTGTACTTTTCCTAATGACAAAGATGTATTTATTATGTCATTATTGGATCATAAGTCCTTCTGCTTGCCTTATAGTGTGTATGACACAAACAATCCTTGTTATTATTAGATCTGTTCATAAAAGAATTCACAAAGATGACAAATCCTTGCTCTGAATTTTAACGTTTTTTTTTATTGCGCTCTAGTTTTGATGAAAGATCAGTTTTGAATTTTGATATTTTGATACCTTGGCCTGTCCCCAGCCTTCTCATCTTCTTGTCATATATATTTTTTTTTATTTACTCTCTCTGATGAGTCAACATACCCCAACTCTGGTAGATGGTTGCAAAATACGCTTCAACACCTGAAGAAAGGATTCAGGTGACATTAAAAGTGGTGACTCTTACAAACTGTTTGTGAAGTTCCTTCTGTCTTGAAATTTAAATGTAGACTAAATACCCACCTGTTCTCTTTGTTAGTTACGGAAGCTCTGAACCGCACAGTGAATAAAATTATGGGATAACCCTTATCTCGTACATACGTGAAAATATCTCAAATGCGTGCGTGAAAACATCTAAATGCGTCGAGATTTTTTAGGTAAGTACGAGATACTTTCATGTACATACGAGATGTTTTCACTTACGTACAAGATACTTTCACGCACGCACGAGATGTTTTCACGTACGTACGAGATACTTTCACGTATGTACGAGATAAACTTAGATTAAAATATTACAAAAGTGTGCTTCGGGGCTTCCTAATTACGACCTTACCAAGGCCATGGCGCTTCAGTTTGACGTCACTTCCAGCACTTGTAGCGTGGTAAAATAAAAAAACAGATGGATCGGCTTTTATTTATTAAAGGAGTGTGGGATGGTTAGAGTTGGGTTTAACAGCAGCTTGCAGTACCTACGTCAGGTAATGCCCAGAACGTCAGTCACGAAATGCCCATCGTATACCCCGTTACACTGTGGTTAAGATTAGGCTTGTGGGAGGGTAACGGTTTAGTTACGTGCTTTATGTTTACAGGTATTCGTCTGCACACTCGTACGGAGCAACTGAAGAGATCTGGTGTTTTTTTTTCTTCCTGGGAAACAATTTCGTGTGTACAACTTACTATCTCATGCCCACCACTTACCATAGCCTGCGCACCAGGCACTTTTAAGGTCGCATCTGCCAATACTGCGTGTGCATGGCATTCTTTCAGATAAGCACCAAATGCCATCGTGTGCTACTGTAAATCATTTTCTGGAAACAGGACATATCACTGAACAGTCTGATGTTTTCCTCATACAGTTACAGTCCACAGAAATTAATATTGGCAAGTTTTTTTTTAAATCAGGCTATGCATTCAAGCCTAGATCCTTAAATCTGCGAAGCAGCACCGCTAACCAATGCACTAATTTATAGTAAAAGAAAATTACATTAGTTAGCCATTTACTTTTTTAGCCCGCAGCTTGTTATTCGCACAAGTTACGAAAGGAATTCATATTTCACGTATTTACTGCGTGTGAAGTTTACCCAGTTCAATGTGGCTTTACTAATTTAATTCACTGGTAAACCTGGCACAATCAATCGCTTATCTGCACCAATGAACTGTGGGATTTAACGTGCATCTAAAGAGTTAAATCCAAATCAGGCCACTTTAACTTCCGCCATTTTCAGACAAGAAATGTACCCTTGTTAAAAAGCCAAAACCTAGTGAAATCCACTGGCCAACCTGGCACACTGGGTCACCCGTTGCATTGTGCAAAATGAACTGCGATCTTTAAAAGTACAGCAGAGATCTAAATCGTGTTGCTGCCGTTTTATTGTCACATTTTTGACAGGATGGATCACTAAGTTAAATTGCAGGTAATACTTGCTTAGCCCAAATGTAGGTACACTTGGTATATTAATTGGCTAACTTATGATGTCATTGTGTTTACGGTAATGGGAAAAAATAAAGACATCTTCTTTCAGTTTTATTCCATACTATCAGAATACCCGCGCTTCGCAGCGGAGAAGTAGTGTGTTAAAGAAGTTCTGAAAAAGAAAAGCAAACATTTTAAAAATAGCATTAAGATGATTGTTAATGTAATTGTTTTGTCATTGATATGAGTGTTGTTGTCATATCTATCTATTTATATATATATATTTATATATATCTGTATATATATATATATATATATTGTGAACGTACCGGGCACAGACAGGCGGACATGTTGTTTTGACACCACCACACGTTTATTTACAAATTATTTACAATTATGTTGGTCACCAAGACCCCAGTCCATTGGTCACAAAGACCTAGTCACGTGCACAAAACCCCAAACACCCAATGTCCTGGCCACAATGCCTTTCTTCGGGCCGCCTCCACTCTCCACAGCTTCGTCCTACCTCCACCCGACTCCAGCTCTGAATGACGGAGACGGCCCCTTTATGGAGGCCCGGATGAGCCCCAGGTGTTCCCGGCAATCTTCTGGCCACGCCCCAGCGTGGCGGAAGTGTCGACTGTCCTCCCGGCTGCTCCCGGGCACCGTCCAAGTCTTCCCCAGCACTTCCTGGTGTGGCAGGAGTGCTGGGGAAACAAATCCCAAGGCATTGGGCGCCTCCTGGCGGTGGCCACGGGCCCCTACAGGGAAGAGCTTCCAAGCCCTTGACCCGTGGCTCCCAAAGCAACCCGGAAGGCGAACCCCCGTGGTCCAGGCCGGGCTCTGACCCTCTTCCGGTCCCTCCTGGCGTCCCGGCCGGGTCATAGCCCCTGGCATCCCTGACAGTGCCCCACAGCCAGCGAAGACCACTCGTGGGTAAGAGCGACCCGTCCCGCGAGGGCAGCAGAGCCCCGAAACGGGTCCCACTCGAGGATAGCCGGGGTCCGGCCCCGCACTCCTAGCAGGGACAGGGGCGGAGACACAATCTGCGCACCAACCCATGGTGCATCCCTGTGCCTCGCACAGGTTGTGCTCCCCCCTTTTACCGGCACCCCGGGGCCTCCTCGGTAGGCACCCCCTCCGGGACCTCCACGCCCCTTTGTTCTGAGTCCCTCGTTCCCCCGTTGGCTCCTCCAGCTGTGGGCGCACCTGCGCACCGACAGAAAGATCATTCTGCAGACGGCCCGACATCAGAGGGCTGTTCCGCCACGAAGGGGCTCCTTCAACTCGCCCGGGGTCCGTCCCTACAAAAGAGAACACAGGGGCAGAACCGCTGCCAAAGCACCCAGCTCGTGCCACGCACGGGCAGCGTTCCCCCCTCCAACCGGCACCCCGGCACTTGCCTGATCGGCACCCTCTCCGCGGCTTCCGTGTCCCTCGATGATGGAATCGCCGGCACCGCCCGCTCTCTCTCCGCCCGGCCTCAGGGATTCCCTCTGCTCTCCCAGAGGGCAGCCAGCCGCACGTGCACCCAGCAACGCTGTCTCACCTTATTGGAGGAATCGGCACCCAGCCTCTTAATCCTCCCTTTACTTTCGGACGCCTTGACGATATGCGGCTCCGTATTAATCAACACGAGCCCCTTTCCCGTCTGCGTCCGTAACATATATCGGAGGAATCGGCACCCAGCCTCTTATTCCTCCCTTCACTCTGGGACGCCATGGCGGTTTGAGACTCCTTATGGAATAAAAGGCGCCTCTGTCCCGTCTGCGTCCCTATAGTGCGGCGCAAGACCGCAGCCGACTCGGGGCGGAGGGCGCTAGGACCCGGGGCACTTAGCAGCCCGTGTCCATTCAGCGTCCTCTCGGACTCCCCTCGCCACAAGATACAGTCCGCGGCGCCGCACTCCTGTCGGAGGGCTGCTTACTCGGAACTGATCATTGTCATCACAGCCTTTTCAACAGCCCTCCCATATGCTTTCCGGAGTCGGCTGTACTCACCGTCTCCGCCATACCTCTCCGGCTGGAGATTCCAGCGTCGCGCCGTCCCGTTGTCGATTGAAACGTTCTCAGCGCCGCGGCGCCTTCCTCTCCAGTTCCAGCACCTCAGCCCGGAGGGCACGTAGCATCTGTAATACACGCTGCCCGGCGGGCTGAAGGGGCGCCTCCAGCTCCGCCAAAGCAGCCGGCAAAGACAGGAAGTTAACCGACGCGAGCCTACCTGACTGTCGGCCTCCGGCGCCGCCACTTCCTGTGGGCCTTCTCCTCCGGCCCAATCGGGTCTCCCCCCTGCCCGTGATGGACATTCCCTGGTCCCGCCTCTCTACAGTCATCGGCGGGCGCGCAAGACACACCGTCCCAATCGGCGTGCCTGTCAGGGGAGGGACTTCCGGTCCGCGGCCATCTTGGCTCCCTTTCTGCGGCGGCGACGTGCTTGCCGGCAGCCTTGCTGTTGCCAGCGCCTCTCGAGCTGCAGCGTCTCCTCGCCGCAGCCCTCGCGGCTGCCGCTGTGCTGCCGGAGCCCGCAAACCAGCATCGCCCGCCACTGACGCGGATCCTGGAGGTCCCTGCCTGGAAAACAAAACACACGCCCGGCCCCCAAGGGCCGGCTGCCGATAGGCAGGGCACTCACCTCCCAGGTCCCGTCAAACCGAGGAACGTCCTCGGCGAGGCCTCTCTGGACGCCATGCCGTCCCGGGCGCCTCCAGCAACGGCGCGCTCGTTGGAGAGCGCTGCACTCTTCCAATGCACGCCGCCCGCCCGCTTCAGGGAATAACGGCCCTCCTGCGGACCCCTGGCGGTCCGTGGGGTTCCTTTACCGCGGGGCTGTGTGCACGCAGCACCGGCGGTACGTGGGTGGGGTCCCCTGCTGCACCGGGCCGTCCACAACACTATTTTTTAGAACAGGTCTCCGCCTTGAAACAGGCGGAGCATCCTGCCGACTTCGCCCGATGTGAGCGGTACCCGGGCACAGACAGGCGGACATGTTGTTTTGACACCACCACACGTTTATTTACAAATTATTTACAATTATGTTGGTCACCAAGACCCCAGTCCATTGGTCACAAAGACCTAGTCACGTGCACAAAAACCCCAAACACCCAATGTCCTGGCCACAATGCCTTTCTTGGGCGCCTCCACTCTCCACAGCTTCGTCCTACCTCCACCCGACTCCAGCTCTGAATGACGGGAGACGGCCCCTTTTATGGAGGACCCGGATGAGCCCCAGGTGTTCCCGGGCAATCTTCTGGCCCGCCCAGCGTGGCGGAAGTGTCGACTGTCCTCCCGGCTGCTCCCCGGGCACCGTCCAAAGTCTTCCCCAGCACTTCCTGGTGTGGCAGGAGTGCTGGGGAAACAAATCCCAAGGCATTGGGCGCCTCCTGGCGGTGGCCACGGGCCCCTACAGGGAAGAGCTTCCAAGCCCTTGACCCGTGGCTCCCAAAGCAACCCGGAAGGCGAACCCCACGTGGTCCAGGCCGGGCTCTGACCCTCTTCCGGTCCCTCCTGGCGTCCGGCGGGTCATAGCCCTGGCATCCCTGACAATATATATATATATATATATATATCAAAATACCTGCGATTGGCAGCGGAGAAGTAAAAAAAAAGGAAACATTTTAATAATAATGTAACATGATTGACAATGTAATTGTTTTGTCATTGTCATGAGTGTTGCTGGCATATATATATATATATATACACACACAGACACATATATAAACATATCTATACATATATATACATATATATAAATATATATATATATACATATATACACATACTGTATATATACACACACATATATACATACTGTATATACACATATACATATCTACATATATACTGTATATACACATATATATACAAATCTACATATATATATCTACATATATATATATAGGGTGGGACTCGATTAAAAAATTAATCCAATTAATTAGAGGCTGTGTAAGAATTAATCTTGATTAATCGTATGTAATCGCACACGAATTTGCCCCAAATCGCAAATGTTTTTTTTAATTTAAAAGGGTTTTAGTGGGCTTACAGAATCAAATAATAGACATGGACATGAATATTGTAAACTGAAGCTGTTTTAATTTCTGAAAAAAAGCTTTAAACTGCATTTGAATTCAAAACAGAAACAAAAATATCATCCCTGGTTAAAATTGGGCAGACTTAAAAATAAAGTGGTAGTTTAAGTACTTTAAGTACATTTTCAGAATAGTATTGTCTTTAAATAATAATAACCAAAATTTCAACATAAAGTGCAGTTTTTCTTCTTAAAAAATAAGTCAGAAACATAAAAGGTAATTTGACCAACTTAATCTTTAAACTCTGAGTAACATTAGCCAAAATTATTTTGTACATTAGGCTAAAACAGTGTGATCATTGAACATTTTGTAATTAGATGTATTTAGAATTACTAACGGTCACGGAAGTCCAATGATCCCCAGTAAGAGCCACAAAGTCCGCTTTCTGTAATGCATCTAATTTTGCTTGCTTTTCAGTGTGCACAAAACCATGCTTTTATCAAGGCTTACTCGGGTAGTCGAAATGATCAGTCGTAGGAACGCTTTATTCCGACTCTAACATTTTTGTAGCTGTGATGTGTGCATCAGTGTAATGGATGTACCAGGAAATCATGCATTGACAAAAGTTCCCGTTTGCTTGGAATTGAAAGTGTGATTAAATCGTTATTTTTAACGCTTATGGAGTACATGCATCGAAGCTTCTCAGCTGTGCTTGTGCTAAGAAAGGGAAACATTTTAAAAATAACGTAACATGATTCTGTTAACCTAATATTTTTCATACGTCCCAAACCAAGGAGATGCGAAGGTAAAATGAATCGGTAGCGCTGCAGACATACTCAGTGCATCCCCTCTCGGGAATCGAACCTCGGCGTTAGAGGCTTAAGACTCTACAATTAGCCACAGCGTGTGGCTTGTCTATGCTAAAGTATGTATTGTAGATCGGGTATATATATACATTTATATATATACCCGTATCGCAGTGGAGAAGTAGAAGTTATGAAAAGAAAAGGGAACATTTTAAAAATAACGTAACATGATTGTCAATATACAGTAATTGTTTTGTGAGTGTTATTGAATGTTGCTGTCATCAAGGATTTGATTATCATTATTTCTTTCAATCAGGCTCGTATTTGTAGGATGTGTTGTGTTCAAGTTACATTCCGTGTTTGTCAATCGCTGTAAAGATAAGAGGTTTCATTCATCGATTAGTTTCTTACTGCATCAATAAACAGCTCGTCTTCCTCTTTATCTGAGATGTGACAAACTGCATGCACGGGTTTTTTTACACTGTCTTCCTTTAGCAGGACATTCACTTTTTCCACCGTGTGCTTTGTTTCCGCAGTAGCTGCACTTATGAATATGATTGTATGTATAAGGCGCTTCATATTTTTTGCTGCCTTCTCAATTGTGTAATTCGGTTTTGTTCAGCACTCTTTGGAACTGTTGCTTTTTGTCTGTGCACTGCGTCAGTTCACGTGAGCCGCTTGGTGTTCTTGCATCGAAGGTTCCCAGCTGTGCTGGTGCCATCTCGTAATGTCAGCTAAGACCCGCACTTAAAAGTTTCTCTCGCAGTTTCAATGAGTTTGTGCCAAACACCACCCTGACCATCTCATCTTCCTCTGCATAAGCACAGTCCTTCACCCGTGAATATTTACCGGCAGTGTTTGTATTGGATTGCCGCTGATGGACGGCCTTATATGGGCAGGCACTAAATTACAAACGCTAGTGGCAGCCTGTCTATGAACTTAATTTAATATAAACTTACGGTTCACGCCGTGCTTTGTTTCCACAGTAGCTGTACTTATGAATATGCTTGTATGCATCATTTGCTTCATAATGTTTTTCTGCCTTCTCAATTGTGAAATGGCGTTTTGTGCTCATCGCTGTTTGGAGTTCTTCCTTGTTCTCTACGTACTTACGTAGGAGGCGTGATGATGTCACACTAAACTCCCCCACGCCATCTCCAACTCAACTCCATTACATTATATGGAAAAAAATAGCTTCCAGTTATGACCCTTACGCGTAGAATTTCGAAATGAAACCTGCCCAACTTTTGTAAGTAAGCTGTAAGGAATAAGCCTGCCAAATTTCAGCCTTCTACCTACACGGGAAGTTGGAGAATTAGTGATGAGTCAGTGAGTGAGTGAGTGAGTGAGTGAGTGAGTGAGTGAGTGAGTGAGTGAGTGAGGGCTTTGCCTTTTATTAGTATAGATCAGAGGCATGGATGGTTATTTAACCTGATTGCTCCTTAAACAGCGGAGTCCGACTTGTTGCTAATATGGGAATGTGTAAACTTTGCTAGAAAAAAAGGACTTGTGTCCGCATTTGGGTGTCAAAATCTAACTGCAGTCTCTCTTGTTACAGAACTGTAAAATGAAAGTGAGCCAAACTGATTTAACAATTTAGAGTGTGACTTCAATATTACAATCAAAGTATGCTAAATTTACTAGTCAATTTGACTATACTCGGGTTGGTCTGGGCAAAATTCAACTGCATTTAACAAAAATATATCTAAATATTATATATTTATATATATAAATCAAAGAGATCCAAATCAATTTCACTCTTTAGAGCGCATATTATATATCACAGTCAACTGAAAGAAAGTGTCTTCTTCGCATCACCGATAACAGGGCAAGTTAGTCAATGAATTTCCTTACGTTTGGGCTAAGGAAGTATTACCTGCCATTTAACTTAGGGATCCATCTTGTCAAATACGTGACAATAAAAATCCGCCGCAACACGATTTAGATCTCTGCTGTACTTTTAAAGATCGCAGTTCGTTTTTGCACAATGCAACGGGTGATCCAGTGTGCCAGGTTTGCCAGTGGATTTCACTAGGATATTCAAGTTTGACTTTTTAGCAAGGGTACATTTTTTGTCTGAAAATGGCAGGAGTTACAGTGGCCCGATTTGGATTTAACTCTTTAGATGCACGTTAAATCCCACAGTTCATTGGTGCAGATAAGCGAGCGAGTGTGCCAGGTTTACCAGAGAATTTAAATTAGTGAACCCGCATTGAACTGGGTAAACTTCACACGCACTAAATACGTGAAATATGAATTCCTTTTGTAACTTGTGCGAATAACAAGCTGCGGGCCAGAAAGTAAATGACTAACTAATGTAATTTACTATAATTTACTATAAATTAGTGCATTGGTTAGTGGTGCTGCTTCACGGATTTAACGATCTGCATAGCCTGCCTTTATAAACTTGCCAATATTCATTTCTGTGGACTGTAATTGTGTGAGGAAAACATCAGACTGTTCAGTGATATGTCCCGTTTCCAGAAAATGATGTACAGTAGCACGTGACGGCATTTGGTGCTCATCTGAAAGTATGCGGCACACACGCAATATTGGCAGGTGCGACTTTAACAACCTGGTGCGCAGGCTATGGTAAGTGGTGGGCATGAGATAGTAAGTTGTACGCACCAAATTGTTTCCCAGGAAGAAACAAAACACCATATCTCCTCAGGTGCTCCGTAAGAGTGTGCAGACGAATACCTGTAAACTAAACCCTTACCCTCCCACAAGCCTACTCTTAACCATAGTGTAATGGGGTATGCGATGGGCATTTCGTGACTGACGTTCTGGGCATTACCTGACGTAGGTATTGCATGCTGCTGTTAAACCCAACTCTAACCATTCCACACTCCTTTTATAAATAAAAGCCCATCCGTCTGCTTTTTTATATCACCGCGCTACAAGCACTGGAAGTGACGTCAAACTGAAGCGCCACAGCCTTGGTAAGGTCGTAATTAGGAAGCCCCGAAGCACACTTTTGTAATATTTTAATCTAAGTTTATCTTTAAGTTTATCACGTACGAGATACTTTCACGTACATACGAGATAAGGGTTATCCCATAATTTTTTTTCACTGTGCGGTTCACAACTTCCGTAGTTAGTTGCAATCATCTACAAGTTTCTGTAGTTACTGATATTAAATGTGAGTGCTACCTTTGTGTACATTATAAATTAGCTCTGTATAGTTCCATTGTGTAAAATCTGTCCCATCACTTTCCAAACTCTATCAGTGGTATATTTCTTGTATTTACTTAATCTGTGAATGTTTTTTTGCATTTTGAATAACTAGGGGGCTCTGCCCCCTGCTCGCTTTGCTCGCCAACCCCTGTGTTTGGTTAATCGGATATACAAATTTTAAAAGCTTTTTTTTTTTCTTTTGAATCGTTGCTTTAACTGGTGCGGGACCACAGATTCTCATAGTGTATGATCCATTATTGTGTAAATGCACGTTTTGTGCATTGAATAATGCGAAGGTGAAAAGACTGTGTTTTCCACTCTTTTCCTTTTATTTCTGACCTCATGTTGTACTGCTATTTTTTCAGTTACACCTGGTTCTGATGATTAATTACCATTTTTTTGCACGAATGTGATCTTTACTATCTTTTTTTTTATACTGTAGCGACTGATGTAATAAAGTGTCACAAAAGTCCTACTTGAACAATCTCCGACTTCGTAACCCCAAACACAAGTTTCTATTACCCTCTCCAACCCCTCCTCCCCCGGGTCTCGCAACCCCTTACTGCATCAATTAATACCCCGGTATCAGTCTTCCGTGCTGTACTCCCCCCCCCCTCAATTGGACCTAGCAGTCACTTAAAACAAAAAAAGGCTTCAACTTGGCTGGGACGCTACAATACTGTCGAATTTTACTGCTTGACTTTAAAGCTTCATTAAAAACATGTGTTCTCTGCATGTGTATCCCGCCATTGTTTGTTTCAGACTTTCGAATTCCACTGCTTTCATAATCTCTTATCTGCCTTTTTTTCTCTCCAACGCTTTTGGGTCTCTTTTCTCCGCGCTGCTCTTTCTTCTTTGCTAAGAGCACAGGATCTGCGTTTGCTACGTGCCTTTACATGACTGAGTGTTTTGCTGGCTTGCAGTGCTCTTATTTGATAAGAAGGGCGTGTCTTGCAAAAATCTCATGTTCCACATCCCCGCAAGACAGCCCTGGGACAATCTCTTGGCACCAAGTCTCATGTTTTTGGTGCCCATGAGACGCTCAGTGGCCAGTCTTTTTTGTCTCGCAGGTCTTTTAAATGTCTTCCGAGAACTTCCGAGAAGATCACATCTCGTCGCCATGCTTTCCTTTCCAGGATTTTTTTTATAATAGAGAGATATTTTACTGGTACATTTTTATATTTTGATTTTGTATTGTAGTGGTGTTAGTCCTTTAAAAATGTTTGTTTTTTTCTAGGCACTATGTAAAAACTAAATGATTGAGGTCTCAATGTAAAGTGGAAAAAAGCTCCTGCTGCCAACAAATCTTCCTCAGACACAATGTTTTCAGGCTTTCCTCAGGTCCAACAAGTAAGTGATATTTTCAAGTAAATATTTGTGCAAATAGTCAAATATAGTACAATTAACATTTTACCTCATAAACAAAAGCTACAGAAAATGCTATATCCAAAATATGGGAAAAATATATTAAATATAATACACAGAATGTCTCAAATAAACTGTATTTCTCTAAGAAATACCAGATTTTTGAATAGTTTTTTCTTGTTGTGTTTAATCACTTTTTGGTATCAATATTTGTTTGTATGTGTATGAGTGCCCTCCTTGATAGACAGACATCCTTTCTAAAGTTGTTGTTGTTATGGTCTTTTAAAATGGTAAATGCCAAATCCATGAAAAACTTTTCCCAACTCAAAAAGCCTTAAAGAATAAACATTAATAT
The DNA here is from genome assembly GCF_016835505.1 of Polypterus senegalus. Taxonomy (NCBI): domain Eukaryota; kingdom Metazoa; phylum Chordata; class Cladistia; order Polypteriformes; family Polypteridae; genus Polypterus; species Polypterus senegalus. The sequence goes on from NC_053156.1 coordinate 135,853,994, forward strand.
GTTAATAATTAATCATACATCAAATTAAAGAAATGAAAATAAAAAATTAAAAACACAACTAAACAAAAAGAACTGATTCAATGAAAAAATACAGGAGAGAAACCAAAATGTAGAACATTAAAATATTAGGGGCATTGGGAGGTTACTGTGTACTTAATATAGTTTTTTATTTAATTTGTTTACATTAATTTATAATCCAATACAATAATGTTCTATAACCATAAACCTGGCTTATCCTTAGCATCCATTACAGGCCAGTTAACTTTTACGGCAAAACTGTTGTAATTATGATCCAAACCTCACCATGATGCCTGACATTTCTTACTGATTACAACTTCGAGGTTTATACATTTAGCACATTTACACTACATTCAAATTACACTTTTTCATTGAACATCCATCCATCCATCCATTTTCCAACCCGCTGAATCCAAACACAGGGTCACGGGGGTCTGCTGGAGCCAATCCCAGCCAACACAGAGTACAAGGCAGGAATCCAATCCCGGGCAGGGTGCCAATCCACTGCATTCATTGAACAAATAATATAAATTATTATTGTGTGTATAGATTATTTACTAATAAATTAATAGTAATTTTTAAATCCACCATAAATCAATAAGTTCAGATTATCTTAATGTATTCTAATGGTTTGGGGTGGTCGATATTTAGCAAATTAATAACTTCACCCTGGACAACAGATTCTGATATGAAGCACCAGGCACTTCTACATTTTTGCTTTAGATTTACTCGAGATAGGGTTATCTGTATAAAGTTAAAGTAAGAGTAGTATGGGCCTAACATGGCAATAGTCATCTTATACATGCTAAACATAGGTGACATATTGCGTTGTAATTCAGTTAGCAACAAATAATGAGTAGCTAAATTTCAAAGGGACAGCAAAGTAGCATTCAATGCTGAAGCAAGTGGGTGCATTATTATTGTGGTTTTTCATTTACTTTAAATATAGACAGCCAGGAAACTTATTTTTGAAGGCCCAAAAAAATAAGTAATTATATATACACAGTTCAACTCCTGAGAAAACAAATATGTATGCTCACAATTCTTCCATAAGCTTTCTGCTCCATCTTGTGGACAGAAAAATACTGCATTGCCTTTAGTCACAGTACTGTATATACTGATCTGTAATACAAGTTATGTTAAGTTGGATAAATTGTACAAGAATGGGCATTTCTGCATTAAGGGTGAGTGATGCACAGCCTCATCTGATATTGTCTCTCTATTACAAAAAAAATCCTGGAGAGAAACAGTAGGTCAACGAGACGTGATCTTCACGTTAAGATCACGGAAGACACTTAAAAGACCTGTGAGACTGGAGAGATTGGCCACAGAGAGTCTCGCGATGACGTAGAACATGAGATTCTTGCAAGACTCGCCCTACTTACAAATAAATAAGAAAAAGGGCAGCCAGCAACACACTCAGTCGTGTTTTGTCTTTGAGCACACACAGATCCAGGGCTCTCAGCGCATATAAAGTGTATAAGGACAATACGTTATAAATAAAATGTAGATGACTAAGCAAAGAAGAAAGTAGCGCGGAGAAAGGAGACTCAAAAGTGTTGGAGAGGCAAAAAAAGAAAAAGAATAATGTAGGTGCAAATTCATAAAATAAGGAAAGTAATTTTCAGCCCAGAACAAGTGGAATTGAAAAAAAAAGCACATCCAATTGGGGCGTTGCTGCTATACACATGCAGAGTAGGTTAGAGATTATGAAAGCAGTGGAATTCGAAAGTCTCAAAAAAAAGTTGCCGCAATACACATGTGGAGAAAGTTAAAGAATATGAAAGTAGGAAAATTAGAAAGTAATAAAAAAGAAAGTAAAGATTGCAAGGGCGCAAACAAACAGAAATTATTACTCAGATAGGGAAAATAATCCCCACGGACCAGGTATCATTAAAAAAAAAGCAGGATAAAGCGAGGTCAGAAATAAAAGACAGAGTAGAAAACAAAGTAAAACGTCATAAAAAGGTTAAAAAACAAGAGGGCCAAACACATGCAGAGCAGGTAAGAGATAATGAAAACTGGAATTCAAAAGATTTAAAAAAAACGTAGGTGCAAAACACATGCAGAGCAAGATACAGAATATGAAAGCAGAAAAAAACAACAGTGTCAAAACAAAGAAAGTAAACATCGCATCAGCTCAAAGAAAGAGAAATTGATACTCGTAAAAATAACGAAAAGGTTAATAGAGATCGAATATATGGACATAGGTGATATGTCAGATGTATGTAAATATTGTAAGGCTTTGAAGTTTGTCAAGAGAATTTCAAAAACGGAGTTTACCTCTCATGCATTTATTGGTTACTTTGCAAAAAAAATTATTAACTGCTGATGATGTAGATCATTTTGTCTGTGCTGAAACTCCAAACAGAGAAAGCTATCCTGAATTATGGTGCAAATCATTAAACACATGTCTCACGGAGCTCATTTAAAACTTTCAGAACGCTGGGACTCGAAAGATTCTAAATATTGTTTTTGCAGAAGTTCTGAAATAAAAGTGAAACTAATAAAATAGCAACAATTCAAAGAAAAAAAAATCTAAAAGTGTGTATTCGGAAAAACAAAAACGGGGGTTAGCGAGCAAAGCGAGCAGGGGGCAAAGCCCCCAGTACAAAATAATAATAAACTTCTCTCAGCAGTTGAACTTACTTTTAAAATGTGCAACAATGTTAAGTGTCCAGTTCAAACTTTTCCCATGTAACATTATGCAGCACACTCCAACGAAAAATGACAAAAACACCATTTCAACCCTACGGTATTTTAAAAAAAGGAAAATAGGTCAGTATCAGAGATACTACTATTCTTCCTGGTTTTCATTTATTTCTGAAGAGGAAGGTGTTAAATTTTGAACAGCTCCAATGCAGCTTATCTGTACCCATTCTACTTTGTTTAAAAGAAGTCAGCAGTATGTTGATCCTATTTTAAAGAAGTGCAGAACCATGGTGCATAGAAAACAGATATGCATATTGAAAATTCTGTTTGCAGTTCTTTCGTAGGCTCATGCTGAAAACTGCATGCACACTGATTAGAGGTTACTGGACGTGCAGTGTGCAGTTTGAGTCATGTAGTATACATAGGTTGCTGCATTCTGTCAGTTTTATTGTTGCTTCTCCTTTTTCACGTCAAAGCCATTCTATTCTAAACTTGATGTCCTGCTGTTTCTGTTTATGCTGTTCATTGGCAATAGATTTCCATGAACAATGGGGTGGCTCTGGTACTCACTTTACTTAATGGTTAAATTTATTTAACTATATTTTGTCAGACGATGACAATATTAGAGGATATCACAACAATCTGTTGCCAATTGAGATATTAGCAAAGGAGGGCCAGACATTAATAGTTAATTAAGTTCATGTAAGCCTTAGAAAAATCTGCACATAGCAAAATGACTTTGCATACAAGTAGCAAAAAAGAATGTCCTCTTGCAAGACACAGTGACCTCTACCATTGAGTATTTTGTATTACAGATAGCATCACTTTGTGTGAGGTGAAGAATTTCAGACTGCAAAATGCCTTATGTGAAATGATTTTTCCATATAAATAAATGCTTGTTTTAATAAAAAAAGGTAATTAAAATTATGGTTAATTTGTTTTATACATGAAACTGTGCATATCTTTTGTTGTAATGGTATATAGCACTTAACTTTACTGAAGACATTACATTAAATGAAAAAGTATTATAAACATAGAGAGAGACAAAACCCATTAAATGGCAGATTTTTAATAGGCTTTAAAGACCATAAAAATTCATAATCAAGAAAGTTTTTTCTTCAGTTACTCTGACGTGCCGTCAAGCTTTGGTTCATGTTTTATTGCAGAGGACCAAAAAGCGGTGAGTCATAGACAAGGCCAGAGAAGTGGTTAGGCCATTTCCTATTGAATTTGGAGGTAATATGGGAAAGCATGTAAGTAGCTGTGCAGCACCTAAATCTTTCCCCAGTGTACTCTTAAAATGAAGGGCAAAAGACACAATAAGCTTTGATGTTTCTTAGAATGTATATACAGTTTCAGAAACCCTGGAACTTGCAATGTATTTAATATTCCAGTCTAGGGAATAGCTAATTATGAGAAGTTTTTTCATACCAACTGCAGGCAAGATGTTGAGGGCTGAATACTGTACTTGGGATTTGTATCACTAACCGCGTAGAGAGTACAGTATGTGCAGCATTTTTTTAAACACACCTATTAAACACGTTTTCACTTATAGAGGTATGTTGAACCTTATGTATTATTTGGCAGTGAAACTGTACTATTTTATATAAAGCTTATATAAAGGACAGAGAACCAAGCTAGGCTGTTTTCTTAGGCCCACAAACTCAATATTATTTTATTTAATACAATTCTTAATAAGCAGTCTTCAAGAAAAATGAACAAGTATTTTACAGTATTGACCCATTGCACATACAGTATAACACTGTTCTAACAATGAATTTGGAATGTATAATGAGATTTATAAAAACACCTGCTAATTATTCAACTACTGCACATCATGTTTTTCTACAATGTATAAAAATCATAAAAACTATATTTACACATCTAATTAAAAACCATATTTTTTACTTTTAATTTTGATTATAGTTACTTTAAATGTAAGTTTGTCTTGAAATAATTTGTCAACAAATAAATCTGTAATAAAGAGTTTTTCTTTGCTGTCATACTGTACATTTAATGTCCTGATGTACTGTAAACAAATGTTCATTATTTAAAATAATGTGTAATGAAATATTTTAAGGTAGACACTTTTCAATTATGAAGCAGCAATATAGTCTAGCATTCTGTTTCTGGTAATCTAACACTAGAGGGCACGTTTGTTCTTTAAGTACAGCAGACATGAAAGAAAATTGAAAAGAACAGGTAAAGGATGAATGCCTGGGAAATGATCATTCTTGCTGAACAGTAAAGCGGAGAGAAATCCTAAATTTATAACATTTATACCATGACACTGTTTTACAAAATAAATTTTTAAACCAGATGCTATACTTGTATATTATGATTTAGGCAATACATTTTCAATAAAGATTATAGTATGATATAGCCATTTCATAAAGAGATCCTACGCTGCTGGGCCTTTGAGCAAGGCTCTTAACCTTCAATTGCTCCTGGGGCGCTGTACAATGGCTGACCCTGTGCTCTGACCCCAAGGGGTATGCAAAAACCAACTAATTTCCTTTGGGATTGATAAAGTTTTTTTTTAAAAAAAGACACCATGTTCTTTACAAGAAATCAGCAGATCGTAATATTCTATTTTACATTTTTTTTAAATTGCAGTTCCTTTTTTAGTTTATAGCAAATTATACAGTAGTATGTCTGAAAGACCAACATGAAACAACATACTAAAATATATTATACCAACATGAAATATCATATTGTATTTAAACAATTAAAAATTGTAGATTTCCAAATGGTCATTGGTGCTGTGTTGCATGCACAACTACAAATAAATTTAAGTTATTGACTATGTTTATTTTATTTTTATACTCTCTTTACCAACAACTTTTTTTTTATTTTTCTGAAGGAGCAATAAATTAAGTTTTGAAAGTGCAATATTATGTATTTTAACTATGAAATTAAGTCCACATATACATAATAGATATACTGTGGAACCAAAATATCAAATTTTTACCCCTTGTAATTTAATTCATACTTTAAATGTCATTTTCTGTTTTACTGTTATATGGAATTAAGTGGAATTCCTAGTGGAAAGATTGGTTAATTTAATTCAAGCCACAGGAATCAACACTAGAGCTGCCACAAATGATCATTTTGTAAACTATTAGTGTATCAGCTGTTTTATCAATTAATTGATTAATCTAATGACTAATTTTGTCAAAACATCATATGAATGTGTGCTGTATTTCAGTATTTACTTATTTAAATAATTTTAACAAATTACTGTGTTTAACTAATATTAATGGCTAGATAGGAAATGCACAGTTCCTTTTCACTTTTTGTAGTATAATATTGATAATGATTTTATTCCGGTATTGGCTATTTTATATTAATAGATATTTTTCAATTGCTAATTATTGGATATACCTTCAAACCTTATGTTTAACAAAACTGAACAACAATTAGTCGCAGACCCTTCACCACTAACACACTTTAGATAATGACATTTTCACATCACTTGAATTGGACTCTGCAGTGTGTAAAATGTATTGAACCACCACAAGCCTATTAATGCTCCACTTCAACTTAATTATAAACTGCTGCTAAAAGCCACATATTTAAACTTGTCTTTTATCAGATGGAATTGCATTCTGTTATCACTGTTACTTTTAAATATGACTTATTGTTGCAAAACTATTTAATAAACAAAAAATGTAATAACTGACTCTTAAAGTAAAAAAAAAAAGCGAAACACTCCAACTTTCATATCAGTTGAGTTAGTTGCTGAACACACCTGAATGTTAATCCATGTCTAACTTGTTTTAAATTCTCATTGCTTGTAATTGTGATCATTGTATTTAAACATTTGTTCATTAGTTGTAAAAATGGTGAGGAGAAGTGGTGATAATATTCGTGTAAATCTGCTTGCTCATTATAAATTCGTGCTATATAAATAAAATGTATTATTATTTTCATTATTCTTATATTTCTTATGCAATTTTTCACTTTCTCAAAATAACCTGTTAGATGTCTTAATCAGTAGGTTACCATAAAAGTGTGCATTAATAATAATCCATCAAAAATCCTGTGCGAAAGATTCTGAGTAACGTGCAAGTCATTTACTTGGAATATTCTTTCACATGGGCAACACCAGGATGGCATGATGGTCATCAAATATTTTGTTTGGATCATCTTTGATTTCATAAGAGGCAGACATGTTACTATTCATATTGTTTATGTGCCAATCAATACATTAAATGTAGTGGGTACATTTTTTATGCTACTTCTATTACTAATGTAAATCATGCATAGCCATCAACATTTGGGTGGGGTTACTAATGTGCTTTTTTTGTTCACAGGATTCCAGTCTTTAGAAGCCTTTTAGGAAATGAGAATAAAAATTGCTTGTTTATTGCCTACGTACTGAAGTCGTTCATTACTCACAAGGTAGGAAAATTTTAAGAAAACTCACCTCCAATCACCTTCTGAATGTGATTTAATTACAACTAAATGACTGGAGGAAACACCTAAAAATATATTTATAAATCTAATCTTTGTTTTATATAGGTTGTCACAAGGTGACAGTTAAAGAGTTGCAAGTTGCTGGCCCTGATCTAAATACAGTATCTTCCCGAAATAAAGCTATCAAGTACATTTAACAGACTAGTCTATTGGTTTTAGCTAGCCTTTCATTGAAACTTTATTTTATTTCCGTGTACTCTCAAGTAATAATGGTGGTAGCTGACAAGTGCATCTAGCAATTTATTTGTTACGTCCAAAGAAATACAGTGCTTTATCCTAACGCTAGTCACTAGCACCAATTTCTCGAGTCAAACAGCTTTACAAGACTAAAAGAAATATTGTCAAAAAGCTAAGTAAATGTAACTGGGTTACTTATGTCATTGTCTTGTGCTTTGCTAAACCTCAAGTGTGCCTCCTCTTCTGGTGTTAATGCATTGAGCTAGTGCTGTTGTGGAGCACCGTCTGTTTTTAAACAACGAACAAACAACTACTTTCTCAGATTTTCTAATGAAATACTCACACATAGAGGAGGTGAATGTAGTGCAGCTGCCATCATAATAAGCGAACACAAAAAAACATTACAGAGAGTCATAGAATGATTGTATAACATATGTGTGAGGGGCAGGGACAGCTAGTCAATTAAGAAAATATAATTTGACTAAAATGTTTGGTAGATTAGCTGATAACATTAGTTATTCATGGCAGCTATAATCAATATACATATTATGTATACTAATAATAATCACAAATAGTAGTATTACAGAGTAGTTCACACATCAGAAAGCACTACCTACAAAAAGTAAGACCTATACTAGAGTACATCGAACAAATTGTAAATGGCAACCAAAAAACAAAAGTACAAAATATATGTAAAAAGTTTTGTTGCTCATTTTGAATTTAAATGTTTGAATAAAAAGGGCTGATGGACAGATACAAGAATAGAGAGTAGTGTAGAGTGACTGACACAAAAAAATTGTTAATTTAAAGAATAGTGAAACACATTTTTGGTATGATGAAAGGGCCATCTTCATAATCCCTTATTTATTTCAAAGCTGTATAGAAAGTTGTGGGTTTAATACTGTTATTAGATATTTTGGCGAGTTCTGTCTGTGGACAGAAGTTGATGATGTGCCTCAGATAGAAGATTCTTTTGTAAAGAACTTACCGGCAATTTGGGTATGTCTACAAAGGTGTTCTCATGTTGTTTGTATGTTTCAAAGCTGTAGCAGTTTCATTTTAAATCATGTTTATGCAAGGACATTTGAATAAAGTGAGTGCCAATTAGGAGAAAAGGCATGGCAAAAACATTTCTATATGTAAAATAGATACTGTATGTAATGTAAGACTTTGGATGTATGTGTTCTTCTGCAGAGTGCATTATCTCCCCCGGTTCACTAGGTGGCAGCCCCCCCTGGGTTTCCGGGGCACCACAGATTCCTGCAGAGCTTCATGTGAGTTGGAGTTTATGACAGCCCTGTTAGATTCCGGGGGTTCCGCCAGAGGGTGCTGCAGAGCCCTACTTTTTCAGGCTTCCATACCCAGAGGTGCTCCCAGACCACACTGTTGGGACACCAGAAGTACTCCCGAGTACCTGAATAAAAGGAGCCAGCTTCCAGTACTCAGAGTGCCAGCGTTAGGAGGAGGTGGATGTGGCTTGCCAGAGGAGGATGAGTGAAGGTGAAGACACAGAGAGAAAGAAAAGGAGAAGAATGAGAAAGTACTGAGTTGCTTTATACCTTTTAGTGCTGTATAATGTGCTGCTAAGGGGAACTTTGGAAAGTGTTCCCCTTGTAAATAAATTTGTGTGTTGTGTGCTAAACCTGTGCCTGGTGTATGTCTGTTTTGGGTTTGGGAGGCAAAAGCGCCCCCTGCAGGTCACAAGCAACAAGACATTTGTTGGTGCTCAACAGTCATCCTGCACATTTATGTGAACTGACCTATCTGCTCACAATACATGAACCATACAATATGTGTCAGTGTCTGAATTAGAATATTATAAATGGTTGACAGAGAGAAAAAAACTTTTCCTTATTTGTAATGTTCCATATAATGCAAAGTTACTTTGCTTTCAAAGCCATTTTGCTCCTTTAAACTACTACTCACATTTTGACAACCCTTAAAAGTCAATAAAACAGCTATTTTTAAAAGTGGGGAAATATTCAACTAGTAATGTGGAACACAATAAACTTCTTGATTTTCTTAATTTAAGGCAAAGTCTTTAAAATAAAGCAAATTGTTTAAGTGGAATTATTTAGTGATCATAAATATTTCACAGTTTCTTTTTGTTCAATTACATTTATCTAGTTTAATAAAGATGTTTTCAAAACAATCCTTAGGCAAGCTTGAAATGTCAATAAAAACACAAACTGTTTTTTCTTGTGTGCATTGCAACATATTTGTTCTGCTCTGCTAAGGTAATAGCAAAATAGTTCAGGTTCCTAAAAATAAAATGTCTTTATTATAGCTCGATGGACTTTGAAATAACTAAAATCTTTTATGAGCATTTTGATTCCAGTAGCTGATTTTTTTCCAGTTTAATGTGGCATGGATAATATTTGTTCCATTTTATTGAAGGAGAGGGGACTTTAAGCAAAGTGCACTTTTTCCTTGTAAGCAACATTTAGCATTAACTGTAAAGATGCACACATGGTTGCAATAGACATGAAAAACAAATTCCAGAATTTTGGTAAAAGTGTCTTATTTGACACACTTACATTTTGTACCTTAGGCCTCTTCTCACAAAACTGTTTTAGCAAAGTCTAAGTTGATCCTTTAGACTGCATCTAAAGGCAAATCTCCTTTCCATCTTTTTCTCTGTATCCATACTGTGTATGAAAAGACAGGAATATCTTGAATCAGTAAGTGCACACCCTGAGTGAGAATCGTGCCAATAGAATAGTTAATTAGTCAATGAATTGTGTTACTTTTTAAAGGATATGTTTTGGATTATTCAAGTCAAAGTTATGTCTTCACAATTGTGATATATATTACTTTTCCATATGAAAATGTGTTCTAAAGGGAAGCATTTTTCATAAATGTTAAAAAAACACCTAGCCTGGTCTTTCATTTTAAAATCGAAGACATGGAGCAGTGGTCTAAACTTAAAAACAGAAGCCTTAAAACTTACCAAATATATTCAGTTTTTGTCTGCAAGGGTTTTAATTTAAGAAAACATGCCTTCCAAATTTCTGAGGCATGCTTGTGACAACAAAAGTAAACTAGTAGTGATAAATTTTATCACAGATTCTTGGTAACATTTTCTTGAGATAAGCATGCATTTCATGTTCACTTCTCTGCTCACAGTGGCTGTTGTGGATGGAAAGTTTCCATAGGTGTATCACCAATAAGGAATTTTGCTTAAATGTCAGGCTGCATAATTTTCGACTTTAGTCCAGTCCTGTATCATTAACAGTTATGTTCTGCCATGATCAATGAGATGAAATGCTCAAGGGTGACTTGCTATACATACTAATTTTGATGGATCATATTAGAAGTAAATGTGTTTTTATAGACATGAAGGGTGTGTTTCTTTGCAAAACACTGTACCTGATACGTCTGTTTTCTGACAGTGCATGACATCTATGCTGTCCTTTATCATTATTTCATATGAAGCATTATTGGTGAAGAGTTTTTTTATTTGCTGTAACACAGCAAACAAGCACTGAACATAAAACCTACATATTATTTTTTTGGTATGTGTGCCTGTATCAATATTGATAACTCAGCATTCAAATTGATTATTTTACTGGAGCAATGCTATTTTTGCTTTTGTCTAAGAAAGATCACATATTTCTATCCCAATTCAATAGTTTAATGTTCCATATACTCATGCATGTTTTAGCAACAGATTTTCACAAACTGTAGCTCAATTACTTCCCTGCTCAAAATGAGCAAAATGCAGATAACATAGAAGCAGAGAATGTGCTCAAGAAGACCATGGAACAGTGTCTTATACTGTAAATTTAGTTGAGCTATATAAGAACAGCTAAAAAATAAATGAGTTATGTACCCAAACATTTCAGGAATCTTCCCTTCTCATGGATAGACGCTTTCGTCTACTTAGAATTAAACAACTACTTTTACAAACAATATCAGGCTGCCAGTTCTACTCAAATAAACAAAAACCCTAGTGGTGGTTTTGTCATTTCCTCCTGGTGATTACCAATTGTTTTTCTTTGTGTGAAGGAGACCGTAGGTGGATAAGAACATTATTCCTCACCTGTTTTTCATTGGCTCAACTTAATTTATAAGACAATATTCAAATCAAATCAAAATCTTTATTGTCATTGTAGCAATGAGACATTGTACAATTAAATTTTAGGTGCAATTCTCCAGCAAAAAAATTAAAATAAAAACAAAACACAATTACTCAAGTTAAAACTAAAATAAAAAGGGAATAAAATAAGTACAGAAATAGTCAATAACTGCAGAACAATGTTTTCCACTCATACATACATCATATTGCACTTGTCCCTTATCCAATGTTAACTTAGAGCTGTATTGTAAACATGAGAGTGTATTGTATTGTAAACATGAAGGTGCACTAGGTCAGATTGACCACTTAGCAGCATTCAGCATGGTGATGGCTGTAGGATAGAAACTGTTTCTCAGTCTATTTGTCTTAGTCTTTATGGATCTGAGACATCTGCCTGAAGGCAGGCATTCAAACAATGCATGTCCTGGGTGTGATGGGTCCTGAAGAATTTTCTTGACGTTCCTGAGACAACATGAACTATGTAGTTCTTCTATCCGCTGGGTGACCTTAATGACCCTATGGAGCTCTTTTTTCTCTGCTACTGTGCAACTGGAGAATCAAGCACAGAGACAGTAGGTCAGGATGCTCTCTGCTATGCAGAGGTAAAAGGACACCAGCAGTTTCTCAGGGTTGTTGTTCTTTCTGAGCACCTTCAGGAAGTAGTCTCTTTTGGGCCTTCTTCACTATCTCAGCAGTGTGTGTTCCCCAGGTCAAGTCCTCCCTAATGGTGACTCCCAAGAAGCGGAAGTCTGACACCCTCGCAAACAGTCCCCATTGATAATGAGTTGCTGGATGTTGTCTGCCTTCTTCCTGAAGTCCACGATGAGCTCCTTGGTCTTGGCTATATTTAGGAGCAAGTTGTTATTCCTGCACCACGTTTCTCAGCCACTCCACCTCATCCCTGTAGGCGGACTCATCCCTGCCAGAGGTGAGCCCTACTACTGTGGTATCGTCAACGAACTTAACAATGGTATTACTGTGGTGAGCAGGAATGCAATCATGGGTGTAGAGGGTATAGAGCAGGTGCCTCAGCACACAGCCCTGTGGGGAGCCACTGCTGAGGCTGATGGGTGTGGAGAAGTAGGGGCCCACTCTAACCCTATGAGTGCAATCACTCAGGAAGTCCTTGATCCAAAGGCAGGCGGAGTGTGGAAGTCCTATATCTGACAGTTTAGTCACCAGTCTGTGGGGTAAGATGTTATTAAAGGCAGAGCTGAAGTCTATGATGAGCAGTATCTCCCCTGCTGCTCCAGATGGGACAGAACAGCATGGAGAACAGTGGCCACAGCGTCCTCCATAGACCTGTTTGCTCTGTAGGTAGACTGGTGCAGATCAAGCATTGGAGGAATGATTGACATGCTGTGGTTCCTGATGAGCTTCTCGAAGCACTTCATAACTACAGGGGTCAGTGCAACTGGCCTGTAGTCATTAAGACTTGTGATGGTCTTTTTCTTGGTCTTGGCCATTCCATGGTCCTATTAATTTCTTTGTACATGCAGAAATCACTATGACCTAGGCTTGTCTCATTCTTGCATTGCATCTGTGATTCAAACTTTTATGTTATTTCTTGGATATAATATGTAAATTCTAATTTATGTTTACAATATTTCTTGTACTTAAAGAATTGGTTTTCTTTTTGTTATTTTTCTTAAACTTATTATGTGAGTGCATTCCCTGCTTCTATGTTTGTATTTCTATTGTATTGTATTGTATTTGTGCAACGCAGACATGGGAAAATTTGCCAACTAATCAAACTTTAAACCCATGAGAGTAGCACTACCATTACACTACCATACTGACAAACTTTTGATATATGATTATATGTTCTTTACCTAGGGTCGAACAGTGGTAGTGGTGCTGCCTCACCGTAAGGAGTGTACAGTAAGGAGACCAGGGTTTGCGTCCTGGGTCCTCCATATGAGGAGTTTGATTGTTCTTCACGTATCTGTGTGCTCTGGTTTTCTCCCACAGTCCAAAGACATGCATATCAGATGGATTGACAATCGTTAATTGGTCTTAGTGTGTGTATGTGTTCACCCTGTGATGGACTGGGCTTGTTCGTGCCTTGCACCCTATGCTTTATAGGCTAGGCTGCAGCAACCCCTGCTAAACAGGTTACAGAAATGATAAAACTGATTTTTCATGTAACACCACTAGTGGAAAGGAGGCAAACAGCATCAGCAAACTGTTTACAGTAATTATTAGTTGCTCAACAATGTAAAACTAGAGAGAATATGGCTCACCATTGGCTCTTAACCAGACTGACTGACTGATTCATGAGGATTTTTCCTTAGAACAACAACGACATTTATTTATAAAGTATGTTTTCATTCAACAACGTAGCTCAGAAAGAATAAGTATCAAAGAAACAAGACAAAGTCATATGGCCACAAAGACAGAAAAAAACAAAAAACAAAATACTGTATGCAGGGGTTCCAAGCCCAAAAGACCACCCAACCCCAACTGGAAATTCTACCTAACATAAATGTTCCTAAATCAGTTCTGTTTGTTTTCATGCTTCACATGATAGGATTTGATGAAGTTGTGACAGCTGAGACACCTGCCTTCATTCTATCATCTCAGGGTGCTGTATGGTGCTTTAGTCAGATGGTGGTGGTACAGATCCAGAAAAGATAGCAGAGAATAGTTGGGATTAGTACAGACTGAATAATATGGTAATTCTATACCCATATAGTCTATTAGGAATACAACTGAAATGTAGTTTTTTTAAATATTTCACAGCATTAGCCTGACTAATTTCTGTAGGTGAATTATTCCAGATTATAGGTTATGGAAGCCAGCCCAGACACACAGGCAGACACTGATGGTTTGAACACCAACATACGTTTATTATACACTAGCAAAATACCCGTGCTTCACAATGGTGAAGTACTGCTTTTAAATTTTTATTAAGAAGAAAAGTAAACTTTTTTAAACTGAGAGAAAATATACCAATAATTATTTGTTAAGGATCTCTTCGTATACCACGTTGTCAGTTCAGCACTCCGGTTGTAATATGACCAAGCTGTGCGAGCTTACTCTTGAGCATGCAACGTATAGTTGGCCATGTGAAAAGCAATCTTGCCTCAAATCAATGGCAACCTTTTGTAGGGTCCGTCCCTGAGACTTATTAATTGTCATCGTGAAGCAGAGCTTTACTGGAAATTGGAGGCATTTAAATTGAAATGGGAGATCAGAGGGTATAACGGAGATACGAGGAATAAAAACTCTGTCCCCTGAGCAACTGCCAGTAAAAATAGTTGCCTCAATTAGGTTCTTTTGCAGACACGTGACCTGAAGTCTTGTGCCATTACAAAGTTTCGGTGGTTGTAAGTTTTTCAGTAACATTATTGGTGTCCCAAACCTCAAAATTAGATAATGCTCAGGAGTGCCTGGAGGATTCAGAGTGTGGGGAAACTCTAGCGACAGCGTGTCTATTAACTTGTGGATTTTTCTTTGAGTATTTGGCGGCAGCTTCACGAAGTTGTTTCCGCAAGACCACGTTAGCTGCGGAGCTCAGCTCAGAGCGAAATGAAGTGAATGAAATGAGGTGAACGGGAGGGGAGATGATGACGTGACTCCCCCACCCGCCTTAACTGTCCATCCCTCCACAAACACAGTCTCTCGGCATGACAAAGCCAGCGGCAGCGTGTCTATGAACTTAATTTAAAGTTAAGCTTTACACCTTGCTTTCCTATTCGTTTGCATAAGCACAGTCCTTCACCAGCAATTTTAACTCTGTTACAGCAATTTTAGCTCAGTTACAAAGTGATCAAAAGTCTCGTTTATGCCCTGCGTCTTCTCATTAAACTTGTATCTCGCGAATATTGTATTCGTCGTAGGCATGACAAACGCCAGGGGCAGCGTCTTCGTTTGCATAAGCACAGTCCTTCACCCGCGAATATTTAGCGGAAGCGTGTCTCCCTGACCATCTCATCTTCGTTTGCATAAGCACAGTCCTTCACCCGCAAATATTTAGCGGCAGCGTGTCTATTGGATTGCTGCTGATGGACGGCCTTGTACGTTGGAGGCGTGATGATGCGGGACGCAACTCCGCCTCACACGGCGACCGAGCTGCAGGCTATGGCCGTATATATGGACGTAAGTAGGTTCCAGTTATGACCGTTACGCGTAGAATTTAGAAATGAAACCTGCCTAACTTAAGTAGGTAAGCTGTAAGAAATGAGCCTGCCAAATTTCAGCCTTCCACCTACATGGGAAGTTGGAGAATTAGCGATGAGTCAGTCAGTGAGTCAGTCAGGCTTTGCCTTTTATTAGTATATATTTATGTACAAGTGACAAAGCACACAACCCAGTACTCCCATACTCTCACCCCCAAAGTCCCGGCCTCACAACAATGCCTCTCTTCAGGTCCACCTCCACTCCTCTCCTCCCGAGCTCTGTCCTTCTTCCTCACGACTCCAGTCATCAAATGCAGGGAGGCAGCCCCTTTTAAACCCACCCAGATGTGCTCCAGGTGCCTCCCAACGAGCTACTGCCGGCAAAAGTGCTGAGAGCCAGGGCTCCCCAGGCATCTGGGTGCCCCATGGCGGTAACCATGGGCCCCTATAGGGTTGAGCTTCCATGCTCCTTTCCAGTGGTCCCCATAGCCACCAGGGAGGTCGCCCCCTTGTGGTCTGGAGGAGGCATAATCCCTCCTCCGATCCTTCCGGGTGTCCAAGCTGGGTATCGCCCCCAGCCTCTTGCCACAAGGTGCATAACAGCAAATGGCCACCTCACCACTTCTTTTAAGCCTGGCTCTTGGAATTATAAGCAGACCTCCATTCAAAAAACTAAAGTTGCAACTTGGAGTGTAGGGGTACTGGAATTCCAAAACATAGGATGGAACATGGTAACTTAATGCTTTATAAACCATTAGTTTTGTTTTAAAGTCAGTTCTGAATGACACAGGTAACCAGTGTGCCAATACTAAAACTGATGAGATGGGCACAAATTTTCATTTTCTAGTTAAATTCTGGCTGCTACATTTTGTACTGATTGCAACTGAGTTATGCCTTTTTTACATAGTCCTGTTAGGACCATATTACAGTAATTGATTGGATGAAAACAAAAGCGTGAATTAATTTTTCAGCATCTTATAACGTTATAAGAGGTTTAAGTTTTGCTATATCCCTTAAGTAAAAAAATCCAGCCCTCATACCTTGGTTAGTATTTGATTTAAAGTTTAGGTCAGAGTCAATGATTACTCCTAAATTCTTTACCTAGACCTTGAGTTTTAAATTTAAGGGATTAAATTTATTTTTAATCCCCTTGTTATGTCCACGTTTGCCAATCACAATTTAGTTTGAGAAAGTTGCTACTTATCCATTCAGAATTACTGGAAACTACAGAAAGACATTGGATCATGAGCCAAGTTCATCAGTGTCATCAGGTGCTATAGATAAATAAAGCTGTGTATCATCAGCATTGCTGTGGTAGCTCACCTTGTGCTTTGAGATAATCTGACCTAATGGAAGCATGTAGATTGAAACGATCAGCGGACCCAGCGTAGATCCTTGTGGTACACCATATACCAGGGCTATTCGATTACAGTTTCAGTTGGGCCAGATTTTCAACACAAATGAATGTATTTAAAAACAAGTAATGTTTATTCATTGTTTCTCTTTTACATTTGGTCACATCTGACATAAGCACATCAATAATATATAAAAAGTAAAAAAAACAACAGCAAATATATAACTAAACAGAATATGAGTAGTAGCAATACTTTTTTTTTTTTACTTTTGAAATAAAAAACATTTTGCTCACGTCTCAAAGTGCATAACATTAAAAAAGTGCACAGTATTAACAATAACATTTGTTTCCCTTTTGAAATATAAGATCCTTCCCCAATTTAAATGGGTTGTCATGACAGACAAGGGCTTTTTTTACAGAACTTAAACAATTTCATTCACACAGTTTTAATCTATACTAATAAAAGGCAAAGCCCTCACTCACTCACTCACTCACTCACTCACTCACTCACTCACTCACTCACTCACTCACTCACTCACTGACTCATCACTAATTCTCCAACTTCCCGTGTGGGTGGAAGGCTGAAATTTGGCAGGTTCATTCCTTACAGCTTCCTTACAAAAGTTGGGCAGGTTTTATATCGAAATTCTACGCGTAATGGTCATAACTGGAAGCAGTTTTTCTCCATTTACTGTAATGGAGATGAGCTTCAACGCCGTGGGGGCGGAGTTTCGTGTGACATCATCACGCCTCCCACGTAATCACGCAGTACATAGAAAACCAGGAAGACCTCAAAAAAGCGCTGAAGAAAACATGCATTATATAATTGAGAAGGCAGCGAAACAATAAGAAGCGAGCAAGTGACATATACAACCATATTCATGAGTTCTGCTACTTCGGAAACAAAGCACGATGTAAACTTACACTTTAAATTAAGTTCATAGACAGGCTGCCGCTGGCGTTTGTAATTTAGTGCCTGCCCATATAAGGCCATCCGTCAGCGGCAATCCAATAGCAAACTGCCACGGTTAAATATTCACGGATGAAGGACTGTGCTTATGGAGAGGAAGATGAGATGGTCAGGGTGGTGTTTGACACAAACTCAGCGAAACTGCGAGAGAAAGTTTTAAGTGCCAGGACTAAGGTAACATTAAATACAGCCATGGACATAGCGCGAGATGGCACCAGCACAGCTGGGAACCTTCGATGCATGTACACCGAGCGGCTCACGTGAACTGACGCAGTGCACAGATAAAAAGCAACAGTTCCAAAGAGCTGAACAAAACCGAATTACACAATTGTAAAGGCAGCAAAAAATATGTCCCGCTAAAGGAAGACGGTGTAAAAAAAACCCGTGCATGCAGTGTGTCAGGTCTCAGATAAAGAAGAAGACGAGCTGTTTATTGATGCAGTAAGAAACGAATCGATGAATGAAACCTGTCATCTTTACAACGATTGACAAACACAGAATGTAACTTGAACACAACACATCCTACAAATACGAACCTGATTGAAAGAAATAATGATAATCAAATCCTTGATGACAGCAACACTCAGTAACACTCACAAAACAAATACTGTATATTGACAGTCATGTTACGTTATTTTTAAAATGTTCCCTTTTCTTTTCTAGCTTTTTAACACACTACTTCTCACATGATACGCGGGTATATATATATGTATATATATATATCCCGATCTACATACTCGAATAATGGATAATTTATTCGCCATCAATGATTGTTTTGGTAAAGCCATACTCAGTGTATTCATTAGATGAACGGTAAAAAAGTTAGAGCGAGGGAAGGATGACTTATTGAGGCATGCAGGCTGTAGTCTTGCGTCAACTCTATCTGAATTGCGCGATCACATTTGAAAAAATATATCTTTTCAAGTTCTATTTAGTCCATATGTGTCAAACTCAAGGGCCGCGGGCCACATCCGCCCGGCATGTAATTATATCCGCCCGAGATCATTTTATATACTGTATTATTGTTATTAAAGCCGGGTATATGAAGCGCTGGTAACACAATAAACTACAGATCCCATAATGCAGCGCTTCAGCTGCCTTGCCGAACACTTACCGCGTTAATTAAGTCTACCTTATGATGCTGCAAGTTATTGCGAAGCTAGCTCACACGATGCTGAAGAGAAAAGTTGATTCTGAAAATAGAGCCTTTAAAAACCGATGGGAGGCTGAGTATATGTTTACTGAACCCGTGTGTCTCCATTACAGAATTTAATCTAAGACGGCACTATGAGACAAAACATCAGGGTAACCTGAATGCAATGCAGAAGATACAGAAAGCAGCATAATTAAATAAGAATCTGACACTTCAGCGGACGTTTTACCCGTGCACAATCACAAAGTGATTTCAAGTGAAGCTGCTTTTATGGGAGACACAAATGCACCAGTGCAATTTGCCCCACTTTCCCTGTTGCCAAGTAATGTTAAACCAAGTCGTCACTACGGTGTTCCCAAATACGCACTTTGCTGATAAACTGAGCGCACTGAGTTTGCACGGCGCTTTGGTGACTTTGAAGAACAAAAAAAGTCCGTCTACATGCGGCTCGAACCTTGTGCATGTTTGGTAGCACATATCTGTGTGAGAAGCTCTTGTCAGTGATAAAGACTAACAAAACAGCACACAGGAGTCGCCTCACTGATGAGCACCTGCAATCCATCCTGAGAATCTCCACAACACAGAACCTCACACCAAACATAAACGAACTTGTTGCCAAAAAAAGATGCCAGGCGTCCAGCTCTAAAATGACATATGAGCAAAGACAACTGAATGATTTGATTTGTTATTGCTGAAAGGAACACATTTTATTTATATTTCTAGGTTTTGTTATGCAGCATGTTCATATTTGAATTTGTATAATTTTGACAGGATATATTTTTATGGAGAGCAAAATCTTTTGGGATATTTAAAATCTAAGTTTATTTTTTATATTAAATTACATAAGAGTAAAGAAATGTGAATGTTTGTTCTTTTAACGTTTACTTTATTTCTAACTTGTATAATTTAGACAGGATATATTTTTATGGAGAGCAAAATATTATAAGTTGTTTAAGGTTTGAGTTGATTTATTCACGAATAATATTCCAGTCTGTTTTTACCATTCCTACCAAAGATATTTCTGTCGACTAAATAAAAATTCCTTCTATTTAAAATTTAAATAGAACTTGAACAAATACGATAGTTCATAATATCCACGCAGACTTGCACGTAAGAGCGGGAGTCATCCGTTTTAACAAGCAGCGTATTGCACTGATACGAAATAGCTGTGTGTGTATATATGTAGATATGTATGTATATGTATATATATGTGTATATGTATAGATATGTATATATATATGTATTTGTGTGTATATATGTGTGTGTATGTATTTATGTATGTGTATATATGTAGATATATATATGTATTGTAAGATATGGCGGCCATGTACCCCGCCAATACCCCAAGCGCCAGGTGGAGCCCTCCTTGCAGCATGGAGGTCCCCAGAAGACCAGCAGGGCATTATGGACCATGTAGTTTTTGTGCACCGCCCTGCTGGAT
Organism: Polypterus senegalus; assembly: GCF_016835505.1. NCBI lineage: Eukaryota > Metazoa > Chordata > Cladistia > Polypteriformes > Polypteridae > Polypterus > Polypterus senegalus. The sequence continues at coordinate 135,874,437 of NC_053156.1, forward strand.
GCCATGGGGCCACGAGAGGGAGCTGCAGGGAGGACCGAAGAATTCTTCATGCCCTATGACCCGGAAGTTCGTCATAGGAAGAGCGACGGGCTTCCGGGTCGAGAAACATTATTTACCCTGACCCGGAAGGAATAAGGACTTGTGGACTGTTGGGAAGGAACACCTCCGGTCAGGGAATATAAAAGGACTGTGGGGCTCCCAGACGATGAGCTGAGTTGGGAGGCAGGGTGGCTAAGCGCCTGGGAGTGGAGGATTTGTTATTGTTCATTGTTTATTGGAGTATTTGGGAGTAGAGGGTGCTTTGTGCACTTTATTATAAAATAAATATAATTATTGGACTTTTACCTAGTGTCTGACGTGGTGTCTGAGGGTGCAAGGGTGCGAGAAGCATCTTATTCTGTTACAGTTGGCGTAGCTCGGCAGGATTCTCTGGCCATCAGTTTGGCAGAGGACCTGGAAAAATTTTACTGTGGACAGAATACCCTGGGAAGACAGCGTCACAACACACACAGGAAAATCGCCAGAAACCTCACCTTTTTCAAGTCTGTAATGGGAAAAAGAAGACAAAACAGGGCAACAGCACCAGCGAAGTTCCATGTTCGTCATGGCCGACACTCGGGATGAGCGACAGGGCTTACTACACGGATCGGGAGAGGACTCCGGACGAAGAAACCTACAACGAGGTATGTGCTGCAAATGTAGATAATCTATTTAAAATTTCTCATTTCGTACCATGCACATACCTCGAAAAGATCATCCGGAGGTTCTGCGGGATGCAGGAGAATCTCCCGAAGATAGTGTGGCGCTTTGTACGGGCAGACGGACAACGAAAAGGACTTCCGCATTACGGGTGCCGGCGAGGGACACGGGAAGTACCACGGGATTCCAGAAAGGTGACGCCCGTGTCCAGCTGTTTATGACTTCGCCAAGAAAAGACGGACTTGATTTTTCCGAAGGAGAAAGGGGTGGTGAGCGGCACTGCTCAACCCAAAAGAAGGTAAGGAGGGCCGGGAAATGGCTGGTCGATCTGCCGACAAATTAATAAAGGCAGGTCGCAGTCGACCAAAGATGGCGGCCCGGTCCTCGCCTGTAGAGAACTCCAATTCCCAGAAACCCGCGGAACCCGCCAGAACACGCGCCGACAGCGGCGAAGTTCATTCTCCGGCCGGACGGTATGGCAAACCAGGAAGTAAGCCAAACCCGCCGAATTAACTAATTATTTTGACGCGCGGGAACTCAAAATTAATCGAGCCCGTGCGGAGTATTTTGCAGACTTTAGAGGCGATTAAGAAGATCGTTGGAGATCTGGGAGCGGCGGCGGCGCCTTTAAGAAGAGTACGTGAGTACCTGCGGCGATTGGACCGAGAGCCTCCCGTGTTATGTGATTTGGCGGTACAGACAGGTAATGTCGGTACCGTATATAATGTAATAGGGACGCAGTGTGATCCGGGCCCGCTTTTAATCCATAGCGGTGCCAAATGGATGTGCCCTACAAGAGAGGTCGAACGCTTACGGAGCGGCCGGGGAAGGACCGACGAGCCAGAGCAGCTGGTTGGTGCTGTCTCTTGGAGCGATTCGATCCTAAAGACCCCACCCATGTTGTTTATAAATCAAAGGGCGTGCAGACAGTAAAAGGGCTCTCTTTCATTAATAGAGAGACCCAAACTGTGGACAAGCCCCAGAGTAAACTGGAGATCCTTAGAATAAAGAAGGGTCTCCTGACAAGGTGGGAAAAGGGCGGAGAGCAGCGAGGCGGCCAGAAAACCCTCCTTGGCGGGGGAAAGGGTGGAGCTGACCGAGTTCCCGAGATGTTTCAGGTATCGGGAAAAGAGCCAACCAGGAGGACTGCGTCGGTGCTACAATTGCCAGCGACCGGGTCACGAGTGGCCAATGTCCCCGGGAGACAGGAGGTACACCGCCCCCAAGGTTTGCTCGAGGACAGGGGCAACGCAGTCAGATCCCGGATGACGCGGCCCTCTTGGAGGAAGACTTCCTCTCGGGGCAGGCCGCCCAATCTTTATAATTGCCGCTGGGGAGTACTGTAAGATATGGCCGGCCATGTACCCCGGCCAATACCCCCAAGCCGCCAGGTGGAGCCCTCCTTGCAGCATGGAGGTCCCCAGAAGACCAGCAGGGCATTATGGACCATGTAGTTTTTGTGCACCGCCCTGCTGGATGCCATGGGGGCCACGAGAGGGAGCTGCAGGGAGGACCGAAGAATTCTTCATGCCCTATGACCCGGAAGTTCGTCATAGGAAGAGCGACGGGCTTCCGGGGTGAGAAACATTATTTACCCTGACCCGGAAGGAATAAGGACTTGTGGACTGTTGGGAAGGAACACCTCCGGTCAGGGAATATAAAAGGACTGTGGGGCTCCCAGACGATGAGCTGAGTTGGGAGGCAGGGTGGCTAAGCGCCTGGGAGTGGAGGATTTGTTATTGTTCATTGTTTATTGGAGTATTTGGGAGTAGAGGGTGCTTTGTGCACTTTATTATAAAATAAATATAATTATTGGACTTTTACCTAGTGTCTGACGTGGTGTCTGAGGGTGCAAGGGTGCGAGAAGCATCTTATTCTGTTACAGTATGTATATATGTGTATATGTATAGATATGTATATATATATATATGTTTATGTGTGTGTGTAAATATATATATATATATATATATATGACAACAACACTCATCACTCACAACAGTGACAAAACAATTACATTGACAATCATGTTACGTTATTTTCAAAATGTTTCCTTTTCTTTTTCATTGCTTCTTTAACACACTACTTCTCCGCTGCGAAGCGCGGGTATTTTGCTAGTCTATACTAATAAAAGTCAAAGCCCTCACTGACTGACTGACTGACTAACTGACTGATTGACTGACTGACTGACTGACTGACTGACCCATCACTAATTCTCCAACTTCCCGTGTAGCTAGAAGGCTGAAATTTGGCAGGCTCATTCCTTACAGCTTAATCACGTGAACTGACTGACAATACGTAGAAAACAAGGTAGAACTCCAAAAAGCGCTGAAGAAAACATGCATTATACAATTGAGAAGGCAGCGAAACAATAAGAAGCGACCGAGTCACACATACAACCATATTCATGAGTACAGCTACTTCGGAAACAAAGCACGGTGTAAACCTAAAGTTTAAATTAAGTTCATAGACAGGTTGCCGCTGGCGTTTGTCATGCCCACGGCTAATGCAGGATACAAGTTTAATGAGAGGACGCAGGATATAAACGAGACTTTTGATCACTTTGTAACTAAATTAAAATTACTGGTGAAGGGTTGTGCTTATGCAAATTCCGAGAGACTGTCTTTGTGGGGGGGATTGACAGTTAAGGCGGGTGGGAGAGTCACGTCATCATCTCCCCTCCCATTCACCTCATTTTGCTGTGAGCTGAGCTCTGCAGCTAACGCAGTCTTGAGGAACCAACTTTGTGATGCTGCCACCAAATACTCACAGAAAAATCCACAAGTTAATACACACGCTGTCTCTACAGTTTCTCCACACTCGGAATCCTTCAAGCACTACTTACAAAAGGTTACATTGACAATCGTGTTACGTTATTTTTAAAATGTTTCCTTTTCTTAGCACAAGCACAGCTGAGAAGCTTCGATGCATGTGCTCCATAACGCGCTAAAAATAACGTATTTAATCACACTTTGCATTCCAAGCAAAGGGGAACTTCTGGCAATGCATGATTTCCTGGTACACCGATTACATTGATGTACACATCAGAGCTACAAAAATGTAACAGTCGGAAGAAAGCGCGTTGCTACGACTGATTGGAGGAAAATTTCATTTCAAAAGACTACCCGACAGAAGCCTTGATAAAAGCGCGGGTATTTTGCTATATATATATATAGTATATATTGTGAATTTCCCCTTGGGATTAATAAAGTATCTATCTATCTATCTATCTATCTATCTATCTATCTATCTATCTATCTATCTATCTATATATATATGAATGACCTCTGAATGGCCTCCAAAGAGCGCTGAGACTTTTGACCATGTGAACATGTCTGCAAAAAGTGGCGTCTCCTGCCCTACAAAACTCGAGCAGCCGGCACGCGCACATAGCTGTGCCGGCCTTTGAGACGCTGCCTGCACTTCTGCCTTAAGTCAAAGTGAGCACTTTTAATTTGTTTCATCCTTCCCCTGAACTATAGCCCAGACAAGTGCAAACACGGGATCCCTTTTCTACACCGCTGCAAACTAATATTAAGGCGCTTCGCACTTTCTTTGCACGTATACGATTATGAGGTTGTCAGCTTGGATTATGAATACACGCACAGGAGTGGAGGACCGACAGTGCTATCACAGCCGATTAATGGCAGAGACGTCTCACCAGTCTACACAAGACCCACTGCAACTGTCCCCAAAAGGCGCTCATATCGTCAGCGAAGACGTCTCTCTACACTATATAAAAGAAAAAGGCAACTTTCCTTTATTTACACCTTTTTTCCTTTTATCCCAAACCAAAGCCTTTCTCTCTTAACACTGCAGAGGACACAAAACTAATTTTCTTTAATTGCTGGTAATGCCGGTAAGGCACATTACCAGAGGCAGAAATTTGGACGTTCACATAGAAAATGTAATTTCTATACCACAGCCGTCGTTTAGCGCCTTTCAAAAGGGATCTACTACCGACAGATGATCCATATACATTTTAGCTGCTGTTAGTACTACTTACCTGTTGTGTTACACCGTCTTTAAAATGTAGTTTACCCGAAAACCACTCCAGTAGTGCTCAATGTAGCTTTACTTCTTAAAACGTTAATGTTTTACTGTTTAATAACTTATAGACAACATTTTATTATTTTTCCCTTGCACTCAGTGACAAAAGCTATACACACACATATAGACACATACATATATATACACATATATATACCTGTGTGTATGTTTGTATGTATGTGTATATATATATATATATATACACACACACACCAATCTACATTATATATATATATACACACACACACTCACATACATAATACATACACACACACACACACACACATACAGTATATATAATTTGTGTGTGTGTATGTATGTATGTATGTATGTGTGTGTATATATGATGTACATAGGTATGTATATATATATATATGTGTATATGTAGATATGTATATAGATATGAAGATATGTATGTGTATATATGTATGTATATATATATATATATATATATGTGTGTAGACTCAAACCGATTATGACAGCAGCAATCCAAGCTGTGAGAAAACAGTAAAAAGGAGGCGTGTCAGACGTCGTAGTACATTTTCTGATGCAGCTAGACGAAAACAACTTTGTGACGCTGCCTCCAATTACACAAAACAATTACTTTGACAATCATGTTACATTATTTTTAAAATGTTTCCTTTTCTTTTTCATAACTTCTTTAACACACGACTTTGCTGCGCGGCAGGTATTTTATATATATATATATATATATATATATATATATATATATATATGACAGCAACACTCATAACAGTGACAACAAATTTACATTGACAATCATGTTACGTTATTTTCAAAATGTTTCCTTTTCTTTTTTCTTTGTGTTTAAAATGTCTTTGTACAGAGTTCTTGGGAGTCAAGTTATGAATTATTAGTTATAATTATAACTATTATTAATTTTTTTTCTAAACCTTATTTTTCATGTTTCTTTGTTGATGAGCTCTCCTTGAAGAATTTATTGGTAACAGAATAGTGTACATGCCAAAACAATTGAAGTAACAACTAATAAAGTGGCATTTTTTATACCATTTTAACAAAGTTTACTGTCAGCCATCAATCACAGAACACCCCAGTAAAACGACTGTAATACACCTTAAACCTTAAAATGCATACTTCATCACGTGGCAGTGCAGGACAGAACATTAGGCAGACGACTGCTTGTACATGTTTACTAACAGACAAGCCAGCATTTTGCATGCAGTATGCATTAAATCAAAAGAGAAACGGTATGCAAAGATGCACAAACACAAGGAGACCAGTGACAATCACACCTTAGTGTGCCGTGCCAAATTAGAAGGGACAACTGAATTTCACAGGGCACAGATACGAATATTCATAACAAGTGACCTATATGATGGGCAAATAAATTTCAAATGTTTTGCATGCCTACCTTTTGTTTTGATGACAGGTTGCGTCATATTCAGCCCTTCGTTCATTATTCTGGCAAAAGCGTAACCAGCCTCTCATTGAAATTCTCAGCAACGACGTGTATAGTACTTAGAAATATTTTCCTGAATGCTTCTCCAAGTCTGATGTAATTTTCGCCGCAAGTCCTTCACACCTAGCGCAGGATATAAACCAGCCTTTATGCGGCTCAGGGATATGCAAGGGGAGCCCATATCAACACATATGTTAATGGCACATCTGCTTAACAATAAAAGAAAGGCCTTTTGCATCGGTTACAATACAATTAGTTAAAGCTTCAATAATTTCATTCGCAACTGGCGAGCTAAGTACAGTAGAAATGATAATCACCAAAGCCTATTTTTGGTTGTATTTGAGACCATTTTAGTTGCAGTCTGGACCCTTGGCGAGACCATGGGCTGAGCCATTTGGAGGTTGCTTCTGGGCCGCATGGGGCCTGCGGGCCGCCATTTGAATAGGCGTACCATATACAATATCATGTATCTCCAAAGTACAATAACCACAACTCACAAAGAAGTTTCTACCTATTAAGTAAGACTAAAACCAATTTCAGATGCTGCCAGAGAGGCCCACCCATTGTCTAAGACGAATTATAAGAATACTATGACTGATGGTGTCAAATACTGCACTCATGTCTAAAAGAAAATGAACAGATATACAGCCTTTGTCCACATTAACCTGCAAATCATTTACTACTTTATCCAGCACAGTTTCTGTGCTGGGATATTTTTTATGCTTAATAACTGCCTCTTCTAGAATTATAGATAGAAGCGTCAAGATTATTTTTCTTGAGCACGGGTTTAACAACTGCAGTCTTTAGAAAGTTAGGGAAGACTTCCACATCTAATGATTAATTCACTATGTCAAAGTACACTATCAATAAGGACATTGGAGAAGGACATCAGAGACTTCTTTAAAAAAGCCTTTTGGTACTGGGTCAAGGACGCAGGTAGAGGGTTTCAGCTGAGAAATTATTCTACATAGTTCAGGTCGAACTATTCCAGTAAAATAATTTACTTTACTTGTGCGTGTCAATATAACTCAGTAATCTATGTTGCACACATTAACTAGAGTATCTTTATATTAATAAACTGGCAGCGATCTACATGGAGAGACTGTATCTTTGACATGTCGACTAAAATTAAGAAATGTTTTTAGTGTATTTTATTTGTTTGTTTTTTCTCTTCTTTCCCATTTTCACAGTGAAACTGAAGTCACTACCTTTAATTTATTTATCTTTATATTTTATAGCTTTTCCCACCTTACTTTAAAAATTTTGCAATGTCAGTTAGTAAAAGAGAATTCATTGTTAGAAAGCCAACAGCTCTCACAGCTGGCTTAATATAATGTTGCTTTAATTTAAAGTTTATTTGAATTCAATGCAGTGCTATTATTTGGAACATACAAGAGCAGATGGTTTGCTTGTTTCTAATTGATAATGGAAGCATAATGAATTTTATTAAAATACCAAATCCAAAAATCCTCATAGAAATTTTGCTTAATCAAAAAATGAATAGATAAATCCATGAAAAAGTAATACGGTTCAGCTTTTTCATAACAATCTCATTTCACAAGTATACCATTTACTAAGTTATAATTTCTGTCACTAAAATCATATTATCATTAAACCTATTTTTGCATCATTTATGAATTATTGTTTGAATGCATTTGCCATACTTTGAAATAGCAATAAGCAATTGAACTTAATTGGCTATTGTTTAATAACCAATTTTCACAGCAAGTTGTAAGTGTTTTTCGTTCTTCAAATTACAGTCATACATACAACTTTCTTTGTTCAGCTTTTGCATTTGCTTGGCAGAAGAGGGAAATTAGTTTAAGCTTGATAACAAGACAAATTAACATATAATTTTGGAAAACTGCAACTGATAATGAATCAGTAACATATTTACTTATGGCCCCAGATGCTTAATTTCTTCTGCTGCATATTTTTGAAGGGCTGATTCTTCAGAACACTGATGAATGTTGTACTAGGTTATTAAATTAATGATGTTTCTGTTTATGGAATGTGACAATTTAATTAACCAATTTGTATACCTGTGAGACAATTAATATGGAACTATGCTAAATTTATGGCAACACTGGATTTTTTCTGTGGGAATGCAGATGTTGGTAAACTTTCTGGTAAAAAACAAATTTTTTTTACAGTTTTCTTTTATTCTTTCTTTGTGAAAAAGCTCTTATGAATGAGTAGCAGTGGTCAAAATAGCAGCTCAGTAACTGTAGTTGTTTATTATTTTATAAACTGACTACTGTCATAATGGGTGTTGTTCTTTCATTTTTGTGAGTGTTTGGTGTAGAATTAGACACTGTTTGCATTTATTCTATGTATTTTGCCCTTGAAGAATCTTATGCAAACTTTTATTTTCCTCTGAAATCTTTTTAAGTAATGGAAAAAATCTTGCATGTTACCACAATGTCATTTTGTTTTCATCGACTGCTGCTATTTTCCATCAGTAGCATCGTCTGTTACTATGACAGTCAGTCCCAGAATTCTCTGAGATTGTGTCACATATAAGACACAACAAATGCCTTCTCCATTATCCAAGATAAGAATTTTGTGAGCTATTGTAAGCAATCCTTTCTCTCCTTTTTTTGTTAAAACAGCTTTGAATTCTGTTTTGAATTTTGTTTTTTGACTTGTGATTTGTGCTTTAACAATTGATCATATGATCTCAGGGTACAAACTCAGTTAAATTCCTCACCACATTTTTTTCTCCTGGTCCTTTTTCATTAAAATTATTTACTGTCTCTATTGAGTCAATACAATTACAAATCTAAAATTACCAAGTTCACTGGATAGAAACCATTTATTTGTCAAAACCACTTTTCCAATATGGTGTTATTGGAAGCCAAAGTCTATCCTGGTAGCCATAGGTACAAGGTATATTGAGACACTTTTCCATCAGAGGAGATACATAAAGTAAGGTTTAGTCAAGGAGACAGAATCCTCAGAACACACCTACTCAATCCCAGGAAGATAAAACATACAGACTTTCACCAAAATGCACTTCAAATAGAAATCTAAGTAGGGTCCAAATATCATAATACTGATTGAGTCATTGTTCCACTTAAAAGATGTTAGTAATATTTAGGGATTTAAGGTTTATAAATACAGACTTTTCTTCTCCATCTTCTTAGCCAAGTGGTGGGTATAAAGGCTGCGTCATTCACCAGTTGCTCAAAGAGATGGTATAAGACAGTGGTATTCAAAGATTTTTGGATCAAGGACCACTTTACTAAAGTCAACTCCATGAGTGTATTACTTGAGTCTGACAGTCACCTATGAGTTTAATTCTGCATTGCCTTTCATGAAATTAATTTTGAGAAATATATTTATGTGAAAAATACATTACTGTTTTTGCATTTCAAACTCCCAGATTTCAGCCAGTGATGAATAACATCCCACATAGATATGAAGACTGATTAACGGCAGGCTGCCTGTCAACACTGATGCACGTGTCAGCAGTGGCATGGAGTGGAGGGACTGCCTTGACCAACACAGGCTGCCCAGGGTGACACCAAAGTGAGCTGAATTTAGCAACGAGATCTTTGCCTTGAACAGCATGAACTGGACTAGAGAGAGACTAAGGTAAAGAGGTGTTGAATGTAAGAAAGACAGAGAGGGTGAAAGAGACCTAGGGCTAATCACAACAAGCAAATGAAAGTGGAGCAGGAAGGTGTGAAATCGAAGCAAAAGTTGTTGTTGTTCAGAAGAACATGCACCTTGGTGGTAGTTTTAGTGCCATTCCTTATGTACTGTATGCAAGTATGCTGAGCTAATGTCAGCTAGCAGCTTTGACTGTTACAAACAGATGATCAATTAAATACACAATAAACAATAGTGTCTGAGCAATTTAAAAGTCACTTTCCCCTGATGACTGTCAGCTTGTGGACCACTTCTGTCAGACTTGGGGACCACTTTGAGAACCACTAGTCTAAAACTAAAATGTTTTCAAGACCTTCTAGTTTGGATGCAAGTAGATTAGCATGTCCACCTAGATGTGCAGTGATGTATTGTTTGGAGCAAAAGAGAAACATGGCTTTAATGTGGAAATTACAAATTAACACATTGAATAAGAGAACCAAAGAGGAGTGGTGCAGCATACTTGTAAATGAAGGTACCAGAGTGAGACCAAAATGAAAAGTGAGGCAGACAAGAATGGAACAGAGTAGACAAAAGCAGAAGTAAATAATCATTGAAGGCAGAATGTTATATAGAAAACATCATGATGCATAAAGTTTCAGCATTGTGCTGAGAAGAGAGTACTATTTTACTTATAAGGAGCAAATCCTGTAAAAGATGTTAGAGTTCACACTTAGGAAAAGTGTCTTTATTTTGAAAAAGGTTGATAGTAGAGATTATGAAATAATGATTATCATATACAGTCAAATGTTGCATACATTTTAAAATACAGTATAATCTGAGCATACAGTTAGGCAAGACATTTTCACTTGTTGTGTAAGATAGTATACAATAATTTCTGATGAACATCTGAGAGACAATGAAGGAATATGGATAGTTCTGTACAGAGTTGAGGTCAAACTGGGGTTGATATAAAAATGCAGAGTTATGAGAGATATTATCATTTATTTGGAAGAATAGGGACTGCCCAAGATCTACACAAATACAGGTATAGCAATGCCAGTATTGGTTGCCATAGTAGAGGAAAAAGACAGCAAATACCAACCAGCAAGAGTCTTGCTATAACGAAAATGCAGCTAATCGGCCAAATTTACTATGAAACTGGGGATAAAACAGGGAGCCTTTTTTTAACTTGCTTGCTTTAGCATTAAAGAGAAGAAGTTTTTTTTTGGGTGTCTCTCTTTGCTGAAGTGAGTTGTTAGAAATTTTAATACCAAAAAAGAGCATTCCTAAAAAGGCTGATGACCCATGATGTAAGTGCTGCATATTTGCCTAACTGAGCATATTCTGTGAAATGAGCATATTGAAGGTTCCGTTGCAGAGCATAGTGAAATGGTGGGAAAGAACAGAATGCTCTCAGGTGTCCAAAAGTTCCATTAGGTGTTATCTTCGAGAATATATATGAAATCAGAGATTCGATCAATAAGGGCAACTTCAGAGAATTTAAAGAAATGTTTGTAAAGTCAGATGATATCCTAGCAGCTCACTTTATTATTACCTGTGTTTTCTGGAATGTAACATTCCATATAAAATGATTTTATAGTTACTACTGCTACAACAGTCCAATAGAAAACTAAGGTTATTGTGTACAGTAGAATCAGACAATAATGATGTTCCATAAGCATCATGTTTAAGATTAAAAAATGTGCAGTGTAAAATTAATATGTTTATACTTAGCATTTATAGGTTTACAGAGTCATTATTGTCACATGTAAAGAGTACAATTAAATTCTTACTTGCATGCACTAATCTACATGGAACATATCACCACTCTCCAGCTCCATGACTAGTGTACAGTATAATTATCTTATGTCAAAATTTCTATCATCCTGACTTGAAAAGTCTCAAAACACAATTTATAGCACTATCTATCATCAGGACCTATGTATATATGTACATTTTATAAATTTTAAATTACTGAGTATTTTTTTTCTATTTGGAAGGACTAACAAGTTGGCATATGCTCTGTATATTACAATAATGCTGATGCAGTATGTGCCATCCAATGTGTGAAAAATTTGCTGGTTGTTCCATCCATTGCTCATTGGAATTCAATCTGACACTCTGGACTTTATACTGTACAAGGCAAGAAACTCAGTTAGTTGTGTACAAGAAAGAAAGCATGTTGATGCCCTCCATTCTCTATGTCACATTCAAGTTTCTGTTCACCTACACCAATCAAGCATGTTGGTGTCAGTTTAGTTTCTGCACATTGTTGCTTTAGAATCCGGACAACTCAAATAACTGTATTCCTCATAGAGGAGATGAGATGCAATTCATCATGAAGAACTAACAAGTTTAGATACACTAATACTAAAAACAAAACAAATTTACACAGAGACTGGCCTGATTTTAAAACCTGTCTCTAAATTATTCTGTAGGTTACTGCTATTGATCTTCACTGTCTCTGTTGTGTAGAATATGGACTAAAATTGTATGAAGTAAAATACGGATAGTTAGTACAGAAGTGAACATATTATGCACCTTAATAATACTGTTTGTAGTATTATGGATTATTTTTAATATTTGTTGTCTTCATGTACCTTACTAGTTATCTATTGAGCCCATATCAGGCCCTTGCAAGAATAGAAACCTGAAGCCACCACTGAGGAAAATAACTGAGACAGAAGTTGAAGCCCAGGAAGAGAATTTAGAAGAAAACTGACATTAAATCATGTGTCTAGTAGAAGGAAGATTGTCTACTTTGTGATAAAAATAGTAAAGAAGATGATTAGATAAAGAGAATGTAGAAAAACAAGGAGGAAATCAACAGGAAAGAGACTATGACAGCATAGAGAACAACATTATAATACAAGGGGAGACCATAAGAGAAGAAAGTTACGTGAACACAGTACAATTAACTCTAATGTTTGTTACAAGAAATTGTAATTGGAATTAAAGTGGGATAATGGAAGAGCAAAATAATGTGGGTTGAAAGGAACATATGTGCTGGTGAAGCACAAATAAATAAAGTACAGGCAGAAAAGGCAGTACAAGAAATATTTTGAATGTTATAACAATCAGACGAAAAGAGAGGGACACCCCAAGAATTTATATAAACAATTCATGTCTCTTTACAAGTTACATTATAAGAATAATATAAAGGATAGAGAGGAATGAAATAGTTCAAACAATAAATTATCAAAATAACTAAAATAGAAAGGAAAAATTACAAATAGTACTGTGTGAAAGAAAAATACAATAGCCACTTTAAAGGTCAGGAGTATGGAAAAAGTTAGGGGAAGAGCATTTTCTCCTTTCTTGCTGACATCAGAGTAGATATTGTAGTACAACCTAAATGTACAAGCCCCTTTAGGGATGACTATCACAAACACACACACACACACATTTAGAATTGTAGAAAGGGATGTGTCTTTCTTGTAAAAATCAAAATATTAATACAGGGATGTTATCACTAATTACAAACCTAAAAAAATGGCCAATAAAATAAGATACTGTATAATGTTTTAATAGGACATTTTGTGTGTTAAACACATTTGGTTTAAAGAATGGCAGAGAACAAAGAAAGTTTTTCTTTAAGAGCAAAATAAAAAGATAGTCAAATCATAAGGTAATTGCACTATATTAGTTAATTTTTATTCAAAAATGTTAAGAATGAAGACAGATAGTTTAAATAAAGCAAAAATCAAATTCTGTAATAAATTTTTGAAGTTTCCCATGAGATCTTTTCATTAATTATTTATTATTTATTTGGCTCACCCCTTTGTCACCTTAACACATTTCAGCGATAGAATTGGTTACATTTCTTTAAATTTCAACTGGACCATAGGCAATTGAAGTGACTTGCTCACGGTCATACAATGTCAGTAGCAGGATTTGAACCCTCAGCCTCAGGGCTTTAAGGCCAAACAAGATAAAGCTCAGATTCTGCATAATGGGAGCCATCATCTTGTATGTAATGGCTGCCATGATGTCATGGGTCACATAGCACATGCATCATGTACCTATCAAGTGCATGTTATTATAATGATCAGAGATTGCCTGACTCATTGTCAAATTTCAGAGCCAACTTCAAAATGCTGGATTTTAATATATAAAATAAATGTTAAACAGGACCTATGAGTGAGGGTATGACATTGTAGCCTACATTTTTAGATGACTGAGACTGTAAGATGCATAAATATTAAAGAGATTTAAACGGACAGATATAGGTGTTTATAAAATATTACTTAAATAGCATAAACAGTTTAAGCACTTTAAAAGATGAATTGATGTGCTGTTAAAATGGGAGCCTCCTTTTCTGGGCTTCCTGTTGCTGTTGAAATAAAATGCATCACTCTGTCCTCATTTTTCTTGTACTGCAGGATTTTTTTTTAACACTAGGTTCTGTGTTTGATTACCTTCCACTATTACCTACCACGTTCCTCCACTACCCCGTAGCTGATGTTTTTCTTTTTAACTAGTTAATCAATCAAAGCAAATTAGCGCAATTATTTACATTTCTTGCATGCTACAGTGACTTACTTGTCTCTCTGATAATCCACATAGTACTGCACACTATTTTTATTCATTCTGCAAAAGGCAAAATGCTATTTAGGCTGTTTAACATGGATAAATAAATTAGTACTTATTTTCTGAAAATTCAAGGCATAGAGTGTTTTGCATCATCACTACAATTAAAGAATGACTCATAAGTCATAAACTAAATGAAAAACAGGCATCTCCTTCCAACACTGAAATGCAATATTTTACTAAGGTTATATAAAAAAAATAGAAAGGAGACAGAATTTCAGTGTTTATGTCAGTGAAGCTATGATATTGTGTTATTCATTTAAACAGTGATTTTTTTTTATTTAATACATTTTATATTCTGTATTTGTAATTGTGGAAGTTGAAATTCATATTCTATTGTTTGTGATCATTATATTTTTAAAGTGTTTCAGTCTGTCCTTTCAAATCACTTGAAGTCACATATTAGTAAAATATAATACAATATAAAATATTAGTAAAATCTGTTAGAAGGCAGTCATGACAGGAGGACTGGATCATTTTTCTAAAGGTTTATACTGTACATAACATTGAAGAAAAAGAAGACATTTCATTTCATATAGCCCTTTTCAAGACAATAAAAGAGCGTTGAATAGAAAAGGGGGAACTACTTCAACCCCCACCAATCTGCACCATCCACCTGGGTGAGGCAACAGCAGCCATTTTATGCCAGTACACTCATCACATATTAGTTATTAGGTAGTGAGGGGGTGAGAGAGATTGTTAGCCAATAACAGACAATGGCTGATTGGATGGCCAGAATGACCAGGCCATGATTAGCAATTTAGCCCTGACACCTGGAAACACCCAGACCCCTGATCACAAAGAGTCTGGACCTCGGGTTTTATATCTCATCCGAGGTACAGCTCAATTTTTGCAGTACAGTGTCTCCATCACTGCATTGGGGGCATTGGGATCTAAACACAGAGCACAGGGTAAGCACCCCCTGCTAGCCTTACCAATACCTCTTACAGTAGCAATCCAAGTTTTCCTAGATGGTCTCCCATCTAAGTACTTGCCACTCCCTAGGTTTTCAAACCTAGCCGTCTTGTGTTTGCTTTTACTAATTTTAATTCTTTTGAATATGATTGTCCGTAGTTCAAAAGTTATTTAATTGACAGATAGTGCTAGACTCCATTTATGTTACTCAGTAATTTGTGTCTTTATGTTCTCATTATGTAATTATTAAAGATTGTAATTGCATGTTACTTTAGAACTTGTCAGTACTCTGCAATTGCATCCAGTGAAGGGAGCTAAACAAAAATAAACTGAATTGAACTGAATATGAATGTGCACTTGTTTATGGAATTTCTCCTTGTCAAGCGCATCCTAGGATGTTGAATCTATCATTTCTAAACTCTCATGTAATTGATGCTTGGAGAATGACAGACAAAACATGTCAGTATAAGAATGTTACTAAATGAAACAACCTGCTTTCTAATGATATTCCATATGGACATATAGTACTTTTCTAGTTAAACTCTATTTTCTCAAAAAACATATATTTAAATAGATATCTACAGTATATATTGTGGAGCCGACCCGGACACAGACAGGCGGACATGTTGTTCTTCACCACCACACGTATTTTATTTACACTATTTACAATATATATGGTCACTAAGACCCACTGTCCACAAGTGCACAAACCCCAACACAGTCCTGGCCACTCAAATGCCTTTCTTCGGGCCACCTCCACTCTCCTCTCTTGCCTCGTCCCAGCGTGGCGGAAGTGCCAGCTGTTCTCCCGGCAGCTCTCCGGGTGTCGTCCAAAGTCTTCCCCCCAGCACTTCCTGGTGTGGCGGAAGTGCTGGGGCAACAGGTCCCCAAGGCATTGGGGCGCCTCCTGGCGGTGACCACGGGCCCCTACAGGGCAGGGCTTCCATGCCCTCAACCCGTGGCCCCCAGAGCAACCAGGTAGGCGGCCCCCACGTGATCCAGGGTCGGCTTTGACCCTCTTCCGGTCCTTCATGGCGTCCCGGCCGGGTCGTTGCCCCTGGCATCCCTAACAATATATATAAATATATATGCTGTATATATATTGTGGAGCCGACCCAGACACAGACAGGCGGACATGTTGTTAAATACCACCACACATTTATTTACATAATTATTTACAATTAAATGGTCACTCAGACCCAGTTCAGTTAGTGCACAAACCCCAAACACAGTCCTGGCCACGCAATGCCTTCTTCTTCGGCCGCCTCCACTCTCCTCTCTTGCCTCGTCCTCTTCCACCCAACTCTAGCCCTGAATGAAGGGAGACGGCCCCTTTTATAGTCTCCCGGATGAGCTCCAGGTGATTCCCGGCATTCCCCTCTTGGCCACGCCCCAGCGTGGCGGAAGTGCCGGCTGTTCTCCCGGCAGCTCTCCGGGTGTCCTTATAAATCTTCCCCCCAGCACTTCCGCCACACCAGGAAGTGCTGAGGTCACAAGTCCCCAAGGCATTGGGGCGCCTTCTGGCGGTGACCACTGGCCCCTACACGGTGGGGCTTTCATGCCCTGAATCCGTGGCCCCCAGAGCAACCAAGAAGGCGGCCCCAGCTCGCGCACTTCCGGTCCTTTAAGGCGTCCCGGCCGGGCCATGGCCCCTGGTATCCTCGACAATATACAGTGAACCCTCGTTTATCACGGTTAATCCGTTCCAGACTCTACCGCGATAAATGAATTTTCGCGAAGTAGGATTCTTTATTTATAAATTGAACATTTTCCCAGTTAGAGTATAGAAAACCTGTTTACGACCTTTTAAGTACGTTTTTTAACATTATTAGAGCCCTCTAGGCATGAAAAAACACCCGTTAGTCACCATTACATGCGTATTACCCAATATATTACACAAAATAAGAGAAAATAAGACATATTAGATGTTACAAATATAATATTATTATTGTACTGTACAATTAATTACACACACACCGTTCTTACACACAACCACTAACCTATGAAGGCACGACCTCAGTAGGAGAGTCTTAAGGTGGTTCAGTATCTTCAGCAGGTGCATCGTTGCCTTCTTCCGCTGAAGCAGTACTAGGAGTAGGCAGTGGGTGTCTGGGTGCGCGGCTGAAAAACATCGTGATAGGCAGTTGCTGGCGCTGTCTTTTCATTTGCGCGAGGAGGCTTTTGTATGGTTCGATCGCTCCATCAAGCGCATTCTGGAACTGCAATGCACGCATCATTTGTGGGTCCCATTCGCCAATCATGTCCTGTACAGTAATCCCTCCTCGATCGCGGAGGTTGCATTCCAGACCCCCCCGCGATAGGTGAAAATCACAAGTAGAAACCATATGTTTGTATGGTTATTTTTATATATTTTAAGCCCTTATAAACTCTCCCACCCTGTTAACATTATTAGAGCCCTCTAGACATGAAATAACACCCTTTAGCCAAACGTTTAAACTGTGCTCCATGACAAGACAGAGATGACAGTTCTTTCTCACAATTAAAAAAATGCAAACATATCTTATCTTCAAAAGAGCGCCGTCAGGAGCAGAGAATGTCAGAGAGAGCGCTAAGAAAAGCAAACAATCAAAAAATCAATACGTGCTTTTAAGTATACAGAAGCACCGCGATAAAGCGGCATTTTTGTAGAGGAGCCTCCGTGTCCTCTGTGCAAACAGCCCCTCTGCTCACACCCCCTCCGTCAGAGTGAGAAAGATAGAGAGAAGCAAACAAGCACCGCGCGGGAAGCATATCTTATATCATTGAGGAGTTTTAGTTAATATGTAATACATGCTCTGATTGGGTAGCTTCTAAGCCATCCGCCAATAGCGTCCCTTGTATGAAATCAACTGGGCAATCAAACTGAGGAAGCATGCAACCTAAATTAAAAGACCCATTGTCCGCAGAAAGCGGCGAACCAGTGAAAAATCCATGATATATATTTAGATGTGCTTACATTTAAAATCCGCGATAGAGTGAAGCCGCGAAAATCGAAGCGCGATATAGCGAGGGATTACTATATCTATATATATATATATATATATATATAACATTATGCAAAAATAACCTAATTAAAATTTGAACTGTAACAAGAACAGATAAGAAAAAGATGAATGACGCAAACATGCTTTGCAGGCCAGCGCATGGTTTGCCCTAAAGCTTCCTTTGTCTCAGTTATTGTCTGGAAACTCAATCGTCTCATCTGTAAAAAATTTTAAATAAATTCAGTACCTTTTAATATGTTCACATCGTTATGGCTGTCTAACATAAATCATGAATTAAGACAGAGAGAAATTGTAAAAACAAAGTAGTAGCATGGGGAATTTGTTGCTGTTAGTATAGAGTTTGTACATTGTCTCGATGTTTGGTTTTCTCTCAGCTTCTAAGCCTTGCTGTCTGTTGAGTTAAAAGCAACCTGTCTTGGCTACTGAGGGCATGTTCAGGTTCAGGGATGTAGTGACATCTGGGGCTGTGAAGGGACACTCCAACTAGATGGTTCTAATACTAGGCCAACAGCCAAAGACATGGTCTAGGTCTAGAAGTGAACTCTAGGTTGAGTATAAAATGTGTTTCATTCCATGAATGAAATGGAAACAGAAAGAGTAGCACAACCTTTTTTGGTTGCTACCAGTGCACTACATTAGTTATGGGCAAAGCTCATTCAGAGATATCAAGTATTGGTAAAACCAGATCATTTGATTTTTAAGTTCTTTTATTGATCAACCCTTCTTCTGCATTGGTTTTGAAAAAATGTACTATTTTTGATAGCTTTTATTTTCTTTGTCCATGTTTGGAAGGTGTCTAGATGTCATGTAATCATATTCACTTGGATCACTGTTGAGATTTAAAAAAAAAAAGTTTAACTTCTCTGTTTTTTTATTATTGTTTAGTCTTTTTTGCAGCATTGATAACATATTCATAATGTACTTATAGCTTTGAGGTTAAGGATACCTTCCTGACATACATGCATCAAGTAATCAATTAATTCATTTATTCATTCATAAATTAGTGATATGTCAATCAGCACACTAT
Source organism: Polypterus senegalus (assembly GCF_016835505.1). NCBI lineage: Eukaryota > Metazoa > Chordata > Cladistia > Polypteriformes > Polypteridae > Polypterus > Polypterus senegalus. The sequence goes on from NC_053156.1 coordinate 135,893,755, forward strand.
TTAAGACTAAGGTGTTGGGTTTATCAGTCATCTGAAATTTATCTAAGAAATAATGGAAAGACACTTGACAAGGAAGGAATTAAGTGCAGTTTTTGTGTAAGGACTTCTCTCTTGACTATGATGTTCGGTTTCCTCTGTTAGGAAAGTTCTCCCTATGAATCTTTCCCTGCCGGTCTTATTATTACAATTATAACTGACATCGCTTTAAGATCTGCCACCCAAGAGTTTAAAAGAAATAAATTTATCAGCCATGTAATGTATTTTGAAAGATATCATCATTGGTCACACTAAAAGAGTAACAAATAACTAAAAAGAAACCTTTGGAGATTAAATGTTAGTAGGAAAGCAGTTTGTCATCGGTTTTCTTTTTTTCTACGAGTCCTCAGAATACAGTGTGTGGGAACAGCACAGTAGGTGATTTATTAAATACACATTAACCAAAAAAGGAGAAATATTTACATTAGTGCTATAATTTTCAATATGTTTTTGCAGCTCTAACTATTCATTCATTTCAATTTTGTTTATTTTTCCTTTCTGTCATTATTCCCATTAATTTATATAAAAGTTATATTTCACCCTTTTTATTTGTTAATATTACCCTATACCAGACTTACATCCTTTTTTCCTGTATTTTATGAATTTGATTCTATATTATTTAAAACTAATAGACAAACAATGCTTACTACATCTCTTGTCAAGAATTGCTTATTTTTTACCATTTTAATGAAACTGATTCTGTACATTTCATTGTGTTATGTATTAATTAGTGGTTAATTTTTTTTACATTCTCATCATTATTTTGTTCTAATTTATAGTAGTGTGTATAAGGTTTTGTCATTTTAGTCTCAGGCTATCCAAAGATATGGTTTCTGTTTTTTCACTTCACCTAATGAAGTCTATTATTTGTTATGGGAATATTAAATGATAGTGTACACTATAAATATGTTTTGTAAAAATAAAGATCTCCATAGCAGTAACAATATTCTGGAAGTATTTACAAAACACTACACAGTATTTATTGGACATTTCACCTCTTGTGCTTACATAAAAACAATGTGCATATATTAGACACTTTGATTTAAATGTACTTTTCATTTTAACCATGAGCTGACAATATGATGTGTGAGGGCTTCATACAGAACAAATGTCTGCAGCTGCTTCTCATACAAATGTCACTTTAGTAATGAAAACAGTTATGTAATTAAACTTTGTAATATACACCAATCATTTATTTTTTTTCCCTCCACCATATTTGCATACAAATTCAAAATTGTGTATGCAAAAGGCCACTGGAGAAGTTTCAATTATCATAACGGCCTTGGCAGGCATAAAATACTTTACATTTGTAAGAAGACTGATGTAGAGATTCAGACTCATTCGATTCCACTTTTGAACTCTTCCAGCAGCATCTTATGCACCAATCAGCCACCACATTAAAACCACTGACAGGTGAAGTGAATAACATTTCATTATCTCATTACAATGGCACTGGTCAAAGGGTGGGATATATTAGGCAGTAAGTGAGTAGTCAGTTCTTGAAGGTGATGTGTTGAAAGCAGGACAACATAGGCAATTGTAAGGATCTGAGTGACTCTAAAGAGGGCCAGATTGTGATGGCTAGATGACAGGGTCAGCACAGTCTTGCGGGGTGTTCCCAGTATGCGGTGGTTAGTACCTACCAAACGTGATCCAAGGAGGGACAACCAGTGAATGGCAACAGGATCATGGGCACCCAAGGCTCATTAATGCATGTAGGTAGCGATGGATTGTCTGTCTGAACTGATTCTACAGAACAGCCACTGTAGCACAAATTGCTAAAAATAATAATTCTGTCCATGAGAGAAAGGTGTCAGAACACACAATGCAGCTTGCTGCATATGTGGCTGTGGAGATACAAAATGGTCAGGGTGCCCAGAGTGACCGTAGTCCACTGCTAAAAACACTTGTAATGGGCATGTGAGCATCAGAACTGGAACATGGAGCAATGGAAAAAGGTGGCTTGGTCTGATGAATCACATTTTCTTTTAGATCATGTAAATGGCTGGATGTGTGTGAGTTGATTTTAAGATGGTTTGATTTTATCCTAGCCAAGTCTCAGACTAGTAGGTCTCAGCTGTTAGGTACTGTATGTCACATTAGACAATTGTCTCCACGGAAGTGCACCGCCAACTGCTTCTGACTGGATAAGCTAATGTAAATGAAGGCTATAACTGCAGTTAAAAGATGAAAAGTCAGCTAATGTGACATGGACTTTAGATTGACATTTCACCACATGTAACACAACAAACATGAAGTCTTGTGCATTTCTTATTGAATTCAGGTTGAAAGTACTTAGCATTCGCAGAGAAATTCAAGCAAACATATTCATTTATATATATAAAATAATTTATATACTTGCTGAATTGCTTATCACACTTCCATGCCTAATGTGCATCTGTTGGAACATTTCTTTAATTTACCAGTTTCATAAGTCAGACATGGAATAATCAGCTCTCTCAACTATGACAGTACAATTGATGTTTGTACATTGCAGACAGCAAGAAAACAATTTCAATTTAATGATATCTAAGGCAATTAATTATTTTTATTCTAATTCAGATTTCTAGCTTGATTCACACTAAATCAATTTCAGCAAATAAACATTCCCCAAACTCTGCATTATTTGGGCTTTTATTAAGATTACAAAATGTAGTCTTTCCATATCAGTTGCAGCTGAATGTTAATATGATATATATATATATATATATATATATATATATATATATATATATATATATATATATATATATATATATATATATATATACAGTACAGGCCAAAAGTTTGGACACACCTCCTCATTCAATGTGTTTTGTTTATTTTCATGACCATTTACATTTGTAGATTCTCACTGAAGGCATCAAAACTATGAATGAACACATGTGGAGTTATGTACTTAACAAAAAAAGGTGAAATAACTGAAAAAATGTTTTATATTCTAGTTTCTTCAAAATAGCCACCCTTTGCTCTGATTACTGCTTTGCACACTCTTGGCATTCTCTCGATGAGCTTCAACAGGTAGTCACCTGAAATAAAAGCATTTCCCTGCTGCCTTGGGCTTTCATCGCATCTGGGAGTGATTCTAGATCCTGGTAACAAGCCACCTGGAGCACTCCCAGGAGCAGTATAAAAGGAGCAGCCTCACTTCACTTAGGGAGCCAGAGTTGGGTGGAAGAGGATGAAGCTTGCTAGAGGAGAAAGAGTGGAGGCAGAACGAGGAAAAGAAAGGGAAGAAAGAAGGACTGTATATTAGTGCTGTGTACTGCTTATGGAGCTGTGCCTCTGTGGGGAGCAATGGAAAAGCTCTTCCCCACTATAATAAACTTGACAAGTGAATGAAAACCCTACTGCACAGTTTGGCTTGTCTAATACCTAATGTTCTTCTCTCTAGTGTGAGTTACATACTGTTATAATATTTATATTATTTTGTCAACATAAAAAAAAAATACATGCCAACTTCTGTAGATTTTCTTTCATATAAAGTCCTACAGTCACTAGAAGAAATTACCCTCTGATAACCCAAAGTAACCCTGAATTCCCACTTTCATTATAGTCATTTGAAATGCAGGAGCACATTTTCCTGCTTCTGTATTGCCTGCTTTTGGTGAAAAAATAATTCTGGGTGCTGACAGCTCTCTAGGGACACTATTCTGACCTTTCCCCTATTTATTACCCTCTGTATCTAATGTCAACTACAGTTTAAATGCCCAGTTTTCTCCTAAAAACCCATTATATTATTACATACTGTGCACTTTTAATTCCCATATAAGTGATGACAGGACCATAAACTTAAGCAATGTCATTTAAAGCAGACATATAGTGTACCAAAGAAATACACATGAGTGCTATAGATGTAGCATGATGGCATGGTAATAGGTGCCAGATATTCTCAAGCAGCAAAATGAAAAGTGCAGTAAACTGGCATCACTGCATAACTTGACGATGCCCTTCCCATGTAATGACATGCTTTTGATATCTCTGGAGAACTCCTACCTCTGGAAACATTGTGAGTACCAGCTAAATAATTTATTTATTTCACATGTGCACAATTAACATCACAATAAAGATCTGACCAAAGAAACACTGGCAGGCAAGATGAAATTTACTTCTGACAATTTGATGTCAAGTCATTCTTACTTGCTCCATTTTATTTTTTCATTATGAAGTCCACATGTTATTTGACCATTTTCAGTTTATGCTACTACTTGGCAGGCACAAAAAAAAAAAAAAAAAAAAAACCAAAGATATAGTTGAAGAGACATTTAATGACCCACAGCACCCACAGCATGCATGCCTCCTCACTTCAGCATTTTAGTTGCAACAAGTGTTTCTTCTAGAACTGACTCAACTGCATTGCATTATCAGACTTTTTTGCATGAGAGTGACCACTGGCAATTTCTTGCATTCAACTGCTATGAGAACGTTTTCAGTTACCATTTGAGCTGTTTCAGCTTCCCACTCATATTTACACAAGGTCTTTGTTAATTTCTTGCTCGAACCACACAAAAACAAATAAACCTTAATCTGTAAATATGCAGTGTCATATGCATCCATATAGTACATAGTTTAATGGTTTTGGTATTTATAATTACCCGTCAGACCAGGGGTTAGCACTGTGTATTAATGCCTTCTCTTCTCTCTCTGCAGAATAGAAGATTTAGAGACACTCAGTCACTGATGTCACTTCCATATCCGTCAGCCTGGACCCTCCCTTTCCTACTACTTGTGTTCATAACCTGGAAATCATCCATCTTGCTTCAGTTCCTATCCAGAACTCCTATCTGAAATGACTACTCCACATTTATTGTGTGTTTTCTTTGCTTTTGCAAATACAATTATGTAGGGTCACCAAGATGATGCCCCAACTCATTATATTTGTTTGTGTCCTCCTTTACAACATGAAGAACATGCAAACTCCATGTAGAACTTGTGCTGTGAGGTAGGATTGACAGCTCCGCACTATCACTCTCTCTAAAACATCTGTAGTAAACTTACTAAATTTCAACCCAATTAAACTTAGGTGAACTGGCACTGCTAAAGTGTTGAGTGTGTGTGTTCATCTTGTGATGGGCTGGTGCCCTGTCAATGTGTTGTTACTGCCTTGTGCCTTATAATTGCTTGGATAGGCTCCAGCTGCCTTGGATATGTGGGTTAGTAAGATGAATGGAAGAATTAAGTAAGAAGTAAGATGGATGGATGGAGGAATGGATGCCTTTAACCTCTGTTCAGTTCTTGTCACTTGATTACATGCTACATGCAATCTCAGTATTCTCTTTTACTGAAACACACGTATGCATTATCAACCTAGTGGCAGCAGGCAATCTTTGTGACATAAAGAAATAAGCTTCTGTATAGTGAAAAAGTATAAGTAATAGCAAGTGTGCCTTTTTCAGTGATTATTGTTTAGTTGTCTACAAAAGAGAAACAGCAGTTCACAACTGGGTTAGGGTTAGGGAATCAACATTCAATAATATCAATAACACTTACAGATGACTTGCTGAGGTAAAGCCACAACCCTTGGGCCAAGTACCTGCCTCCTTTCAATGCCACTATCTCCGTGAGGCTGAAATAGTAGTACACAATAGTATTTGGTGAAATGACACACATAGCTGATCTCCTTGTAAAATGGCTGAAACTTACAACATCGGTTTGCTTTTTGCTTGTTTACCTTTTTAAAAGGTTTTTATTTTTAAAATATGCTTCACTTTAGAGGAGAATTTCATGTGGGAAATTCATATATACCATGATTGTGAAGAAATAACGTTGACTTGAAAAAAACTGAACTTATCCTTCAAGTTTAAAAATGAAGAACTTATGCTTTAAGGAGGGATGAACTTGTAATATTGTGATTTCCAGTCACAAAGCCAAACTGCATGCCTGAATGGGTGCCACATACTTGTGAGTGAATAATATTTTAAAATGGTAAGGAGTTCAGAGCAAGCACATAATACAAGGACAGCTTACTGATTTCAGTTCAAATGATTGCATTCTATTTCATTCCATGCAAGTTATCTTTGTTTGTTTTCAGAAAAGTATTTCTACAAGTAATATTGTTTTGGTGACATATCTTCTGAATCCATAATACTGCATTTAAATCAGCATTAGTTATACAATTTTCCATGGCACTAATAAGAGGTGTTTGCTTTTTGCCTTCAGCAGTTACAGTTTTTTCACCTTAACAAGCTAGGTGCCTTTGAGGGTTGAGCCTAGAATAACTTCCTTCATCCTTGCCTTATGGAAAGGATTCACAGAGGAACAGAGAAAGAGAAAATTGTACTGCTTATTACACAGTTTCCAAGCACCGCAGCACAATCATGCTTTGACCCAGCAACTTGACTTACTCAGCAGTGTATTCTCCATTGACCTTGCAAAGAAAACTATTGAGACAATCCAAACCTGATCAATCTGAAATAGTGTGTCTGGAAACTTTCTACGAAAAAAGGACTTAAGCTTGATTGTAAGATCAATGATAAAGTATGCTGCAACACAAATTTTAATGATCCATCCCACCTTCTTATCTGATGAATTTAGAAAGTTTCTTGTAGGTGCATTTCTTAATCAAAGGTTATTAGGAATGTCTTTATTAAATCATCCATGCCAAGTGCAAAAACATACTCTGGTCTAACATATAATCAAGTATGAATTTCCACAGTTCTGTTTTTTTCTTTTATGCATGTATTTTCTTTATTTTAGCAGGTCTTCTTATCCATGATAGTGCAAGCATTAGATTTACTAAACACTGCAGCCAAAGGCTATTTTCAACAGTAAATCACTCCAATAATTTTTTCTAATATAAACTAAATACTAACATGTGATTTCTTGTTTTGTACATGAAGAACAGATGTATAAAGGTCAAGGTCAAGGGGAAATTTAATATCTCAGAATGGGAAATTCAACTGCTCCCATGTATTAAATCAGACAAAGGAAGGAGGAAAATATAATGTAGATTAAAGGTGAACATGCTAGTTTAAATGTACAATATGGTGCTCACTGCAAAAGGTTCAAATCATCTCTTATATTGCATTGTTTCAATTCTATATCACATGATTTTTAACTTGCCGGAATTCTAGAATTGAACTTAGAAAGCAGAAAATGACTGGGATATTTTAGGATATGGTGAAGCCTTTTAGGACAAGGTCTGGGTAAAGCTGCATCATATGTGTTAGAATCAGCCCAACTCCCTCTGCTTGCTGCTTTAATAATGTACTGCAGTTTGCTAAGATAAAAGGAAGAGCTCACATCTGGTATTTTCTTCAAGTGTGGTGTGCAATGACATTAAAATTCAGGTATTTTAATGTCTGGTGTTATCGTTCGTTTCTTCCAAAAGTATTTGATGCCACAGATGTTTACTTACAAATACATTAAAGACAGAAAAAAACTTTGCTTATACTGTACTTGGCTATATGTGAGAGTATTATCTGGCTTTATGTCCTTAATAGTTTTATTTTTAAGAAATATTTAGCATAAGTTTGGTAATTTGTTGTTATACAAATTTTATAAACTGTACATTTAGAAGGGAAGAAATCTTGTAAGGATGAAAAGAATACACAGGAGGGCAGCAAATGACTGCCTCTTCATTCAGCTTTTGATTCCATTACCATTGTCTGACACAAGAGGGCAACATAGCACTTTGAAACCAACAAAGAAAGTGCATTTCAGGTGCAGCTATTATGCATTCCTTAGGCACAAGGAATAGGTAAAACAATACAGTACAAAACTAACTGTCTCTTGATGATAAAGAAAAACAAAACATGCCATTTTTTTCTGCCTGCAATACTTGTTTTCATGGACAAATGTTATGTGCATGTCAGGAACTGGATAATTAATAATCCTATTTTACTGAGTGACCGCCTGGTTCAAAGTTCTGTAATAATCGGTCTAAAACTATTACTTCTTATCCATTTTTGGTAAATATGATCAAAGTTGTTAATGGACAATGCTTTTTACCAAGCATTCAAAACACTTCAGAAAGAACTATTAGAGAAAATACCAGTTCGAGAGTAAAAGAAGCTAAAGAATACTAGCCCAGAAGTACTTATATATATATATATATACTGTAGTATATTTTTAAACTTTTTGAAATGTGTGATTTCTAATCTTTTCTTGATAGTTTTTCATCTGACATGATGACATTATAACATTAAACAGCAGAGTAACAAAATATATAATTTTATATTAAGCAATTTATAGACACATCTCTTTATAATTATAATTTATATTTCTACAAGAATAACAATTATATAGTGGTTGTTATGGAAGAGTATACACTCTGTAATATAAATTTTATTATCTTAAATAAAATGAGAACATTATTTTTTATTTTTACCCAGCACTGCACCATGCAAAAGAAGCTAACACATTTTGTCATTGCATTTCATTGTGTGTCATGAAATGTGAATGTTGTAGGAAAGAAGGCAACTTAAAAGTACACAAGTTACTTAACTGAAACTCCCTAGTAATAGCTTTGCCTTTTAGTCTGCCCCTGGTTATATATCAAGTTCATGTAGCCAGTTCCAGCTGTGAGTTCCCAATTTCATTCTGCTATAATCTGGCTTGTGGGCAAAATTGCAATACAAGTTTGTTCCATTTTTTTCATTATTATTATTCTGGAGCCCCTGATCCCATGTAAGTTGATAGGTAACCTTTCAAGTTTTTTTTTTCCTTTCTTACTGAAGAACCCATAGAAAATATGGTTTCTGTAAGTTAGGAGCTGGAGCCAAAGGAGGCTTGTCCTTTCTGATAAACTGCAAATGAGGCATACAAACCCATGTGTTTCTTCCCTTACAAAAACTGATTTACATAAATTACAGTTTTGGCTTGCATAAATGAAACAATTAGAAAATTGTTTTTCTATTACTTTTCATTTAAAGAATTCTTCCCATTTAACCAAAAGGGACATCTGGTTTATTTTGGATGCCAGGTGATTTTACCAAGGTAAATTCTTAACTATTTCTTGTAACTTTTGAACCCAAAAGACAATACAAGAGCAAAGTAATCAATGAAAAGGGATATTACTAATTTTACTAATAAATCAAGTGAGTAGTAGGAGCAGGGAAAGGAAGACGCACAAAAGAGGTGAACGTAATAGAGCCTCCCAAAACACGCAGGATGCTTGACTATCCCATGGAGTGGCTGGTCTCAGTAACCTTGCTCTGTTCCCCCACAGATTCACCCTTTGCTAGCCAAAGCTCTAACCTACTTTCTTTGCTCCCTTCTATTGAACCTTCTTCATCAGGTACCTCCCAACTCCGGGCTTCAGGTGTGCTGTTTGGATAGTTCTTTTAAGCCCAAGTTCAGGAGCTTACTGTATCTGTATATACTTTACTATTCAAGTGCATATTTCTGCCCCAGAGGCACTCAGGAGCTCACCCAAGGAACATCAGGTTTTTGCTGCGTGCTTCACATATACTACAGAATGTGACTGAACTGTTGTATATTGTATATGTACAGGTAGGAATGATAATAGTGAATTTGCAGGACGCAAAAATTCCAAGAATCGGTAAATGGTGTTGGAATAGGAGGAAGTTGTCAACTATACCGCTAACTATCACATGTCCAAAATCTTGTTAAACAGTCTGCTTAGTGTCATTGCACTAAGTGTTTCTGACATTTATTGTATAATGGCTCCAGTGACTTCAGTGATTTTTTTTATCTACAAGCTGAACATCAAGAAAACAATCACTTAATTTTTCTTAATACAGTATTAATGGACTTGTTAATAAAGAAATACAACTGACCAGACTGTTAATCAGTGACACCATACTGAACTGCTGAGGCATCTGTGGTAATGCAACTATGTCAGCGCACATGCACATAACACATTGCCAAAGATTTTTTGACTCAAAAACAATGTGGTTGTTGTTTTGCTCCTAGATCATCCCCTGAATTCTCCAGATCTTGCTCCCTGTGATTTTTTTGCACCTGAAATTAAAATTGAGACTGAAGGGGAGATGATTTGCCAGCAGGGAAGAAACCCACTGAAAGGCAGTAGGTGCTAGACACAGCAATAAAAGATGAATACAGGTAATATTTCCAGGAATGGAAAAAGTGCTGTAACAATGTAGTAGATTTCAAGGGGTGTATTTTGATGACGATTAAGATGGAATTCTTGTAAGTTTTTTTTTTTTAGCAGTTCTGGGAATTTATGGGTCCCCCATATATTCAGTATATACATATATACACCAATCAGCCACAACATTAAAACTACCTGCCTAGTTTTGAGTAGGTTGCCCTTGTGCCACCAAACCAGCTCATGAATCATCATGGACTCCACAAGACCTCTGAATGTGTCCTGTGGTATTTGATACCAAGATGTTACAAGCAGGTCATTTAAGTCCTGTAAGTTGCATAATTGAAACAAACCATGAAACTCAAACTGATTATGACAGCAACAATCCAATCTGTGAGATTTGAAACAAGATTACTGTTCACATGGCCAACTGTACGTTGCAAGCTCAAGAGTAAGCTCAGCGCACAGCTTTGTCATATTACAACTGGAGGGCCAAACTCACAATGTGGTATATAAAGAGATCCTTAAAAAATAATTATTGGTATATTTTCCCTCAGTTTTAAAAGGTTTAATTTTCTTCTTAATAAAAATTTTAAGGCAGTACTTCACCGCAGCTGCTGGTATTTTGGTATATATATATATATATATATATATATATATATATATATATATATATATATATATATATATTATATTCATGGCATTGTTGTCTGAATCACAATCAGATTGTATGGGTGGTTACCTACCAAGTAACACTTGTGGTTGGTCAGCAAGTCGGGTAACATCCGCCACGGTGCCCTCTTTCAGTTGCGAGAAGCAGATCATAGAATAGTTGATTGCTGTGAGTGCGGTGCAGTGAGTGTGTATGCCTGATGAGGCCAGAATTAGGGTGAAACACGTGTTGTGTACTCTTTGCATTATTTGACAGTAAACTATTTCAACCATTCTATGATCTGCAAACACACCCCAAGGAGACACGGTCACTCCTCCGAAACCCCCTCTTAACACTAGAATTACCAGAGCCTACGAAAAAACTCGTAGATCTGTCACACCTTAAATTGCTTCTCACCTCTCCGTCAGCGTCTTTTGTCCTGTAAATGTGTGGATAAGCAGCAAACAGCAAGCAGCCTGTTATCACATCCCCCCAACCCGCACAGTTTTCTCAGCTCAAGTCTGTTTACCTGCGTGTCAGTTTCTTAGAGTTGTATAGAGTAAGAAGTCAAACAAAATGACACCTTTTATAAATACTATATCGTTATTTGGAACACTTGCATTTCATGTGTGTTCCATGTCTACTACGATCTGTGTAAACACATTATTAAAACAGAAACGTTTTTTGTGTTTTAGTAATAATTGACAAAATGTAGACATGAAGTGTATAATGTGTGAAGCCTGAATTCGAAATATCAAAGAAACACTTTCACAAAAGGCCCATGCTGCTTTCTGACTATTGGAAGACATTTATTGGAGATTATACTACAGGGCACTTCAAGTCCTTGTGCCTAAATGTATACAAAGGTATCAATAAACTCAATTACTGTTCTTGTCATGTCTGTACTGAATGTAAGTATATACAATATATATAATATATATATATATATATATGTGTGTGTGTGTGTGTAACTTTATTGGCACTTTTCTGATGCCTTCAAAGTACTTATTTTCATATTATTAATTTAGAAATCATATTTATATGGAAGAAGATGATCTGCTCAAACGTACTTAATTGCAGACCAATTTCCAAAATACCATTAATTTTCAAATCTTAGTTTCACCTTTAAATATGCTATCAAATGTTAAAACTTATGTTGTACCATTTGTCTCTGTGAAAATAAAATATTGCAATATTATCTGATTTGGGAAATATTACATGTGTTTCATGTTTATATTGATTCATGGCTTTTTGACCTTGCTGACCTAAAATTTAAGTTATATAGACTTAACAATTGTGTTGAGCTATCAGTATTATTAGGTGGTTGTCTTGATTCTTATTGTATATAATTTTAATGTGTTCATAAATCTAATGGTAGTTCTTCATCCATTCCTCAGGACTAAATACTGTTTACATACAGTGGTGTGAAAAACTATTTGCCCCCTTCCTGATTTCTTATTCTTTTGCATGTTTGTCACACAAAATGTTTCTGATCATCAAACACATTTAACCATTAGTCAAATATAACACAAGTAAACACAAAGTGCAGTTTTTAAATGATGGTTTTTATTATTTAGGGAGAAAAAAATCCAAACCTACATGGCCCTGTGTGAAAAAGTAATTGCCCCCTGAACCTAATAACTGGTTGGGCCACCCTTAGCAGCAATAACTGCAATCAAGCGTTTTATGATAACTTGCAATGAGTCTTTTACAGTGCTCTGGAGGAATTTTGGCCCACTCATCTTTGCAGAATTGTTGTAATTCAGCTTTATTTGAGGGTTTTTTAGCATGAACCGCCTTTTTAAGGTCATGCCATAGCATCTCAATTGGATTCAGGTCAGGACTTTGACTAGGCCACTCCAAAGTCTTCATTTTGTTTTTCTTCAATTATTCAGAGGTGGATTTGCTGGTGTGTTTTGGGTCATTGTTCTGTTGCAGCACCCAAGATCGCTTCAGCTTGAGTTGACGAACAGATGGCCGGACATTCTCCTTCAGGATTTTTTGGTAGACAGTAGAATTCATGGTTCCATCTATCAGAGCAAGCCTTCTAGGTCCTGAAGCAGCAAAACAACCCCAGACCATCACACTACCACCACCATATTTTACTGTTGGTATGATGTTCTTTTCTGAAATGCTGTGTTCCTTTTACGCCAGATGTAACGGACATTTGCCTTCCAAAAAGTTCAACTTTTGTCTCATCAGTCCACAAGGTATTTTCCCAAAAGTCTTGGCAATCATTGAGATGTTTCTTAGCAAAATTGAGACGAGCCCTAATGTTCTTTTTGCTTAACAGTGGTTTGCGTCTTGGAAATCTGACATGCAGGCCGTTTTCCCAGTCTCTTTCTTATGGTGGAGTCGTGAACACTGACCTTAATTGAGGCAAGTGAGGCCTGCAGTTCTTTAGACGTTGTCCTGGGGTTTTTGTGACCTCTTGGATGAGTCGTCTCTGCGCTCTTGGGGTAATTTTGATCGGCCGCCACTCCTGGGAAGGTTCACCACTGTTCCATGTTTTTGCCATTTGTGGATAATGGCTCTCACTGTGGTTCGCTGGAGTCCCAAAGCTTTAGAAATGGCTTTATAACCTTTACCAGACTGATAGATCTCAATTACTTCTGTTCTCATTTGTTCCTGAATTTCTTTGGATCTTGGCATGATGTCTAGCTTTTGAGGTGCTTTTGGTCTACTTCTCTGTGTCAGGCAGCTCCTATTTAAGTGATTTCTTGATTGAAACAGGTGTGGCAGTAATCAGGCCTGTGGGTGGCTACGGAAATTGAACTCAGGTGTGATACACCACAGTTAGGTTATTTTTAACAAGGGGTAATTACTTTTTCACACAGGGCCATGTAGGTTTGGATTTTTTTTCTCCCTAAATAATAAAAACCATCATTTAAAAACTGCATTTTGTGTTTATTTGTGTTATATTTGACTAATGGTTAAATGTGTTTGATGATCAGAAACATTTTGTGTGACAAACATGCAAAAGAATAAGAAATCAGGAAGGGGGCAAATAGTTTTTCACACCACTGTAGCTTGTACTATTCCTGTAGCCTTCCTCTAACCATACTTCGTATGTCCCCATTTTTCACATTTTATGTGCTGTTTGATTTTACAGTGTAAGGATATCAATGTAGAGGCTTTAAATGTTTCCTCTTCTTCAGCTGTTCTTTGAAATATTGATTTGGTGTGTTGGGGGCCGGTGTTTCTCCCTCTTCTGCTTCTCCTAAATGTGACTGCTGTCTTTCTTTTCTAATATTCTATATTCTATATTCCATTTAGCCATTAAGTAGTATTTAAAATAATATTATTTGTTTTTCCCTGTTAATAAAAATGTTTCAGTCTTTCACATAAGTTTTTCAAGTCTTCTTCTGTCCTTTCCTATCCTGATTTTTCTTATTTCTGCACTAATGTTTAGACTGCTATCAATTATCCTGATATAGTGGCTGGTCAAGGAACTAGAATAATGTTTTATATTTCTTTGGTTCTTCTGTCTGCCCTTATTAACCTATTCTTTATGTGGGCAGAATTACACATTTTGGAGGTGTATGGCTCTCACTTGTTATTTCTGTACTTAATAAAGACAAATGAGGCCATGAATTTATAAACCTTCACTTGCCCAGATCTACCCCTGAACTTACACCTTATATTCCTTATTGTTTCCGCCCATACATCTCCTACAAAGCATACTGGGTATTGGAGGTTCTGTATTATGCACATTATATCTTTCCCCTTTAAAAGGAAAAGAAATTCTGTCCCAATAGGAATATAATAACAGTACAGTAGTAACACATTTCAGTTTTTCTCATTCACAAACTAATAATAGCTATACACATATTGAAATACTGCAGTTACTTTTACGCTTTCAATTCCAGATTTCTCACAATTTGAAATAACTAAAATCCTTTATTTTCTTTCCTTTAATCTTTCAGTATTTTAACAACTTCCAGTCAGTCTCTGAGAAGGTTTTACTGTTTTTTTTTTGGTCTCCTGAATGGTTCTGCTGGTAATTTGTTTTCATTTGTTGCCTCTATCTCTAAATGTGAACTGATGTTCTTCCTGTTCTTTATTAAAGTCTAATGGTTGTAACCACTTGGTTTCTTCTCAGAGGCCTTCCATGTACCATCTAAACCTGATAGGAATGTATCCTTAAACAGATATGGATTCTCACCTGATCACCTGACATAGTAAGGTAGCACTTTTGCTGTCCTGTCATTATGTTGTTTCTGTTTTTCTATGGTTTCAACCTTGACCAATTTGATTTTGTGTGTGCACCCTTAGGTGTCAACAGGTCACCATGCATTGTAGGATTTGTGAAAATGTGTCGGCCCATTAACATTTGAGCTGGAGATAGGCCATTCTGCAGTGAAGAAATTCTGTAAACAATGAAATTCTGTGGAAATCTTCCTTTCCATCCTGTGCCTTCTTCATTAGACATTTTACCACCTTTACCTATTCTCTGCCAAGCTATTAGATGTTGAATAATATAGACCTGAACCTTGGTAACTACATCCCAATCATTAGGAAAGGATTCAAACTTACTTTCTGAAAACTTTTGTTCATAATCAGACACAAACTCCCATGGTATGCCATGTCTTGCAAACACCATCTTCAGAAAAGTTATTACTGCAATGTTGTCACCTCAGGGTAAATGGAGACATAAACTGTAAACACAAAAAGACACTTTCCACCACAGTCAAATTAGTCGACTCCCACTCTGAAGTATGGTCAGTCTGGTACTATATGTGGTAAGCGGTTCTGCCTGCTGCTTGGGTCTATATGTGAGGCTGTGGCTTGGCTAATATATACTGTACACTTATTCTTGGCTAGTACATCACCTGTCGGGCTCTGTGTTTCTATTTCTCACATACTAAATGCCCTTCATCTATTTTCTGAAGCATTTGCTTATGTAAAAAGACACTGGGAACATAAACTGACAATTCTTGACCAGGTAGTCTTTACTGCAGGTCAACCATTCTTTACTCTCTCATTTTCCTCATTCTTTCATCTGATTTTGTTAGTTTTCTAATCTCTTTAGTTTTTTCTATAGCAACTGGCAAAGAAATGACATTGATGTCAACATATGCCTTTAATTCTGCATTTACCTCATGTTTGTTGTCTTCTTTCACTTCAATAGCTCTATACACAGCATTAGCAGCGAACATTTTTCACCAAGTAAATAAATCATCTTTGTGTCATATATCTGCAGCCTTGTCAGCATATATTGTATTCTCATAGAACAATCATTCAGCGGTTTGGAAGTGATTGATACTAGTGGTTTATGGTCTGTCTCCATTTCAAAAGATTGCCCATATATATACTGAAGGAACCTTTCACATGCATACAGTGTAATTAATTATAGTTCTTTCTCTGTCTTGGCATAGTAAACTTCTGTACTTGTTAATGATCTCGATGATAATCATGTTAATGATCATCATGCCGCTACAACAGTACTGCTCCCAGGCCATGTTTGGACTCCTCCATGGATCATAGAATTTGAGAACAGGCTCTTTTATTATGCCGTTTTTCAGTATCTGGAAACACTCTTCTTGCTCATGGGACCAAATATATTTATTTCTCTGCCAGCAGTGATCTGAGTGGTGCTGACACTGTTGACAGTCAAGGGAAGAATTTTGCCAAGTAAGTCACCTTAATGTTATTTTCTGTTATTTTCGTGTCTGTGAAACTGGTCAGCATGACCCTCCAAAAGGAACTATTTCATATTTTTATTTACCTGCTCTGTCAGTTTCACATGCTCCCTCTCGTCAACTCAACAGTCACCAACATTGTAAAGAACCATCTCAGACATTTGACCTGTGTAGAAACAGACTAAGTCACCCAATTTACAATATTACTTTATGCTATCTCTAAATATCTAATCAATACATTTCTTAACAGTCTTCCAAGAGGTCAGTAGATTTGATATTTTAAGGTTTGAAAGCATGTTTCTGCAGCTGTCAGTTTGTCTTTTTACTTCCTACAGAATCATTCCTCTTTTCCTCTCATGGAGAAATATGACATGGTTACCTTTTAGTTGGACTACTGCAATTCAGTTTTCATCAGTAATATGTAATATTTCAAAAAATAGTACAAATTAAAAATGTTACTTCCAGAATTCTGATGAAACTCTAATGCAATGAATGCATTGCCCCAGCTGACTCAAATACAGTTGTGCTCATAAGTTTACATACCCTGGCCGAATTTGTAAGATGTGTACCATACCTTAAAGAACAGATGACTGATTAGGCAAAAGACATTTCATTTACTTTGTTTCATTGTAATGGAGTCCAAATTGAACTAAGTAATCACAGAATATCACAACCATTAAACAAAACATAGTAATAAGGAAAATAATGAAATAGTCTCTGCTCAAAAGATTGCTTATCCTTAGTTCTTAATACTGTTTATTGCCCACTTTAGCATCTATGATGGCATGTAGTCTTTCATGATAGTCCTTGATTTTTCTAAGGTGATACAGCTGCTCATTCTTATTTGCAAAAAGCCTCCAGGTCCCGTAAATTCTTGGGTTGTCTTGCATGAACTGCACATTTGAGATCTCCCTGGATTGGCTCAATGAAATTGAGGTCAGAAGACTGCAATGGCCCCTCTAGCACCTTCACTTTTTTCTGCTGTAGCCACCGAAGGATCAACTTGGCCTTGCGTTTTGGACCATTGTCATGTTGGAAGATCCTAGTGTGCCCATGCACAGCTTCTGGACTAATGAATGCAAGTTGTCATCCAAATATTTTCCAGTAACAGGTTGCATTGGTCTTGCCAGCAATTTTCAATAAGTTACCTGGGCCACTATAGCTTACAAATCTCCAGAACATCAGAGATCCACCTCCATGCTTCACAGTAGGGATGGTATAGTTTTCATCATGGGTCTTGTTGCATCCTCACCAAACATAGCATTTATGGTTGTGACCATAAAGTTCAATTTTGGTCTCATTACTCCACAGGACTTTGTTCCAGAAGTTATGAGTCTTGTCTAGATGCTGTTTGGCATATTGTAAGTGGGATGTTTTGTGGCGTTGGTGTTATTTTGCATCTTGAAACAGCAACACCACTTGTTTGCAGAGAAGCCTGTATCTCAGCTGAAGTGGCTTGTGGGTTTTTCCTGGCAGCTCAACAAATGATCCTGGCATTTGTGGCTGAAATCTTAGTTGGTCTACCTGACTATGGCTTGGCAACAACAGAACCCCTAAATTTCCACTTTTTTTATCAGAGTTTGAATACTTCTGACAGGCATTTTCAGATCTCCAGATATCTTTTTATATCCTTTTACTGATTTATAAAAATAAAAAATGACAGTTCTTTTGTTTTCCCCAAGGCTCAGTATCCAGCAAAATCATTGCAGCTCTGCATGAATTTAAATTGACTATTTATACACAGACACTGATTACAATTAAGGAGGTTACAGGTGTTGATATTCTCCCTTAATTACCCTTAAAATTACCCTTAAATTGTGTGTGTCAACTTGCGTGTATATTATCAGCCCCAACATTCAAGGGTATTTAAACTTTTGTTCAGGCACATTTGGGCAATTTCAGTTATCATTATGTTTTAAAAAGGGCACACACAATTAAGTAATAATAAATTGCTTCACCTGAGCACACTCCCTAATTAAAAGGAAAGTTTTCTGCATGATTACTTATATTTTCCAAACAATGGCCAATATTTCACAAATTATGCAAGGGTATGTAAACTTATGAACACGACTGTACACTTGCTTCCTGTATGATACTGAGTTATTTTCACATTTTTACTACTGAATTGCTGTGTTCGCTATAGAATTACACATATTAAACACTCTGACACCACTGCTTGCTTAGGATCTAAAATCAGACTGCCAGAACTCCGAGGGAGTAGCACAAACCATGTTCTACATGCTACCCTACTGATGTATCTGCTTTGGCCCTTCTGTATCAGCTGTACTGATCCTGAATTATTATTTAATTACCTTGTACCGTCAATGTTC
The DNA here is from genome assembly GCF_016835505.1 of Polypterus senegalus. Taxonomy (NCBI): domain Eukaryota; kingdom Metazoa; phylum Chordata; class Cladistia; order Polypteriformes; family Polypteridae; genus Polypterus; species Polypterus senegalus. The sequence continues at coordinate 135,912,427 of NC_053156.1, forward strand.
TCACATCAGTTTGTGTTTGATTTGCAAACTCATCTAGTTTTGTTTCCTTGAAATTTAAAACTTATTGAATGACCTTATATTTTATTTTCTTGCTTTGACTTAAGTACATTTTACACTGTTTTGTAAAGCACTTTATGATTGTGCACTTTGTAAAAAGCAGTAAAAATATGTTAACTGATTGTTTTCTACGAATGGGATGCTTCCAATCTAATGTAAGATAACTATATACCAAACATATTCATATTTTATTTGTCACATACAAATTATAGATATAGTACAACGTGTAGCGAAATGCTTACTTTACAAAAGCTAAAGACAAACTATATATGTGTGTGTGTGTGTGTGTGTGTGTGTGTGTGTGTGTGTGTGTGTGTGTGTGTGTGTGTGTGTAAAAAAAAACTATTGTAGCTAACAAAAAACAATTCCTTAAGCATGTACTATATAAGAACCTTTGGCTCAAATAAGAGAACTGCTGCTGTTGATCATAGGACATGCAAGATTTGATCTCTGGATAACCAGATAACACCAGAATGCCAGAGTTCTCTTGGAAGGTTTTACTGAATCTGAAATCAAAACAGTAAACAATTTAATAGTGGAGTTCCACATAGTGAGCAATAGTCTTATGTTGCAACAGACATTTATGGTGTGTGACAGCTTATGTGCCACAAAAATCGTGTAAGGATGTGTTCACTTAGCAAGGTCAAATGGCAACCTAAAGACATTTAATAGTTTTAATCAATTCAAGACAATAACTTGTAGCAAGCTGTAGTCGCATTTTGGGGAGAGCAACAACAAAAGTAACTGTCTACACTAATGGCATCTAAGCAAATGGAAAGCTTGAATTTATTCCACAAGTGATATGATTACAAAGTTCAGTCAAGTCCTTTTTAACAAACAGTTGTCTGATAGTGTAAAGTGTGCTTGAAAAATGTAAAATCTTCCACAAAAATCATTTTAACACTAGAATCCCTGAAGCCTACGAAAAAACTTTTCCAGGGCCACTTTAAATTCCTTCGCACCTCTCCTCATCAGCGTGTTTTGTTATCCCAACCCCTCACTGCCACAGATAAAAGACTCTTTATCTGCATGTGAAGTGCCTGGAGTTGTATAGGGTAAATAATATATTGTTATTTGGAACACATGCATTTCATGTGTGTTCTGTGTCTACAACAATCTGTGTAAGTGTAGGATGAAAGGAAATGTGAGGCAAGAAATGCTGAACACATACCTAAAACAAAAACGTTTTCCATGTTATACTAATAATGACGTGAAGTGTATAATGTATTAAGACTTTAGTCCAAATATCAAATAAACATGTGCACTTTTATTCAAGAATATAACCAAAGTAAAAAAAAAAAAATCATTCAATTTACATGCTGCTGTCAATGAGTTACAAACCCAAGTTCAAGTGTAATTCGACAGAAAGATGATATGTATTCATGGATGGTGCAGAGGTAAGAATTGCTGCCTTATAACCAAAAGTTTGTGGGTTCGAATCCGGGTGCTCCACACTTTATGTAGTGAGCAACTATTATTATTACTGTAATATAATAAAAACATACATTTGATCTGAGTCCGTAACACCTGGTGTAAATTTTGGCTGCTTATAAAAGTTGGCACTTTTTTTTCTCCAGTTTTATTCTGTCAACAACAACAACAACATTTATTTATATAGCACATATTCATACAAACAGTAGTTCAAAGTGCTTTACATAATAAAGAATAGAAAAATAAAAGACACAATAAGAAAACAAAATAAGTCAACATTAATTAACACAGAATAAGAGTAAGGTCCAATGGCCAGGGGGGACAGAAAAAACAAAAAAAAAACTCCAGACGGCTGGAGAAAAAAACAAAATCTGTAGGGATTCCAGACAGACTGCCCAGTCCCCTCTGGGCATTCTACCTAACATACATGAAACAGTCCTATTTGGATTTAGGGTTCTCACGGAAGGACTTGATGATGATGATGGTCACGTAGACTTCTGTCTTTTAATCCATCCATCATTGTTGGAGCATCATGAAGCTTTGAGTAGGTGGAGGTGGCGCAGGCCACCACCACAAAGAAACCGGAAAAAAGAAACAGAAGAGAGTAGGGGTCAGTACAGATTTTAGAGCCACCATGAATAGTTATTATGATGAATTGAACATACAGAGTATCAGAATTAAGTTAAATTAAGTTAAATTGAAGTTATAAAAAGGCCATGTTAAAGTAATGTGTTTTCAGCAGTGTTTTAAAGTGCTCTACTGTACTAGCCTGGCGAATTCCTATTGGCAGGCTATTCCAGATTTTAGGTGCATAGCAGCAGAAGGTCGCCTCACCACTTCTTTTAAGCTTTGTTCTTGGAATTCTAAGGAGACACTCATTTGAGGATCTAAGGTTACGATTTGGAATATAAGGTGTCAGTGACGTTCACGTGGCACAATGATCTTGCCTCTCCCTCTCTGAGTTGATGACATTAATCTCCATTCTTTTCACAAGAGCAGCGATGACAACAGTTGGTGCCATGGTTGATGCCTGCTCAGAACTATTTGTTGTACTGGAAATCAGAGATACAATGTCCCATGATCAAAGGCTTCTTCTTTTTGGGCGCATACACCGTCAGCATGGCACTGTCATATCTAAACACTAACCTTAGATTTTCAAATGAGTGTCTGCTTATAATTCCAAGAGATAAATTTAAAAGAAGTGGTGTGACAGCCTTCTGCTTTTATGCACCTAAAATCTGGAGTAGTTTACCAATAGAAATTTGTGAGGCTAATACAGTGGAGCACTTTAAAACCTGCTAAAAACTCATTATTTTAACATGCCTTTCTCATAGCTTCATTTTACTTTAACCCTGATATTCTGTATATGCATTTAATTATCATTATCATTCTTGGTGTCTCCAAAATCTGTACTAACCCCTACTTTCTCTGCTTTTCTTTTTCTGGTTTTCTGTGGTGGTGATCTGCCCAACAACCTCCCAATCAAAGCACCATACAGTCCCTACATTGATGGATTGAAGGCTAGAGGCCTTCATCACCATCATCGTCAAATTCTTCCATGTGAAGCCTGAAAACCATGAGGACTGATTGAGATCATTTTTATTAAGTAGAATGCCTAGAGGGACTGAGCAGTCTCATGGCCTGGAACCACCTTACTTTTATTCTATGGTATTTAGTATTGCCGAATTTTATTTCTGTATTTTGTCTTTTTTCACTTTTGTCATCCTGTAAAGCACTTTGAGCTACATCTTTTGTATGAAAGTATGCTATATAAATAAAGGTTGTTGTTGAAGAGTTCTTCATGTACTGAAGTGACTTTAGCTGTAGGTGGAAGTCCCATTTTATGTATGGTGCCAAGCAGAGTTGTGTTGCGGTGCAGCAGTCTATTAGCCTGCAAAAGCGCTGTGAAGAAGCTGTCTGTTATTACGGTTATGCCTTTGACTAGAAATGGCTCCATAAGCTTTATGACCACAGACTTGGAAAGTCTTTACCCTGGGTTGTAACTCGAAACACAGCTCTCAACAAAACATTGCCAGATGTCCAAAATCGTAGCAAACATGTCGTTGTTCACATGTTCTGCATGGGTGTCTTTGTTGTCAAAGCACAAATGCCTCATGACAGTCTGATAGCGGTCACTGGACATTGTATCTTTGATTGCTGGTTCAACAAATAGTTCTGAGCAGGCATCAACCACTGCACCAACTGTGGTCATCGCTGCTCATGTGAAAAGAATGGAGATAAATGTCATCAACTCAGAGAAGGAGAGGCAAGATCGTTGCACCACGTAAACAAAGTTAGATTATAGGGGTGCATACAACATTATGTCTAATTTATTTCTTGCTTTTTTTAAGGGAATTCATGAGAAGCTAGCTAGTGATCAAAACTATAAAAAGTAAAGATTTAGTTTACAGTGCATGGCAATGCAGAACTGGCTTAAACATAGGAAAAAATACAATTTGGTACAAGGAATTTTTCCATACAGAATGATGTTAAAAGTGGGGTTTCATTCTTTTTATAAATGATTTAGCTTAAAAAATTGAAGTGCAGTTAAATATATAGATGATATTTATCTAAGAGGAATGGGTGATATTCTAGAGTCAGAATATGCTGTAGTTGGGTGGAGGTCTGGGGCCTCATGTATAAACTGTGCGTATGCACAGAAATGTTGCGTAAGAACTTTATCCACGTTCAAATCGCGATGTATAAAACCTACACTTGGCGTAAAGCCACGCACTTTTCCACGGTACGTCATGCCTTGCGTACGCAAGTTCTCCGCTCGGTTTTGCAGACTGGCAGCACCCAGCGTCAAAGCAATGGTACTGTTCCTGTGTGATTACTCATTATTTTTATGACGCGGCTTTATAAATACACCGAAACTAACCGCATATTGTTTATTAGTGTAATGCATCTGATTGTAATTAACTCTTAACAATATAATGGTCCAGGGAACAGCCATAGTATTCCAAATACCATAACTGCTTTAGCGTTGTTACTCTCAATCCACCTTCCTCTTCTTCTTATTTTTCTTCTTCTTCTTTCAGCTCCTCCCGTTAGGAGTTGCCACAGCGGATCATCTTTTTCCATATTACTCTCACTGCACCACGCGGAGTATTTATATCACTGTATCTGAGTGTGAATCACAGCAGCAGCTGATCGGAAAGAGAATTATCGGTATACAGCTTCAAGGACACGCTGTCTCAGCCACGGCAAAACGTTTTAAAGCCTTTCCTGTACAGACCTCACGGTTCAGAAACAGTTTAATCCCAAGAACTTTAAATACAGTCAATCAAGTGCTCCTTGTAGAACTTTTTGTACTTATAAGTACAATCACCACACTGTAAACTTGCACTACAGTTATAATATCGCACAACCTGAGCCACTTTATAAAGCGCATATTTACATATGATGATGATATCATTTTTAAGGTGAAATACAGCAAAATATGTTTGTTAAATTATACACATAAAACTTTAACTTCATTTAAATAATCTATATTCTTCACTGGGAGTGTCGTTAAGGATAGAATAATTAAACATGTACTACGAAGATATTTCAATGTTCTTTAAACATTTTGAAGAATCGGCGCTAAGCTTACGGATGGCTTAACTTCTATTACAGAGCTGATTGTGTGGCGATCGGTTACTTGGGGAAAGAAAAGCACTGACTGCAGTGACAGCTACGCCAATATATTTTGAATATAAAACAGAAAGAGAAAATAACAACACAGCAAAAAACGCAGTGACAAATTTCGGCAAAAGTTAAATGCTTGTGTCATGAACACAAGGCAGCTATGCAGTGTTTGCAACGGACGTGGCCATCCACCGTGCATGACATTGGCGGGCGAAGGAGCCACCGATTCTTCCTCTGCCCAGTGCCACCACAAGCCTAGAGCCACCCCTGAGTACTGCTGCAATAAATTATTTCATCGAAGTGAAACCCATGTTTAATAACGTGCTTTAACTCCTATCATCATGAAAATGACATCACGTATACATCTCAGTATTTTAGTTATTCAGAGAGCTGTAATATCACAAATGTAATGGACTCTGTGTGTCCAGTTGGAGGAAGAGAGCCGGTTTAAGAAGCAAGTAGTGATTCACACGCACAGAGCACATAGAAGATCAAATACAAAACAAAGCATTTAACGTGCTACTTTAATTACAATGTGATTTGAGAAACTGGTTAATTAAACGATTTTAAGATGAAGTTTATGATGTTCTACTTTAATGACAAAATAAACTACGTGATTAAAGTGGAAATGTTGAGATTGAAGTTGACATTTTGCGCTTTTTCCCCACTGTGTGCCTTTTTTTCTCTGTACCCTAATAAGCTTTCATATGACACTCAGACAGTGGGCTACAACTCGGCTTTTCATGGCGACTTTGATATGTGACTTCTTTTTTATTTCCGGCACTGTGCGATTTTGTGAACGTGAGCTTTCAAGTTTCTCCAACACGCTATGTCACTCGATCAACTTCCTTTTGTTGATTATACCACGGTTTATTTGAACAAATAGTATGTTTTTCCTTTGCCTCCACTTGGTATTCGCTGAAAATTCTTATATTTCCCCTGTGCTTTTCCCATTGTCTTTTCACAGAAGGCTGCGCTTAAGGGCGATTTATATTATTTTGCATATTCAAAGAGGCGTAATTCTGGGAGGAGTTGGGAGTTACATAAAGCACGTGCACGAGCGTTAGTTTTCACGCTGATCGGGATTTATGTAGCGGAAGAACGTGGAAGTTGGAGTACGCACAGATTCCTGCATCTGGATTTTTCTGTGCGTAAGCAAATTTCGGCTTTTGTGCTTACGCCATGTTATAGTGCGAGTTCTATGCACGCCGTTATACATGAGGCCCCTGGTGAATTATAGTTTACTGTAAATAAATGTGTAGTTTTAAACATAGAAAGAAAAAACAGAATGATATTGATAGATATAATTACACAATGATGCATCTGAAACTTGAAAATAAGTCTTATATAAAGAATTAGGAATCCCAATGAAACCATGACATCCACAACCATACAGTGCACAGAAGCTATCAAGAAGGCTAAATGAATGCTGGGTTAATAGCTCTCTATCTGCATCTCAAATCATGGGAGACTTTGCTTAAATATATTGTCTGCAGTTTGGGTCTTTGTAATATATACTGTAAATAGCATAACAGTACTAGAGAAAGAAAAGTAAATGAAACCTGACAATATCTGTCCATTAACATTATTGCTGAACAATTGCCAGTTGACACCGGAGGAATGGAATGCAAGTACTGATATTAAACCAGGATGAGTTTCTGCGTGCTTTTATCACTTTTGTTTTAAGGGGTGATTGTGCATCAGAGGCCTTTTTCAGAGTCCCATTATAATTAAATGTCATCTGATCTGAAATGTTTTCTATAATTTTATTTGAGTTTCTCAAATCTACAACTTTTGATGCACATTTACACTCTAGATGTTACATTGTCCTTTTTTTAATCTGTTAGGACAAAAACAAATCAGACATAATTAAGTAGTGATCAGAAACAACTTTATTTAATGGAGTAATATCTAAATTTTGAATCTGAACTGTTTCAATTGTCATTAATGGGTATTTGTATAGTTCTTTTGCTGTATTTTTATCTTCACTTAGAAATTGTTCTTTGACTAACGTTTACAGCTATAGATAATTTAATGACATAATTATGTTTTCATTTATTTTGTTTTTGGTTATACTTATTTATTCTACCATTAATTTATAATTTATTACAATGTCACTTTGTTTTTTCTTGATTGCCACCATTTTCTAAAGTTGGTTACTCAGATGTGGCATCTTGTTGTAGGTGCTGTTATCCAGATATCACAGTTTGATATCTTCATCAGTAAACAATATTTAAGTGGATAATTTTGAATAACTTCTTAAAACCCAATTTTCTAATTTGGCTTTTTCATAGCAGCATGTTAGTTCTACTTCTAATAAACTGTATATGCATAGAATTATCATATTCACCAATGAGTTTTCAATCATTATTAACCTCTACTTTTCTATGCTTTCTTTTCAGTCTTCTGTAGTGTCATTTTTGCACTGCCAACTCTTGATGAAAGCACTGTGCCGCCGCCTATGATGGCCGAATGAAAGCTGATACCCCAATTGTCCACAAGACTTACTGTATTGAATCCTGTAAGATGAAGCCTAAAAAACAGGCACCTCTAAAGGCACCTCTTAAGCGGATAGAATGCCCTGTGTGGGCTGGATACTCTTTTGGCCTTGGAACCCTTTCAACCTCTGAAGCCTCTCCTCTTCAGCAGATCCTTAACCACAATATGAAAATTAATGCAGTTTCAATTTCGGGTTCTGTAATGGAATAAGGCAACAATATTACTTCTGCATTGCATTATAATTTATTTAGCTGATTTTTTTTTTTATGAATGACACACATATATATTAAATACCCAGTACAAATCATATTGTTAAAAATATGAAATGTTACACACTTAATAACTATATTAATGTTGAGACCAAATATACAGGGTCTAACATTTGAACAGGTTAACAATTAAAAGAGAGGGTATTAAGAGTCTTCTGTTTTAGATTTGTACACCAATGTAATTAACCTTTGCATTCTTTTCTCATGTAATTTCCAGACAATACAGGGTTCAGTTTAGGCAAGATATCATTCTACATCTCTTGCAGTAATTGCTAGAACAACTCTATGTATACTTATATTATAGATTTCAATGGCATTGATCTTACTTACAATTTTTTTATATTAAAATTGCTAAAACAGAATTCAGTGCTTAATGAGGGCAATAAACATTTCAAGTAAAGTAATATCATCAGGGGTACATTTTGCACAGTCCAACAATTTACCATGTACAGTTTACACAGATTTCACTGATTAACTGTTTTACGCATTAATTCTTTCAGTGTTGTTCCTCCACGCCATCACCCTTTCTTAATTTGCTGCATTGCTACACTTTTATTGGATATGCTGATCTTCACAAACTGCTACTACTACCCCTTGGTCTGCTGATATGAAGGTTGTTTCTCAAACTTGTAGTTCATGATGGATCGGCTGGTCAGTGATTGATGCATAAGGATTTGAAAATTTTACCATGAACACGCATTAATCAAGGACAAACCTATCCAGGATTGTGTGAGCCAAATGAAATCCTGTGCTCTTGAACCGGCTAACCTGCAGGTGCAAAATCGTGCTAAAGCAAGACGGACTTTGTTCTAAGATCTAGGATTATCAAATTGTGCTTTCTGGAACAGACCACTGTTTAGTTTTCACCAAGTTATTTGCTATAGATATTTTGAATTGGTTTGATTGGGTGGGATCATACAATAAATCTTTGGGGGCTCGGGATGGGGATGGAAAAAGGGGATAGTTATTATTTACGTCACATTATTTACATAAGAGTATTATTTAAATTTGCCTGTGTTTCTGGTCATTTTCATATCAGCTTAGGAGTGATTAACAAATGCTGGCCAATGAAATGTGCAGTTTTTCATACAAAAGAAGAAAAAGTAACACAAAACCTAGTGTTTGTAATGCATTACATTTTATAATAAGTAACTACTGTACAGTTCATAGTTTTATAGCTTTTTTATTAACTACTGACTTATGTAACTAAGACACTTTTAAAATCAACATTCCCTAACACTGCTTCTGCATTTAAATAAAGCTGTACATGCATTCCTCATCCAAGAAGCGTGTCCTTACCTTAGTAGAACCATATTTTATGTCTTCAAGGATTGCTAATGATCATGGTATTACCCCTGCACAAGTCCACACTCCTTCATATAATACAATGAATTTTCTACAAATGTTTATGCTAACTTAGCATAACCAGTTTTAATGTAATGACCACTGTCACAATAACGAGACATACTCAGATAAAGATTTGGGGCAGCCACCCGTATAATCTGGTATCCTGGCTGGAAAGTCGTTCTTTTTATGAAAATACACAGCACTGAAGTGCATACAAATGAGTCCAAAACAAGACTGAGGGAAAAGGGAAAAGGGCAGGCTTTTAAAGGGGGAGACAGGAAGTGAGGTCATAAGGATCGGACACGTGTTCTTCACTCATTGGATCGAGCCCGGACGTGACATCACAGGGGCTGGAGCTGGTAAGGTCTACTTCCATTGGTTCGGTCCCGGAAGTGACGTCAAGAGAGCCAGGTGGAATTTCCCGGAAATGGTCTACAGGAAAGGGAGAAAAAGAGTCAGTGCACTCTGACACATCCCAGGATGCTTCAGAACTGCTGTTACTCAAGCCCTTTAGCTGCCTCCCATGCCCACGTGTGTGACACCACAAAAAAACTATATTCACATATTTAATGATAGTAAGGTGTTTTAATAGTGTTCAGTAGAAATACAAAACCAATCATAAAGAAGTAGTAACATCATAGGTTATGGTATGGACAACAAATACTGATCTTTAACCGTAACTGAGTTTAAGCTACCCCACCTAAATTCCTTACTTACCGAAAGCTGTGAGGGAATTCATTCAGAAAACACACTTTGAAAACTGTGACATTAATATTACATCTATTCACTCATCCACTTTTAAAATCACATTTTATCTACTTACAGGGTCCATTGCAGCTATGGCCCATCTCTGCAGCAGTACCAGCAGGCACAAGTGAGCCCAATTTTAAACATTTTCTATCAAATCTTTTTGCATTTTGTACCTTTTTATATGTGAAAATATGCTCTGGAGAAGTGAAAATGATATTGTAAAATTACTTTGACCTGATGCAATTTGAGAAAATACAGATTATTAAATTATATAATCTAAGTTTAAGACTGTGTGGCACAAGAGCGTATACAATGCAGCACAAGGTGTATTCTGGTAGCTTTGAGTGTTTCATTTGACCTTAAAGGTGAGATTGCAAAGAAGAAATATCACTAGTACAAGCAGTAAATCCTCTGACAGTTGCATGTCTTTCACTTTATGGTATAAACAAGATAATGTGTTTTTTTTTGTACACCCTAGAACTTTCGGAAAAAAATGTTTATTACAAGGAGGGGGTTTTAGCATTTTAAGAGGTGCAGCACATACTTTATTGCTGTCATATAACCTAAGTCCTATGCATATATTTAAGCCCAGAACCACTCACTATTTGGGACAAAATATTTTACAGCACAACACAATAGCAGAGCGCTGCAAATTGATCATTGCCTTCCATGCTCATAATAAAGCAGATACAGTGGGCTGTGAGAAAATACACAAATGAATATCTGACCACCTGTAAGGTAGCAGGTTTGTAGTTGTTTTTGCTTCTAAATTACACACAGATACAAAGAATAAAATGAGTTTCCGGCCCTTACTGGTGTTTTGCTGATATACTACAATGAACTAATAGTGTGGTGAATTAATGAGAGCTCAGTCCACATGTGGGAGCTTATATTTAGGAGAATTCACTTTCCAAAGTATCTATTGTGACCCCAAACAGTGGAAGATTTGTTATGAGACTGTAAAAGAATCTCCCAGAATCTGCAACCGATGTAAGAGAAAAAGATGTATCTATGTGGAAATTCATCTGAGCAACCCAATCTTTTCACATGGTTAACTTTATGTTCCATTTTCCAGATAAAGATATTATGATTTAAAGGTTTTGTTTAATTAAGATTTTATTTCTGGAAATATTTTTGCTTAATTTTGACTATTTTATTCTATTTATATTTATTATCATCATTTAAAAGTGCAGCCATTATGCATTTTGGTAGCGGGTGCCACCGTCTTGTGTGCTTTTGGATGGGTGACAACTGCACTTAGCTGCTGTATATGTGGCTGCTGGAAGTGCAATATGTGACATTATCATATTGACATTATTTAAGATGGTGGGTACCTATCCTGGTGTCCAAGTTTTTGGATTGGTGTATAAAAGTGTTTTCATGGTATATAGTTAGTTCAGACTTAAAGTAGGTAACCAGGATTTTGCATGTTTTTTCAACCATAATGTCTGGATTTTATTTTTAGTTTATATAATTTTGATTTCTGCGGTGGGCTGCCCGGGGTTTGTTTCATGCCTTGCTCCCTGTGTTGGCTGGGATTAGCTCCAGCAGACCCGCGTGACCCTGTAATTAGGATCTAGCGGGTTGGATAATGGATGGATAATTTTGATTTATAATTCTTTGGGCCCTGCATTTTCTTGACCTTGCCTATTCTCTTGTCTCCCGGTTCTTATCAAAACTTTTACCTCTTGGCTTGCCAAATTTCATCCTGGAATAAAAATAAGACACATGGAAACAGTGTAATTTATGTCAAGCAAATAAAACTATCAGATGACTTACTAAATACTACAACACATTTTACACCTAAATATTTGATTATAAATGTTACCAAATGCTTCAAAGTATTCAATTTTCCTGTTGTTTATTGTGCATAATATACAGTAACTGGTGATACTCTAGTATATGCATTTTCATGATACACACACAAACTACTATAATTTTTTAAAACGGTATAAAATATATCAAGATAGGAATGAAACCGGAATTTGGTAATGTAGTAGGCTACAGTACTTGACCATACAGCTGACAAAATGTAATCCTGAACAACTTCATTTAAATCATATTTGTATAAGTCACTTGACATGAAAATGTTTAGAAGACATTGCACAATCCAAGTCATTCACAGCAACGTAAAGGACAACATTAACTGAACTTGTTGTCAACCAGTATTAGTGGCTTAAGAATATTTTTACTTTTATTGTTGTTTTGGAATTTTTTTATTTTTAATTTTACTGTATGTAATTTTTGTTTATATTGTTTTATTGAAATAGTGCCTAATTCTTATGTTTTACATATATGGCCTCTTCAATTACATTCCTTGTTTTCTGTGGGAGGAAAACCAAAATGTGACCACTGAAGGACTACATTCCGCAGTTACATTCAACTGGAGAAAATGAGTCTTTGAATGGTTCACTCAAGGTTGTTGGAGGAAACTTTTCTGTGAGTAATGCATTTAGTCTTTTTGATTTATTGTGGATTTCTGCTTGTTTTTTGTTTTTTGAATACTGGATTACAGACTGGACTTATTTACCTTGTTTTTGCCTTTACTTACCCTTGCTTTGCATTTTTTTGTTAGTATTGTCACTTATCAGGCACAGAGTTGCACAGATAATAGACAGAAAAGTCACTTTAAGCACAGTTTATTTTTGAACTTCAAGAAACAATATTGGAGTCCTTATTAAACAAATAACAATTGTGGCAAACTTCTTGACTTGTTATGACTCTGGTCAAGAGTACTTTGTAATTAACCTCCTTGGCATTATGTTTAAAAAGTTTGTTGAAAAAGAAAAAAAAATATTATGTGTAATAAAAACATGTAAGTACCAAAATATCAACATAAACATAGTAGGAAAGATATGCCTAGTGTCCACTGATGTACTGATGCACATTTACTATACAAACATCATGCGACATGTTTTAAAACAATCAAAAATAAACAGCCCGATATTGCAATCATGACAGTAGAAACGTGTTTCTTTGAACACTTTTCTTATAATATCTTTTCTGTTGCCCATACATGAAAGGGTAGAATGTCAGTGCCTGATCTGCACTAACAGTGCTGTCCATTGTGTTGTTGTAGGCTACCACAGTCCAAATATTTGTAACTTCTACATTTTCCCAGACATGAACATTGGCATCTGCTGCATTTTGAATAGTGTTTAGCAGGCTAACTTATTTCTTGTTATTTCACTTGATCGCATTCATTTTGCCTTTATGCCACACAGCAGCTTCATGAGATCAGGCATGTCAGTGTTGTTTGGTCGTACAGTGCTGTATGCATCAGCTTCACTATCCATGTCAACATCTGATGACCGAATCACACTGCCATCACTATCGCTTAATTGAACTAATGATTCAGTTCCAGTTTATTTTAAAACTGCCTTTGCAGCTTTTCTTTTGTGTATTTTGGTTGATGGCTCTGCCAAAATCATGAATATTGATTACTCACCATAGAGTGGCAGAACGGCAAGTTTTTTGTAGGATAATTTCATAAACAAGAATGCAGCAAAATACTGTCCACAGTGTTTGTCCATGCTTAACACTTGATATGCAATTAAAACAAGATTTCTCCATGTGCTTCTCAGGGTTTAAGCATATTTATAAATATTGCACAGTGACAAGGTTATTATAGTTTTGCTTTTTAATATTAGTTTTTATTTCTATATTTTTTCTGACTTTACTTGGAAATTCTTTAGTTTAAGTTTTCCTTTATCATGTATTTTTAGTTTTAATTTAGTTTTTATTTCACAAAGACAGTTTTATTTTATTTTTATATCTGTTAGTTTCAGTTACAGTAATTATGGCATGGATCTCCTGCGGAGTTTAGTTTTGTGTCACAATCAGACAGAACTGTACACTTAACAGATCTGAATATGAGTTTAATGTTAGTGGAAGCTTACTACACTACATGGTTTACTATCTGGTTTTGCAAAAACAAAATTAATCAAAACCAGATACTGAATATGAATAATTTTACACAATTGTATAATTTTTTAAAATATTTTCTACATCATTTGTGCTTAACAATTCTGCTGAGTATTGGCACTTTTCCTTTTATTTCCCAGAATGGGCCAATTTGTAATGAAATTTAGATGAATTTTAAGGTTTGAGGGTTTTTTACTCAAAATGTCACAACACACACTGCTACAAGACAATGTCCTTATAATGAATGCCTTCAATATTGTATTCAAACATATCCCATACTGGGCTTTGTTATTTTCTACCAGCCATACTGATTTCTTATTACATCTTAGGCACATACAATTTATAGACAGAATTTTGCCAGCTGCAGGCTTGAAAACATATCAAAGATCAGAAAATTGATTCTACTGTGTTCTGACAAGTGTGATCATGAAAATCATGGGGGATCTTAGACTTGAATCAGTGTACACACCCCACCTAGTTGTATTGAGGGAAACAAAGAAAAACAAGCATGTATTGTGAAGGTTAGGGGTGGTGAGAATTGAATAGCCAATGTATAAGAATGGTAAACCCTTAATAAGCAGAGTAAGAGAAGGTAATAGGAGTATGGGTGGACACAAAATGGCAGAGACAACATCTGAGATTAAGAACAATATATACATTATCTAAACTTGTTTATCCATAGTAGGATCGTAGGAAACCTGGAGCCTACCCCAACAGCTTTGGATGCAAGGCAGGAAAAATCCCTGGTATGCAATATGAATCATATGGCTGATGCTATGAACAAAAAGAATGATATTTCCACTATCTATTTTGAGAGAGAGAGTAACTTTGAAAAAAGGGGGACAAATATTTTAAAATATAATTCTGCTACTGGATTATTTTCACAATATCAGATATGTTGAGCTGTGCATATGAACGAAATAAGATAAATTAATAAATACAAAAACACATTAGTATGTTTAGTTTTTCATCACTTCGCAGACTGTCTTCACTTACCTAGCTGTAATTCAGTAGAGACATTGAAAACTCAGAAATTTGACAAAGGTTGTATCGCTTCGTTGTTTAATAACATTTTTAAAGCAAAAGTGAATGGTCAGTAACAATGTGCTGATCTTGTATGATGACCTAGTCAGTCTCTTGATCAGTGTCATTTTATTTTTAAAAATTGGGAGTGGTCTCCCCTAGACTTTCTCATATACTCAGATATGGGGATGGATATCTATGGAGTAAACCGCAACACAATGATTATATTTTTACATTATGTACATTAAGGGACCATCAACAACAAATCAAATCAAACTAACAATAAACTGAACAATTATTATAAAAGTAAAGTTGAATAAATCGGACTCCGCAACTGCATGAGTAAATAAAAAAAATTGAGTATTTGTTCAGGTAAAGTACCACTTCCAGTTGATGGATTTGACCCAAAAGTTAATACAGATCTATAATTTTGGTGTAACAACCACATGCCGAATTTCATCCATCTATCTCATTGAGGTTTTTGAGTTGTTGTGTTTACACACACACAGACAAACACACACATAGATCAGTAGTATAGGAGCGGCACTATTATACATCATCAGATTTTGACAGGTGTATGTCCCGCCCCCTTGGCATTTCCGGTACCCACCTGCTGCCACCTGGTTCATGGGCATTTCCCCCCGCGCTCTGATCTCTGCCTGTTGTCGGGTGCTCTGTTTGACCGGCATCGGACCTTTTGTCAGTCGTGCGCAAGGAAAATGGTCGGCCGATCTTAGCCTTGATGCTAAAAACTGGGGCTGATCATCTTTGTGATCCGAGACGGACCTTTGGGAGCCTGTAAGGTGTCATAAAAGGTAAGTCATCAATGGGGCGGAGCAGACATCCTGCTCCTATCTCTATGCAGCGCCCGGTGTGTGTACAGAGAGTACAGAGAGCGTGATTGACAGACCCGAGAGGATGTACAAGAAAACTTTAGAGAGAATCTATTACACACCCAAGGAACCTGGCAGTTTTGGTGGTGTTAACAGCTTGTTGAGAAATGCATCAAGTCGTCGGAAAAATGTTAAGCGAAAAACGTATTGGAGTGGATGAATAGCCAATATACCTACAGTGTGCACAAACCAGCACGGCTCAGGTTCAAGAGAAACAGAACAATTGTTTCAACGATTGATGACCAATGGCAAGCAGATTTGGTAGAGATGTGTTATTACTCAAAATTCAATGATAATCATAAATTTATCCTTACCTGTATCGATGTGCTCTCAAAATATGCTTGGGCTGTACCATTAAAGGCCAAGACAGGGAAAGAAGTTTCTCGGGGTTTTAGTTTGATCTTTAGAGAGGGCCGAGTTCCTAAGAAGCTACAGACAGACCAAGGCAAAGAATTTCATAACACATTGGTGCAAAAACTTCTAAGACAGAACAATATTGTACATTTTGTCACAAACAGCGATGTAAAGGCCAGCATAGTAGAACGGTTCAATAGAACCTTAAAGTCCAAAATGTGGAAATATTTTACATATGCCAATACTTTTCGGTATATAGATGTCCTGTCAGATTTTCTCCAGAGTTATAACCACAGTTTTCACACCACGATTAAAACAAGACCTGTAGATGTGACTCCAGAAAATGCTCTGAGTGTTTGGAAAACAGTCTATGGTAGGACCGGGCAAAGAAAATCTACTCCGTGCACTTTCAAAATAGGTGATCATGTCCGCGTTTCAAAATTAAAAGGTGTATTCGAAAAAGGCTATGAGCAGTCGTTTACAGATGAGATATTTATTATCTTGGACTGTTTTAAACGGATCAAACCTGTCTATAAACTAAAAGATTACGCAGGTGATGAAATTCAAGGACGTTTTATGCAGAAGAGTTACAAAAAATAAACCCCGATGCTAATCAGGTGTACCGCATCCAGAAAATTCTAGCCACTCGTGGGCGTGGTAGAAATAAGCATGTATTGGTAAAATGGCTTGGCTGGGACAAGAAATTTAACAGTTGGGTCAAGGCTTCAGAAGTGAAAGACATAAGGAGTTGAGAAAGCAAGAAAAAAAAAAAATGTCTAAAGTCAGAAATGGATTTTATGTGACACTGCCTAGTAATTCATCGGCCAGGACTTTTCCCAAGAACACGATAGCATCATTCACCGTGCAGCTAGCCAAGACAATAGAACTGTCCAGAGACTGGGAAGTGGCATTGGTGGAACTGACTTACCCAAAAACGTTCAATTCCATCACTCAGCCAACACAATTTACACTAATGAATGAGGAAACAAGATCAACAAAATGGACATACACTTTAAACAAAGGTTATTTCAGGAATATAGAAGCATTGTTGTCGGAAATGAATCATGTTATTAATACCAACCCGTCATCACCTAAGACAATACTTAAATACAATCCAGCCAGTAGAACCGTTCGCCTGATGGGTGATAAAGGCATTTTGCTTCAAGTGTCTGGGGAGCTGTCTTACATTCTCGGGTTTGATCATGATAAGCCGTCTTACAAGTCACCTAACTCGGCTGATATCACAGGTGGTTTTTCCACCATGTTTGTGTATACAGATATTATCGAACCACAACTTGTTGGAGATACGCATGCGCCATTACTGAGATGTGTAAACATAAAAGGTGAAGACGGTGCAAATGTCACCATATTTTTTGAAAAGCCACACTACATACCTCTCGCCGTGCAAAGCTTCAATACTATAAGGATTGAAATTAAGACGGACCAGAATAAACCAGTTCCGTTCCAGTATGGTAAAGTAATAATCAAGTTGCATTTTCGTCCAGCAAGATCTATCAATTTTTAAACATGCTTGTAACAAAAAACTATGGAGATCCACGCACCTACGCATCTTATTACAAGACACAAGCTGGCAATGGTCTACCAGGGTTTCATGGTCTTCCGGTCCAGTACGGTGGTGGTATTGGTGGTATTTTTAAAGCTCTCTTCAGAAAAGCAGTGCCTCTGTTTAGGCGTGGGCTAGAAATTGCTAAACCTCATGTCAAGTCTGCAGCGAAAAGCATTGCTAATGATGTCATGAGTCACGTGGCAGGTGCTGTAATGAATAAAGTTGCAACACCCCAACAAGAAGGTTCTGGTATGATTGTTATAAAGAGAGGTGTCAAGAGAAAAAGACACACACCCCATCTAGCACTGCTCGGGCCACCTGCACGACCCAGGAAGAGAGCAAATAGGAAAAAGCTCGACACTCTGCCAAAAGAAAAGAAAGTCAACCAAGAGAAGATCCAGAACTAAGCAAAATTCTGGTGATATATTCTAAACATGGCTTTTGTACACTGTCGTCAGATGAATGTGCAAAATCGAACTGGACGTATTTCAACTGTCGCCAACACAAACCAGCATTGAAAAAGCTACTATGCCGAAGTGCCGCCTCTCACAGCATTGTCAGAAAGTGCTCCACTTGAGTTTTCGATTGCCGGAAATGATCAATACCTGGACCTCAACAACACACTCCTCTTCTTAAGCTGTAAAATACATAAAAATGATGGAACAACTCTGGCTGCCGATTCACGTGTTGCCCTTGTAAACTACCCGATTGCTTCTTTGTTCAGTCAGGTGGACATCACCGTGGGGACAGACTGATTAGCCAGAGCAATAACTGTTACCCATATCGAGCTTTTATCGAAACCGTACTAAATTACGGAGACGAGACCCTGAAAACACAATTTTCAGCTGGACTGTTCTATAAAGACACACCCGGTCACCACGAAGTCACTGCTCTGGATGGCCCAAATTTGGGGTTCAATAAAGGGCTGCTTACTCGACCAGAAGCCGCAGGATTGATTTATTAGGGCACATCCATGCAGATCTGTTCTTTCAAGAGAAATTATTAATTAATGGGGTTGATGTGAAAATAAAGTTGGTACGGAATAAGGATGACTTTTGTCTGATGAGCAATGGTGATCAATTTAAGGTCACCATATTATCAGCATCATTGTTTGTGAAAAGAGTTCAAGTCAACCCTGGAGTCAGACTGGGTCATGCAGAGGCCTTGATGACCAGCAACGCAAAATACCCAATCGACCGGGTTCAAATGAAGGTGTTCAGCATACCTACTGGTAGTCGTGTCTGCAACCAGGAAAATCTGTTTCTGGGACAGCTGCCAAAATTGGTTGTTTTGGGATTTGTGGACAATGCAGCTTTCAGTGGCAACTTTACACACAACCCCTTTAATTTTAAACATAACAACATTAACTTCATGGCTCTTTACCTGGATGGAGAGCAGATACCTAGCAAGCCTCTGCAGCCTGATTTTGCTAATGGTCACTGTGTCAGAGAATATTTTCAACTGGTGGAAACTGCAGACAAGAGGATGAAAGATAAGGCCCTGTTAGTCGATCGTGAAGAGTTTGCTAAAGGCTATTCACTTTTTGCATTCAACCTAAGCCCTGATATGGAATCAACAGGACACTATTCACTCATCAAAACAGGCAACCTCAGGACTGAAATAAGATTTGCCGAACCGCTGCAAGATACAGTGAATATGATTGTGTATGCGGTTTTTGATAACATCATTGAAATTAACATGCGCCGGCAAGTCATTTATGACTACAGTTAAGCCATAGACATGTTCAGACATGCAGCCTCTGGACACCGAGCAGCTCAGGACCACCCTTGTATCTGGGGCACTGACACGCAGCCATTTTCTGGATGTATTCCCTTCAGATCAACTGCCCAAGGAGAAGTTGGCTGCTAGACCTCTGTTTATGGTCGTAAACACAGATCCCCATGATAAACCCGAAAGCATTGGATTGCCATTTACCTTGCGGATCATGGAAAAGCTGAATTTTTTGACTCGTATGGATTTCCCCCAGATTCTGAAATATTTCCCCAAGTTATTATGAAATTTTTGAAGATTAATGCTAACTGCATTACTTATAACCGTATTCAGTTACAGGAGTTTTTCTCCACCACCTGTGGTCACCATTGTATTTTCTATTTGAATCAAAAAAGCAAAGGACTTACCATAAACCAGATATCGGCCTTGTATCCAGGAGATGTTCATCTAAATGACCAGATGGTTGTTAGATATTTTCATCAAATAAAAAGGGACAAACTGAAAATATGAAACTGGACAAGTTTACCAAGAAATCAGAAATAAGTCAGTCATGTGTTTGCTTTTGCTGAATTATATAGAATATATGCAGAATATTGTATGCAGAAAAAAAAATGTTACAATTATGTGTATTCCCTTTGTTTAAAAATAAAATAAAATAAATGAACTATTAACCAACATAAAAGTGTCTGTGGTTATTATAGTGAATAATCCAATAATCAGACAGATAAAAATTAAAAGGGTTTGTATGTTTATATTTTATTTTATTATTTTTTTAAATGTTCACACAGTAATAACACATGATGTAAAGTATTTTCACAGAATTAACAGAGTCATGATACAATCAAACAAAAGAAATGATACAATCAAACAAAAGAAATGATCTAAATGAAAATACTAATAATAGTCATAATACACAATAATAAAACACTGTACATTAAAGAAGTTGCTTCCTTAATTTTCTAATCATTAATACAGTGATATAAAAGTATTTTCAGAGTTTTGACACAATTAAACAAAATGATCTAAAATTAAAATACTAATAATGGTCATAATACACAATAATAAACAGCCATATTAAAACACTATTTTCTACATTTATTTTTAAAATACTTTTATTCATACGGTTAGCCAGCTGTGTTTTTTAAATAGTTGACCTTTTCTAAAGACTGTCCGTTTTCTTATCTGTCTAGATAATCTGGGTGTTTCAGGGGTATAGCTGGAGGCCTGGTCGAGCGTTGATGGAAAATCACGTGATGCAGGCAGGCCAAGCTGTTTACTGGTTGTTTGAATCGGCTTTGTATCACTTTTAATCTCTTGAAATAAAGCCCGAACGCCCATGTTCGGAAAAATGGACCCGGCACGTTAATTTCGCCATAGCGTTAAAGAATAAATCCCAACCTTTTGGTTTTCCACTCTTGTTTAATGTACGTGTTTGCGTAGCGAACTTGATCAGATCAACCATATTTGTGCCAATAACAGGTGTGCCTTTATATAAAAATTCCCCTCTTTCATTCCAGGCCGTTGTGGACGGGTTTTGGGTCATTTTCCGAATTAGCATTTCCGTATTTTTCCGGTGTCTCTGAGAGACGGATTCCAAAACGTCTCTTATGACAATATCACCCGTGTCATTGGTCGGGTGCAACGCTGTGGTCTGGGATGGCGCTTCAGTTTCTGGTAGAAATAGAGTCAATGTAGACTTCTGTGATTCCCGTTGTCTCAATAGACTCAGATAACGCTGCAAAGTATGAAAATACAGTTCCACTTTTTCATGTGGTGATAGGGCGCTATTTTGTAAAATACTCCTCATTTCATGGTCAAGAGTTTGCATAGTATTTTTTGTCATATCTGTTTCTCCACCGACAGGTGTTTGGACTTGCCCCAGTTGCTGTTCTGGTACAAGATACATTTTCTCAGTGTACTCCATTTACCGATTCGAAATTAGACCGGTGAGTAAAGGGATTGCTATGCCGAGTAGTTGACCGATAAATCCACCAGACTGATTTATAATACGTTTCTTTCGTTTAATAGTAACTTTTTTATTGCTCAGATTTTTATAACAATGCGTTTCTTTTAAGAATGCCAATCTGTCTGGAATTTAAAGGTAAGCTACCCTTAATTGCATTGAGTGCAATTTCACAAATAGCCAGAATTAAATCGTCAGAAGCTGCACACAAAATGGACTTTCTCTGTTTTGGTTTTGCCTTTATAAGCAATCGCATGAGCTGTAAATTTCGTTTAATCCTGGACGACATGTTGATCAGGATGACGTCTTTTACCAAATGACGTCGGGGCCACTAAAATCACATTTTTTTACCCTTGGGCTTTTTAAACACGTAAGCCACTGGGCTGCGATGGGTATGTGGATGCTCTGAGACGAAAGTCATCTGGAGTATTAGTATTTAAATCGACCAGTAGGAACCCAAAGGCTGACTTAGTGGCATCCTCATAAGCTTCGAGAAAGTAGCGCCACCTTGTGGGGTACATTTGACGGGCCAATATTGATATTTGTTGTCTGTCTCTCGGATTCTTAAACAAAACAATGTATTTAGCATTTAAAGTAATTGTTCGGTTCTGTTTTCCTGGCAAAAAAGATTCTGAACAATATAGATTACGCTCAGATTTCTATGATGAACATACTTTGTGAATGCCAATTCCAACTCATTACTTTTACAGGCCGATTGCATGAGATCATCCACGACAACTAAGTTTATTTTATCACGGGCAACAACACATCATCATTTAGGGAGTCAGGGAGACCTTCTATAAAATTTATGTGTCTGAATTTTTTCATCAATTCTGTATAGAGAGGTTGCCAAACGGAATAACAATACAGGATATTTTGTGGTTGGTGAGACATCATTTTAGTCCCCGATTCTAGTAATGTTTTCACAAAATAAGATTTTCCGCAGTTACTCGCCCACTTAAGATACAGGAAAATGGGTGTTGTAAACGAACGTCCATTACTAATTATGTATTTATCTCAGAATCAATAGCCAAAAGGTAATGAGGTGAAATTTTTGTTAATACGCGCTTGTCATATACAACTTTTGTGTTTTTTATTTTTCTGGTTTCTATATGCCAGCTGCGTTTTACCCGACAATACCAAAATCTTCAACTTTGATATTTTTATGTTCTGAAGACAGTTTTTTATTTTCTGCATAGTCAAATAGCAGTTCTTTTAAGCTTTGAAAATTAACCTTTTCACAGTTCTTAACATTTAATGTTATACCTTTAACTTTTAGACAGGTTTCACCGTTGGATAGCTTATAACCATAACTTTTGGACCCGTGCTTATAAATTCAGTGATGTATTCATTCGCTGGTACCTCGTCAATTCTCCTAAATAGCATCCAATTTCTGGGTCCCATTCGTTTGCTCTGGAAATATAAAGAATTGAATCCGTGTCATAGTATAGTATTCTTTCGTTCAGTTTGTTTAAAAGATTATACAATTCTAATCTTGCATAAGCTGTAGTAAAACTAGCAATAAAATGTTTACATTGGCGGTGTGCTGTAACGATCTTTATCGTATGTCCAAGTCACACAGGCACATTCATCATCAATAAAATCACAAGTAGATACCTCATAATTTGGGGCAAACAATAATTCAAACAGTTGTTCTGGATCCGTAACTAAAGATGTATGTGGCAAATTAGGTCTTTGTGCAAACTTACCCCATAAGGAATTTAAAAAAGTTTTGCAATTTGTCTTCTGGCGGATTTTTTTTAATAAGGTGCTCGCTTAATTGTACACCTTCCTTTTCATAAAACATGGATACATACTGTTTACACTGTTCTGTGTTTAGACAGCTCTCAGGATAACCTGAAGATTCTTGCTTAGCTTTTAAATGGGCATTAATATACTCTGAGAAAAGTTCAGTAGAACTTTGCTCAAAATGCCATATCTCATATATGCTTTCAATTTTGTATCCCTGCTGAATGGCTGCAAGCAATTCCGGTGTTGTCCAGCAACCGGTAAGCGCTCTCCTCGTGAGTGTGTGTGCAGGGTGTCTGCTGTTGTGTTACAGCACAAGTTTGACAAAGTGTAAAGTACAGCTTTTTGTTTATTTTGCATGGCAAAACAGGGAATAGAAGATTTCTGGGTGGGTACACCCTAACCCAGGCTAATCCGAAATACGTTTCTAATGGTTCAAAATCCTTATAAATAATTTTTGGATGACCGATTGGATATCTTTTGGTTTTATTCACATAAGGATATAAACTCGTAAAATCATAGTAATGGATTTTTTCACCAACGCCCACCTTGTAGTATAAGCGTGATGCATTTGTTCTACCGCCGAAGAGAGATTCCTGGGATTCAAAATCTGAGGCAGACGTGCTGTTTTCAGAAAATTCTGCACACGGATGTTTTCACGAACCAGACGCCGCCAATTATGTTCCCAGATTTGATGCACCTGAAACCCCTGCATTTTTAAGTAGTTAACTTTTTCCATAGTTTTAGAATAAAGCCAACCGAATGTCGTGTTTGTAACACTATTCCATGATTTTTCACTGTAACAGATATTACAACCATGGTAAAAGCATCCGTTAAATTCAAAAGCCATCTTTATACCATTATTTTCTGCATACCCGTCTAGATAATATTTTCCAATACGCATTTCACCTCCAGGTTTTAACGCATGCCGAATATCTATTTTATCTTCGGCCTCTATATACATGAGCCATTGAATGGATGGAGTAGAGTACCTCTTTTGTTTTCGGTGATAACTGTCTTGTAAAGGCAAAGCTATGGTTTGCTCACGCAAAAATTTAAGTCTAAACATTGCCATACAGACGCTCGCTAGAGTAACATATTGAAAAGGATCAATAGATAATATGTTGTATTTGGCCTGAAACTGCTCGTTTAAATCAATACGTGTCGTTTTGGTGATCTCCATAACCTCTTGCCTGAACAAGATACACGCCGACCTTAGAATTTCAACATCTAAACGGCAGTACATTTTAATTCCTTTTGAAAATCAAATACGTCATTCTTGTGTTTAGAATACCATAAAAGAAAATCTTTCTTCTCGTCTGGCATCATACTTTCTACACCATAAAATTCTACAGCCGGTCTAGGCCCAACATAATTTTGGTTTTCTGCAGTGTTAAAAAAATGAGGAAAATAACCTTTCGACCCTTTAAAACCCAAAGCCTGTGGTAATTTACACAATTTTGATGCTAGAAAGTTCAAAGAGTCTATGAATCTGATGTTTAAAACTTTCACTGATATCGACATGATTTTTCCACCGATCGTTAACAAATCCATTTTCATTTTTTCTTTTATTAATTGACTAATTACAAAATAACTGTCATAGGATTTTGCATTGTGTGCAATAAAAGTGTAATTCTTAAACTTTTATCTATAAACGTAGAGATAAATCTTTCAACACAATCGTTTCCGCAAACTCCCAGCTTCTGTTACCATCCATGTGTAATGCATATATGTAATTCGGTTCATGGATTCCTTTTTCTTGCTTGCATTCGAAATCATAAAATATATATTTTTTTGATACCGGAGTCTTTAATAACGGTTGCATATAACATAAGTGACTGTCGCAGCTGGTGATAGCTTCTTTACAATTTGGACATAACCTCGGTTTGCAAACGTGGGTAAGGGCGTGTAGCACTGACAACTAACACAGTATTCTTTCCGCTCGCAGGTTTGTTTATTTTGGTGTTTACCGAGGCAATCGTTTGATTGACAGATGATTTTGCATATCGGACATCTAATTAAGCAGCCTGTTACTTCAATGCAAGAAGCATCTAGGCAGGCCCTGCAAGTATTGGCACAAACATGGCGATCTTTGTGAGAATATGCGGCATGACAAATTTCACAAAAATAATTAGCCCGATAAATTTCTTCACATCTAAAATCCCAAAAAAGTGATCGCTGTGTAACAGAAGAAAAATCACTTTATTATCGGTCGGCGTAGGACCCGTTGTGAAGTATTTCCATGCACTCTCATGCATGTATAGCACCTTTATAGAAACATTTAATAGACGCTCAAATTTTTCTACATCTGATAATGATATTTTCTTATCTTCCGAAAACCCCAATTGCATATGCATTTGTCTAGCTTTTTGCAGAATGTCACTATCCGGTCTGTCTTTCTGGCTGAGTAAGCGGATGACAGCCTGCAAAACATAAATTACCCCGATGTGAGAAATCCACTAATAGACGTCGTTTAGTATTAATAATTTTACTGAAGAGCAATGTGTTGATTCTAAGTCTTGCTCCACCCTGCATGTTTTTCACAATGGTTACTACAAACCGCAGAGAGGAATCTGTAATTATCTCAGTATTACTTTGCAGCATCTGAGACACATAATTTAAAAAGCTTCTGGCGTCAAAGCTGTCTAGATTCTTTTTGAGAATAAAGATTGTTTTGCAAACTCGGAGAAATGAGTCGCAATTGAACAAAATCACATGGCGCAATATTTGGGGATAATGTGTCTAAAATATCCTGAATACCTTGATGTACAATGTTTATGGCATGCGTATATGACTTAATTCTATCCAAATTGATAAAACGGAATTCATAGTTATGCTCTGTAGCCCTAAATCTTTTCATCCGTCTTTCAGATTCCCTTACAATTTCTACATGTGCATTAAGAGAAGAATCACTTTGATCTTTTGCCCGATGAATTCTGGGTCTACGGCAACACTGCAGTCGCCTTTTCCGCTTATTGGCCAAAAGTTTGTATTTCTTTTAATCTTTCTGATCGTATTTAAAAGCGTGTTATGAGGTTTCATTTTATAATGCCTTAGTCATATAGATTTTGTACCTGAACCGACACCCAGACTTGTACAATCTTTTAAGATCAAGCTTTCCCAGCCTATACAATCTTTGGAAAGCTGTTTCAAGTTCCTGTGCTGGAATGTGGTCAGAGTCATAAATGGCCCAAATAGACGTCAGAAGATATTTTTTTAAAATATCACTATGAGGACATAATATATCCTCGATAAAGTTTGATAAAACTGTACACCTTTATGTCTGTTGCTAAATGAATTAATAATTCTTATAGCACACATCAACCATTTCTCGATTAAATGATACACAGGGTTATCAACTTTATCATGTGAATGAATGGTTTGCTTCCCAGACTTCACTGTTGCTTTCTCTGTTTTCTTTCCTTTGGAAATGCTACCAACTGATTGCCCAATATCTGAAAAAAATTAAATTAACTACAATCTTAATAGCTATATCATATAAATAATATTACATAATCCATTAATTAAACACGATCCCCAAAGGCCTCAGAAATGGTCAAATGGGTTAGAAAAAAGGTTGGGCGTGTGTCGCTATTTCTGAGGCCTTTGGGGTGGAAAGCTCTTATCGGTAGGCTTTGTGAGAGACAAGCAAGGGGTCAACGCGGCACGTTAGGGTGTTGTCCGCCAAAATCTTATCACCGGTTTGCACACATTGGCAAGCCTTGGGGCACTCGCCAATGCAATGCACATGGCTAACACTAGGGTTTTGTAAGCGCTATGCATGGACAACTGGGTTTACAGATTACAGCCCGCTTTTACTTGTTATGTGAATGCAAGCATACAAAATAGAGCAGCCATATTGGTACTAATAACTAAATAATTCGTTAAACATCAAACGTTTTTTCTTTTTATTTTCATACCTGTAGTCTGCCGAGGCGTCGTCACAGTTCCTATTAGGGTAGTTGAAATGCGTCTTGTTGACTTTTTGGTGCTCTTTCTCGGTGAGGCCGTCGTTAATCGAGATTCAAGCAATTTCACACGTGCTGAATGAAAATCATTGTTAAATAATAATGTTAATAATAATAATAATAATAATAATAATAATAATAAGTAGTGGTTGTATTTTAAAATTTTAACATGGTACATACAAACATCCTTATAGCCATTAGGGAGTAAATCAATGGAATTATTATTTATTTATTTATTTATTTTTTCACTAATTACATATATATATATATATATATATATATATATATATATATATATATATATATATAAATCTTACGCGTTTGGTAGTAATTCTATGTCGATCTGAAAAGTGTGCATCAAATTCATCCGAATCCAAGAAGCGAGCCATAACGCTTCAGGAAATGCAGAATACATTAAAATATTTTAATGTGTAATCCGTCCAAGTCGATTATATATATAATAGACAGATAACCATCTAACATGACATAATTAAAACATTATCGTTTATGGACACACGGTAAAATATAACTGTAAAACAGATGCTACAATTAAATTGCATCATTTATTTTATGTAATACTTCTGGAATGTTCAACCGTTATCAGTTATAGACAGACGGTGAAACGTATTTTCCAATGAATTTTATTATTTCATTTTATGTAATAGGGTACATCTAGAATGTTCCAACTAGGCCCGGTGTTAGTACAAGCGCCTTATCGCAACGAGTGGCAACTGTTGTAAAATTTGTAAAGAAACCTAGAAGTCCATTTACCTTTTTTCATTTTTTTTTTTTATTTTTTTTTTTTTTTATTGGGGTTATAATTGAATGACATCGTAATGCACAATCATGATAAATATACACATTTTACTTCTTAATATATCCTAGTTAATTAATAAAATGGTTGATATGCACCAAAATAATGTTTTTTTCTTCTTTTTAAGGTACAAGCTAATCATGCCAGGAATAAAAAGGCTAAATAAACGTGTACACACATTCATGACTATATATACATAAATATTAACGCTTTGCCGGATTTTTATTTATTTACAAGACCATCTGCCCGGCGTGTCCAACTTCTAGACGATCATACATTAAATGGCGCGTATTAAGAATAACAACAAGATCATTCCATTTTACCTTTTCATTTATGGGTCTATGATGTAATAAAACACCGTAATGCATAATTATGCTAATATACAGAATTTAAAAGTACATGGCTTACTTTTGTTGTCTGCCGGGACGCGAACCCCGATTTCCTTGGCTTAGAAAACGACGCCCGAATACCCGTGCCATCATTGTATGTGTTACGATATTTTTGTCTGTTACTGTTTAATTCATATGCTGATACATTTTTTTTTTCCATTAACATAGTTCATACATTTTGACAGTAGCGCCATGTTGTTTTTTCACGCCTAGACGCTTCACAGCCCGCCGACCTTTCTGCTTCCTGATTGGCTGTTATGAACATGTGACGCGCTCAGTGCACTCAGCGCGTCCAATCAGCATGGTGTAATTCCATTGGATAGTTCAACATGAGGCCGGTGTTTGTTGATTGGTTAAAATATGTTGGCGGGTTATCTAAATAAAATCTTATCTTTAAACGCTTTGATTGGCCCTAACGTTGTAAAAGCTTCCCAAATGCATATTTAAAGACGGGTAATTGGACTCAAAGCCTCAGGCCTCCTCCATAACAAGAATCGGGTATGTTGTGGTATGCGCTGTTGGTCATCTCCCTATGACTGATACCTAGCAGGCTGGCATTGTCCGCCGCTATTAAGGTCAGAAGGAGACCCGCGCTTGTTTTACAGCTAACATTTCTTTTGACCGAGCTGAAGTAGGCTGGCTGAGTCCACCACTTTTGCAAGGTTTTAATCGCTACGCTTACCCTTCTCCCTGTGTTGCCTGGCCAGTCAAGCGTTCTTGCTGGTCCCTGTGTTGCCTGGCCAGTCAAGCGTTCTTGCTGGTCGCTGTGTTGCTTGGCCAGTCAAGCGTTCTTGCTGGTCCACCCGGAGCTTGCTGACTCCAGCTTAGCCGTCCCTGTGTCGCTTGGCCAGTCGAAGCGCTCTCTGGTCCAACGCAGCATCGGAGCTTAACGCTCCCGCTTACCCGTGTCCTGTGTCGCTTGGCCAGTCAAGCGCTCTTGCTGGTCCATCGCAGCTTTGGAGCTTAACGTTCCCATCTTACCTGTGTTGCTTGGCCCGTCAAGAGTTCTTGCTGGGGATTAATAAAGTATCTATCTGTCTGTCTGGGGATTAATAAATTATGTATCTGTCATTGGGTTAATAAAGTATCTATCTGTCTGTCATTAATAAATTATTTATCCGTCTGGGGGGGTTAATAAAGTATCTATCTGTCTGTCTGGGAATTAATAAAGTATCTATCTGTCTGTCTGGGGCTTAATAAATTATTTATCCGTCTGGGGGATAGTTGGTTAATAAAGTATCTATCTCTGTCTGGGAATTAATAAATTATTTATCTGTCATTAATAAGGTATCTATCTGTCTATCTATCCATCTCGGCGACACACCATCATCTGTTTTGTTTTAAGAAGCAAGACATGGATTCTGCAACAATGAAACCAGCCCATAATGCAGATGACGATGTCATCATTATAGGAGAATACCAGTCTGTAGAATGTGGAGGTGAAGCAGATAAGCCTAATCAGGTAATTTTGAATGTATGCCTTTTATAAATGTTGTTGGCTTTCACAGGTGTATTGCCTTTTTTTTCCTTGACTTTTCACACCTATTTTACTTTTTTCTTTAAAGGAGGTGCCAAAAACAGAAACTCGCCACCCCGCGAAAAAGACTGAAGCAGCTGCTGGATGCAGCACGACTTTTGACAAGGCAAAGACGGACACACCTGACCTAGACAGCACGACCTTGGACATGGTGAGTCTGGACTTTAAGAACATTTCTGTTAAGTCTATTTGAATGGCGGTACAAAATAGGTTCTGATTTTATTTTATTTTAACTTGACAGATTACATGCGAGAGCCCAAGTATTATACAAAAAACAGCTTTCAGCAACTTTGAAAGGTCTTATCAATAAAAAGAAAGATGATTTAAAACCAGATGTTAAAGATTTAATTTGCGACATTGAAAGCCTTATGGAAAAATGCCTGCCTTAGTGATGTGTTTCCTTTTTCGGACAGAAGGGCCGATTTAAAAACCCTAACCGCTATTTCACGTGTAACTAGATGTATCTATAGATCAATAGGGAATACTATTCCTGTAATGACACGTGGTACGTTTTTGTGTCTTTTAAGACATGTGGCTTATATCTGCTCCAACAGTGATGATGATTCTGTTGAGAAAGCTGTCCAGTTGGCTTCTGAAATAATGTCCAGAATTCTATGTTGTGCTGATATCCCGTCAGGAATATGTATGTTTCGTGTAGGAATATAACTTTGTTCTTTTTTCCCCATATTAGACTGACTTTAAGATGGCCGGTGAGGTCTTTAAACATGGTGTAAAAGCTTGTTCAACTTCAAATCTGAAGTCTCAAGACCTGTGTATATATTCCCAAACACCTGCCAGCCATCGCAGTCACAGAGCCGGATTGATTTTAATGAAGCATTGTGTAAAGTCTGTTGTAGCTTACGTGGTCAGTAGTTGTGTAAGAGATGTATTAACGGGGTCTTGTTTAGCATGCCGTTTGGGTGACGAATCTCAGGATGGGCACAGTTGTCTTTTACTAGAATCTGATTCTGAGGAGATGCACCCTTGTGTTTCCAGCATCTGTCGACAGATCAGTATTAAAAGATTAATTCAAACGGTGTTTTCTATGTTTAAACCATTGTGCGGGTTAAGAATTGTGAAACCGACAAAAAATCATATTCTCAACTGTCTGAAGCTGTTTGTTGCTGAAGTAAACACTTTTCAGCTTATACAAAAGATGCAACGTGCAACAAAACCCAAGATTCGAACAGCAGCTTTTGAACTTGTCTCTAATCACCATTACAGTTATTTTTTAAAGCCAAAATCGATTTACAGAAACCTAAGCAAATTGCATTATCCATGCTAAACAAGATCTGTTTGTGCTAACTGTTTGTGTTTTGTTTCTGTTGTCAGAGGAACCAAGACTCGGCAGCTAGAACAAGGAAAACCAGGTCCCTGCCCAGCGTGACACATAATGCAACCTATAGAAGGTTTTCTCCTTTTATTATATCTAATAAAGATTCATTATGACCATATTGGTCGCTCAGTCATTTGGGCTTATGTGTTTAGCTCTGTTGAACATTTAGTGGATAAATGTATGGAATGTCAAGAGAAAAAATGCATACCAGATGGACACATTTGTAGTATTTGGTTCTCTAAACCAATTATTGCATATAGACATAGCTTATTTATGCTCAAAAGGGCTAGAAAAGATAGATTTGTGTCCTGTGTGCGTGCTTTGTTAAAAATGTACAATCTCCCTTGTTTTCGTAAAGCTATCAAGATTGATGTGGATGATATTATAGCTGAATTTGAGCAGGAGAGATACCCATTGATGCATACGCAAAACTGATTCAGCCTGTGAAGACCAGCTTTATGTGGTCGGCTCTGTTCCAAACAGAGAAAATAGGCTTACATAATTTAGTGAAATATAAATATATAAAGTATATTTGCTGGCTTAAACATTTTTATTTTAGGTGTATTACCGACTCACTGTTGGACCAGGTTTTGAATTTTCATTTGCGTACCCCTATATGTATACATTTTCTTGTGTTTTTGTTTCTTTTCAAGTGAATTGCAAATCTGTATACAATTAAGCTTGTGTGATTATTTTACGGCTGTTTCTCCTGCTTTTAGTCATAGTTTAAACAATTTTAATGTATAGCAAACAATTTGTAACTCAAAGTGAAGACCAGATCTTATTTTGCTATGTTTGGAATTTTGCTTCAATAAAATTTGTTGTTTTTAAGACACGTTGGCATCTTTTTGAATCATTGAATAAAACTTGTTGTTTTAAATCACTTTTGGTATCTGAAATATGCCTTGCTTTATAAAGGGCATGGTTTTACAAGGTGGGTGAGGTAACGGGATGCTCAAGAGGTGTTTTGGGCTGTACTGCCAGGTTCCTTGGGTGTGTCATAGACTCTCTCTAAAACCTTTTTCCTTGTAC
Organism: Polypterus senegalus; assembly: GCF_016835505.1. Taxonomy (NCBI): domain Eukaryota; kingdom Metazoa; phylum Chordata; class Cladistia; order Polypteriformes; family Polypteridae; genus Polypterus; species Polypterus senegalus. The sequence goes on from NC_053156.1 coordinate 135,944,690, forward strand.
ATCCACTCTGAAAGTTATTGTTTTAAACACTTGGGCATCTACCATATGCCTTGCTTTATAAAGGGCATGGTTTTTTACATGGTGGGCAAAGTAACGCTATACCCATGGGTGTGTTTGGGACGCACTGCCAGGTTTTTTTTCCCTGGATGTGTCCTAGATTCTCTCTTAAACCTTTCCTTGTACATCCACTCTGAAAGTTATTGTTTTAAACACTTGGGCATATGCCTTGCTTTATAAAGGGCATGGGGTTTTTACATGGTTAGCAAGGTAATGGGATGCCCCTGGGTGTTTTGGGCTGTACTGCCAGGTTCCTTGGGTGTGTCATAGATTCTCTCTAAATTTTCATGTACATCCTCTCGCCGGTGTCTGTCAATCACGCTCTCTGTACTCTCTGTACACACCCCGGGCGCTGCATAGAGATAGGAGCAGGATGTCTGCTCCCCCATTGATGACTTACCTTTTATGACACCTTACAGGCTCCCAAAGGTCCGTCTCGGATCACAAAGATGATCAGCCCCAGTTTTAGCATCAAGGCTAAGATCGGCCGACCATTTTCCTTGCGCACGACTGACAAAAGGTCCGATGCCGGTCAAACAGAGCACCCGACAACAGGCAGAGATCAGAGCGCGGGGGGAAATGCCCATGAACCAGGTGGCAGCAGGTGGGTACCGGAAATGCCAAGGGGGCGGGACATACACCTGTCAAAATCTGATGATGTATAATAGTGCCGCTCCAATACTACTTAGATCATTTAAAAAAAAGTATTTTTGGGCTCGGTTTGTTCTAAAATGTCAAGATTCATCAAAATCCCGAGGTCAGATTTTTTCACGATTACTATACTTTCTGTATACTTCGTATACATCCATCCATTATCCAACCAATAAAGTAAAAACAATTTCTCCTTATGCGAAGTGGCAGGTGAATTACTGTCAACAAAAAGCAGTCACCTGAAAAATAAACTGAAATGTTACTCACTCATGATTTTTCTGTCCAAATGGGAAAGGTTTAGTTGACCAGCAAATACCGATTTCAGGTGTTTGAATTACATCTTGATATACAACAAGCGCAAAGAAAGGCGGCAACAAGTCAAGCAAAAATGGAAGAAATATGTATAAGCAACTGTAAACTGTGGACACAAAAAAATTAAATCTTGGAGCCTTTGATTTATTACAAATGCCAACATGCAAAATAAATAATTTTTCATATTGGTTCTTTCAAAAATTTAAAATCTCAATATATCAAAGATATAATATGCCTTAATTTAAGATTATTATTATGCCAATATAGTAATATTTTATTTTGCTGTGTATGTACTTTTTGCTTTATGAATCATAGGCTTCCATTCATTAAACTAATTCAAGACTGGTTCAGTTTTATTTTTGTTGGCTCTATCAAATTTTTAAGTACGCATTCTTGTTACTAAAGAAACTAATGTAACACAATTTTGGATTTTTTTAAATTGCCATTGTAATGTATGGTCGGGCATTTGTAAGATTTCTGAAATTATTTCTGCGCATTTCATAAGACCCAAGGCACAATATGACTTTTTTTAAAATTCTTCATTGCCCACAATAGATACACTGAATGCTAAAATAGAAAATTGATATGTTTCTCGTGTGTACAGGGAGGTTCAAAGTTTTGTTCTGCTTTCCCTTATCTTCCTTTTCATATGTATTTTGCTAATGATTTTATAAAGCATGTCAGCCTGTCTACCCTCTAGATTCTACCTAGGAAATTATAGTTTTTCCTTTTAGTCTCAGGGTCTCTCAGCTGTGTCGGTGTTCCTTGAGTAACTGACAGGTAGATTATTGCCCATAATTAAATCCCAGTCCCAGTGCTGTTCTGGGACCAGAGTATGCTAGTTAACCAAGTAACACTCTGACACAGCAATCAGTAGATGCCTAAAGTTCTTTTCTTAAAATAACACTCAGTGATTGAACAAATCTTTTCTGATTTACAAGACAATTATTCTATGCAAGCTATTTTTTAGTCTGCTTTAGCCTTTTTTTGCTTATGGTTTAGATGTGAACCTCAGATTTTTTTTTATTTACTTGATTTTTATTGGTTGAGTCCCTGTAATATTTACATTCATCCTCTAAACCTGTACCAGAAAATGTCTTTGTTTACTGAGCAATATCAACTATCCATCTATTCTTTTCCATTGCAAGGTTTGGAGAGTCAAGGCCCATCCTGGCTGAACTGGAGACGGCTTTGCTTAAACTCCCTATCAAAATCATGTGGTTTTAATTATTAGTAGCAATACATACTCGTTAAATAAAAGAAGAATTTCATATCATTGAGAGGCTTAGTGTCTGAGCTTGGGAGTTCGCGCTTAATGAAGACCATCCTTCTGTGTGTAATATCTTTCTCTGTAAAGAATATGGAGATCTACTTTGTGTTAGCATCTATAGAGAAGAGCTATTTTGATCAAATAGCTATTCTGTGCAGTGGGTACTAAATCATAAAAGTAACCACAAGCAAATCTTGAAAGTGAACCTGTATTTTTTTCCAACCACTCTCTTGCTGCAATCATAACATATTTGAAAAGCATTTAAATTTTACTTAAAGAGTTTTATCTGCAGAGAGCTCTCTCTCCTGACAGCTGATTGCAGGTAGATGTTAATTTGGTTGATTATAAGTGCCATCACAAAAACAAACAGGAAAATAAATCACAGGTATTCATCTTTAAATGTGCTGGTTTAATCTAAGTTTTAACCTGAACAAGTCATTTGACATGGTAGTGCAAAGTGCTTTGAGATAGAAATACGAGAGAAATGTGTGATATAAAATAAAGATTACACATTTGCAGCAGGGACAGTATGATGAGACAGTAGTTAGCAGGGTAGCACTGCTGCTTCTTAACTACAGAGTCTTAGGGTCAAAATCCACTAGAGCATCTTTTTTTGAGAAGTGTGCCCATTTTCCCCATGCTTACACGGGTTTTTCTAAGATTCTCCAGTTTTCATCAGCATCCCAAAGATACGGAAGTTAAGCTGACCAGTAACTCTCAATTGGCCATCTGATTGCAAATATGGATGTCTTTGTGAATGTACCTTCAGATTGCCCATTTTACCATTTAGTTTGCTTCCTACCTTGCACTTGATGCTGATGGAATTGGCTCTGGCACTGGGTAGTTGAGGCTTCGAAAATAACTGAGTGCTTATTATGACTTTATGGAACGCTGTATTTTAGTGTATATACTTTAGAATACATACACATTCAAAAGTTAACCGTAGTTCACTGTGTAACCCTGAGCAAATCACCCAGATAGCATGTATTCTGACTAAATGAATGTTATCACTGTGAAATAACGTATTATAGTGTGTTATTCAAAATGAATGGTGTGGTATAGAAAGATGATTAATTATGACAATTGGAATCATCATACTCTATAATTAAATCATTTTAGTGACAACAACATCCTTCTATTTCATACAAAGAGTGCATTACAGCAGTCACGAACTGACTGCAAAATGACGTATTACTTTTTCTCTATTTGTAAACATTTTTGCAACAATAAAAATATGTCTGGAGCTTTTAAAGTGTGGTAATTAGTATGATATAACCTACTTTATCGGTATGAAAAATTGATATCTCGGGGAAGAAGGTCATAAAAGTATGCAATTACTTCAGCAGATTCCGTTACTTTTCAAAAGGTAACATAAATAACTGCCGGTAATCGAAAACCTTGAAATGGCCACAGCTGTGTAATTTTACCGTCCTTCAGACGACGCGTCTGTATCCCATTTTCTTTTCTTTTTTTAAAGTAAATGAGTGGGACACTTTATTTTGAAGAAAAGATTTGCTGGATCAGTAGTGACAGCTTCATAGGATTAGTGTGGCATTTTTTTTAGAACCGCAAGTATACATAAAGCAATCCTAAATAGATGTAACTTGGAGCGACTCCAGTCAGAAATAGCTTTGTTTTAAAAGAGCTTGGCTCATGGTTATTGTACACTTGGAAGAGCTATGAATCAGAGACTTTGAATTTCATTGGCATCCTTTGACACCTCATAACAAAGAATGTTCAGGTTATGACCTGAATATTCTTCCAGATTTTTCTTCAAAGTTAACATGGGGATTTTTTTAACACAATCAGGCATGTATGATTAAGCTACATAATGTATAAATGTTTGGAAAAACACTTATTCTTTTGGAATTCCTGTTGTTATTAGGATGGAGTTCCAAAAGCTTTCTGAAATCAAACTTATCACAAAATGCTTAAAAAGTTGTGTGACAAGGCTGATAAGTCATACATGTTATGTAATTCTAAAGGACGTGCTGATCATTTTTTAATTTAAAATGTCTTTGGTGGATCATTTGCTTATTGTGCCAAATATTCTAGACAATTTAATGCCTAATAAAAATGTAATACTTGATAGTGCACTGCATGCATCTGGTCAGGATATGTTCCATTTGCTAAACTCTTTCTTTACATCTTTTACATTAAAATGAGATTTTGAACCATAGCAATAGTTTGCCTTAACAGTACTTCCTTGCCATTTTTGTTAATTTATTTCAGTAATTAATTTACTGCATTTGTCCCTTGCTATGCTATTTCTTTCAGGTACCCTAGTCCATGAACATTTGCACAGACACAATATATATATCCATTTTCCTTTATAAAGAAAGAAAGAAGGGGAATCTTAGATAAATGTTAAACAATTTACCTCAACACTGTTGAGTTTATGTGGAGGTCTTTGCATCTGTTTCACAGTGTTCTGAGAGTCATATAAGTCTGTTACAAAAAAGGAAATAGAATATATCAAATTATCAATTTCCTGACATGTTTATATAATTCAGAGTCACTGAGGGAAATGGAACAAATATGGCAAAAATAAATAAATCGGATGTGTTCAGTACATTACTCCCCAATATGAAGTGATTGTTTTATCAGCAAAATGTTATAGGCCAGTGTGAAATGAAATGAGTGTCATATAGTAAGTACATTGTTGAGAAGAACTGAATTCTCCTTCTTCATATATGCTACAATTGGGGCACAATAAAATAAATAATGTTTATAATGAATATTTTCATACATGTGCATCAATGGGTCACCTTCCAGTCTCATCAATGTGGGCTTGAGTATGTGATATTGATGGTCAAGCAAATTGAGCTTTCTAGGTTACTCTTGTTTTTCTTGCTTTAAACCATTCTACCCATTCATAAAGGTTTTGTTGAGTAATGTTGTTTTTCACTTCAGTACTGAGCCAACATCGATCTGTACATTTCAGCAGGTTTTACTTCCTGTGCCCAAAGAAATCTCAAAGACTGTTCAAAAACGGTGCAATCCTCCAGCAGAGTGTCCATTTTAATTTGACTTTGGCTTCAACTAGACTAACAGCAGAGTGCTGCGCTGTGCATGTTAAAACTACCAGTAACCCACTACAAACGTGTTGTATTGTGTCAGCTTCCTTCTGTTGTAGTTATTATTGAATTTTCAAATTGCATTTTCTTTTTGATTTACCCTCTTATTACATTTGCAATGGCTTATAGCATTTAGCAATATTAACAATTGTGCTAAGTTTTCTGCAGAATGAGTTACTTATTTTTAAGTTATTTTGCTGACAGACTTGCAGCCTTCCTGTTGCGGACATGCAAAGTGCCAAAGGACTTTTGTGAGAAAGCACAATTCTGAGGTAAAGACAAGCAGGGGTCAAAAAAGAGTCAAACAAAATTGAGAAACCAAAACCAAAAATGGCTACATGAAATCAAAAATCAAATTCACAATGAAGTTTTAATCAGAATACAAATCTTACAATTAGGGCCTACTTGGAATAAAGCTAACTACCACTAAGGAAAACAAGAGTATTTGAATTCACTGAGTGATAAAGGTAGTACGAGCACATTGCTATATGCTATATAAATAAAATATTTTGTTACTATTATTATACATAATTATATGTATATAATTACTTCCTGTAATGTCAACAGTGTGACAATCCCAGTTATGTGACCAATTTCCAAGTTGTCACATGAACAAAGAAAAACAAGGTGGTAATGAAAAGTAACTTTTTAGTTTCAACATCTATACTAATAAAAGGCAAAGCCCTCACTGACTGAATGACTGACTGACTCACTCACTCACTGATTCACTCACTCACTCATTCTCTGACTCGCTCATCACTAATTCTCCAACTTCCCATGTAGGTAGAAGGCTGATATTTGGGAGGCTTATTCCTTACAGCTTACTTACAAAAGTTAGGCAGGTTTCATTTCGAAATTCTACACATAACGGTCATAACTGGAACCTACTTATGTACATATATACCGGCCATAGCCTGCAGCTCGGTCGCCATGTGAGGCGGAGTTACGTCCCTCATCGTCACACCTCCCACGTAATTGGGTGCCTGCCCATATAAGGCCGTCCATCAGTGGCAATCCAATAGAAACGCTGCCGCTAAATATTCACGGGTGAAGGGCTGTGCTTATGCAGACGAAGATGAGATGGTCAGGGTGTTGTTTGGCACAAACTCAACGAAACTGCAAGAGAAACTTTTAAGTGCCGGGTCTTAGCTAACATTAAATAAAGCCATGGACATCGCACGAGATAGCACAAGCACAGCTGATTACCTTCGATGCATGTACACCGAGCGGCACACGTGAACTGACTGTGAACGCAGTACGCAGACAAAAAGCAACAGCTCCAAAGAGCGCTGAACAAAAAACGCATTACACAATTGAGAAGGCAGCAAAAGAATATGAAGTGAGTGATGCATACAAGCATATTCATAAGTGCAGCTACTGCGGAAACAAAGCACACGGTGGAAAAAGTCAATGTCCAGCTAAAGGAAGACAGTGTAAAAAAAACCTGTGCATGCAGCGTGTCACATCTCAGATAAAGAGGAAGACGAGCTCTTTATTGATGCAGTAAGAAAGGAATCGATGAATGAAACCTGTTATCTTTACAACGGTGGACAAACACGGAATGTAACTTGAACACAACACATCGTACAAATACAAACCTGATTGAAAGAAATAATGATAATCAAGTCCTTGATGATAGCAACAATCATAATAGTCACAAAACAATTACATTGACAATCATGTTATATTATTTTTAAAATGTTCCCTTTTCTTTTTCATAACTTTTTTAACACACTACTTCCCTGCTGCGAAACGTGGTTATTTTGCTATATATATCGAAACGTGGTTATTTTGCTATATATATATATATATATATACCCCGATCTACATACTGTCAAATAAACCACACGCCGTGGTGCAACGCAAGAGACTTCGCCTCTAGCACCGAGGTTCGATTCCTGAGAGGGGGTGCAGTGAGTGTGTACACCTGATTAGCACGTGAATTAGGGCGAAAAACATATTGCATACTCTTTGCATTTGACAGTAAAACTATCTCAATATATATATATATATATATATAAAAAAATATATATATACACACACACATTCATATATATCAGCCTTCCCGATTCATTTTACCTTCACACCCCCTGTGACGGACGAGGCCAATTTCGCACCCCCTTGGTTTGAGAAGAGGTATAAAAAAATATGAGGTCAACGCAGAAAAACAGATCACCAATTGAAACTTTATGAATAATGAATTTTATTCACCATCAATAATTGTTTTGGTAAAGCCATACTCAGTGTAATCCTCCTTCCATTTTCTAATTTTTTCGCGACTTGCCATGATTAAATGAACGGTAAAAAAGTAAGAGCGAAGCAACGGTGACTTATTGAGGCAGGCAAGCAAGAGCACAATAGCACGCGGGCTCGATGTAGTGCGCGTCACGTCGATCTAAAATGCGCGGTCAGAATAGAAAAAATATATCTTTTCAAGTTCTATTTCGATATAAATAGGTTCTATTTAGTCGACAGAAATATCTTTGGTAGGAATGTAAGTTGAATTTAGGGTATTTTGCTAGTCAACTGTAAAAATAACTGCAGACATAGGTTTTTCATTTGCAAAAACCCCAAAACGGACAAAGACACACGTATTGTCAAACTTGATTCACAGAGTCAAGAGATGCACAGGAGACTGGAAAAAAGGAAAAAAAGGAAAAAAAAGGAACCAGGTTTCCAATGTATAAAAACCTTTATTGCTGAACTGGCAGCACATATAATAAAATTGTGTACAGAACCAAGTCAAAAAGGAATTATCTTCAGCAGGCAAGCACATATGTCGCAGTCCAGCTCTGGCTAAAAGAACGCAAAGTCTTCTTCACCAAGCGGGTTCAGTGGCTTGGAAGCAGTAACTGAACTCCCAATGAGGACAGTCGCCACCGTTATGGGCAGCTAAATGGGGGCAACATCGGTCATAATATATATTGGGCTAATACTACACTCAGACACAGACAGACACAGCATAACCCCAAAAACTGTCAAATCATGTTCATGAATGCATGAAATGTGTAACTCTGTTAAAATCAGAATAATTAAATTAATTATGCCAAAATACTTTCCTTATACTGTACAGTATATATCAGTATATATCTGATCTATGTGTAAATCAGAGATAATTTTCCAACCCGCTGAATCCGAACACAGGGTCACGGGGGTCTGCTGGAGCCAATCCCAGGGCACAAGGCAGGAACCAATCCTGGGCAGGGTGCCAACCCACCAGAGGACACACACAAACACACCCACACACCAAGCACACACTAGGGCCAATTTAGAATCACCAATAAACACCATACTATTTAGATGTAAAACAAAGGGAATTTGCCTTCTGGAATACTTTTCAAATTTTATCTGCCTGCCTTTAGTTTGTTGAACCACTTTGAAAAATTTGCCATTTGCAAACCTCCAAGTGCTTGATCACTTGCTCTTTTTCCTTACTGCTTTTTAAAATTGGAGGTGGGGCTCGATGGCGAGCGCCTGGTGGCCGGGCCTGCACCCATGGGGCTCGGCCGGGCACAGCCCGAAGAGGTAACGTGGGTCCTCCTCCCCATGGGCTCACCACCTATGGGAGGGGCCAAGGAGGTTGGGTGCAGTGTGAGTTGGGTGGTGGCCGGCGGGACCTTGGCGGTCTGATCCTCGGCTACAGAAACTGGCTCTTGGGACGTGGAATGTCACCTCTCTGAAGGAGCTTGAGCTAGTGCGCGAGGTCGAGAGGTTCCGGCTAGATATAGTCGGACTCACCTCGACGCACAGTTTGGACTCTGGAACCAATCTCCTTGAGACAGGCTGGACTCTCTACCACTCTGGAGTTGCCCCCGGTGAGAGGCGCCGAGCAGGTGTGGGCATACTTATTGCCCCCCGACTTGGAGCCTGTGCATTGGGGTTTACCCCGGTGGACGAGAGGGTGGCCTCCCTCCGCCTTCGGGTGGGGGGGAAGGTTCCTGACTGTTGTTTGTGCATATGCCAACAGCAGTTTGGATTATCCACCCTTTTTGGAGTCTCTGGAGGGGGTGCTAGAGGGCATACCTTCTGGGGATTCCCTCGTTTTGCTGGGAGACTTCAATGCTCACGTGGGCAATGACAGTGAGACCTGGAAGGGCGTGATTGGGAGGAATGGCCCCCCCCCGATCTGAACCCGAGCGGTGTTTTGTTATTGGACTTCTGTGCTCGTCATGGATTGTCCATAACAACACCATGTTCAAGCAAAAGGGTGTTCATATGTGCACTTGGCACCAGGACACCCTAGGCCTCAGGTCGATGATCGACTCTGTGGTCGTGTCGTCGGACTTGCGGCCATATGTCTTGGACACTTGGGTGAAGAGAGGGGCGGAGCTGTCAACTGATCATCACCTGGTGGTGAGTTGGCTTCGATGGTGGGGGAAGATGCCGGTCAGACCTGGGAACGGCTGGCAGAGTCCCCTGTCAGAAGTAGCTTCAACTCCCACCTCCGGCAGAACTTCAACCACGTCCCGAGGGAGGTGGGGACATTGAGTCCAAATGGGCCATGTTCCGTGCCTCTATTGTTGAGGTGGCTGACCGGAGCTGTGGCCGCAAGGTGGTCGGTGCCTGTCGTGGCGGCAATCCCCGAACCCGCTGGTGGACACCGGCGGTGAGGGATGCCTCAAGCTGAAGAAGGAGTCCTATAGGACTTTTGTCCTGTGGGTCTCTGGAGGCAGCTGATAGGTACCGCAGGCCAAGCGAACGCGGCCGGTTGTTGCTGAGGCAAAAACTCGGGCATGGGAGGAGTTTGGAGAGGTCATGGAGAACGACTTTCGGACAGCTTCAAGGAGATTCTGGTCCACCGTCCGCGTCTCAGGAGGGGGAAGCAGTGCAGTGTCAACACCGTGATATGGTGGGGATGGTGCGCTGCCTACCTCGACTCGACGCTGGGTCGGGGGAGGAGTACTTCGAAGACCTCCTCAATCCCACTAACATGCCTTCCAATGAGGAAGCAGAGCCTGGGGACTCTGAGGTGGGCTCTCCCATCTCTGGGACTGAAGTCACCGAGGTGGTCAAAAAACTCCTTGGTGGCAGGGCCCCGGGGGTGGATGAGATACGCCCGGAGTTCCTTAAGGCTCTGGATGTTGTAGGACTGTCTTGGTTGACACGTCTCTGCAACATCGCATGGACATCGGGGACAGTGCCTCTGGATTGGCAGACCGGGGTGGTGGTCCCCCTCTTTAAAAAGGGGGACCGGAGGGTGTGTTCCAACTATAGAGGGATCACACTCCTCAGCCTCCCTGGAAAAGTCTATTCGGGGTTCTGGAGAGGAGGGTCCGTCAGATAGTCGAACCTCGGATTCAGGAGGAACAGTGTGGTTTCCGTCCTGGTCGCGAACAGTGGACCAGCTCTTCACCCTTAGCAGAGTCCTGGAGGGTGCATGGGAGTTTGCCCGACCAGTCTACATGTGTTTTGTGGACTTGGAAAAGGCATTCGACCGTGTCCCTCGGGGAATCCTGTGGGGGGTGCTCCGGGAGTATGGGGTACCGGACCCCCTGATAAGAGCTGTTCGGTCTCTGTACAACCGGTGTCAGAGCTTGTCACCGATTCTGTTCATAACTTTTATGGACAGAATTTCTAGGCACAGCCAGGGTGTTGAAGGGTTCCGGTTTGGTGGACTCAGGATTGGGTCACTGCTTTTTGCAGATGATGTTGTCCTGTTTGCTTCATCAGGCCGTGATCTTCAGCTCTCTCTGGAAGCGGCTGGGATGAGAATCAGCACCTCCAAATCCGAGAGCATGGTCCTCAGCCGGAAAAGGGTGGAGTGCCCTCTCAGGGTTGGGGGAGAGATCCTGCCCCAAGTGGAGGAGTTCAAGTATCTCGGGGTCTTGTTCACGAGTGAGGGAAGAATGGAGCGTCAGATCGACAGGTGGATCGGTGCAGCGTCCACAGTGATGCGGGCTCTGCATCGGTCTGTCGTGGTGAAAAAGGAGCTGAGCCGTAAGGCAAAGCTCTCAATTTACCAGTCGATCTACACTCCTACCCTCACCTATGGTCATGAGCTATGGGTAGTGACCGAAAGAACAAGATCGCGAATACAAGCGGCTGAAATGAGTTTCCTCCGCAGGGTGTCTGGGCTTTCCCTTAAAGATAGGGTGAGAAGCTCAGTCATCCGGGAGGGGCTCAGAGTAGAGCCACTGCTCCTCCGCATCGAGAGGAGTCAGATGAGGTGGCTCGGGCATCTGATCAGGATGCCTCCTGGACGCCTCCCTGGTGAGGTGTTCCGGGCATGTCCAACCGGGAGGAGGCCCCGGGGAAGACCCAGGACACGCTGGAGGGACTATGTCTCCCGGCTGGCCTGGGAACGCCTTGGGATTCTCCCGGAAGAGCTGGAAGAAGTGGCCGGGGAGAGGGAAGTCTGGGCCTCTCTGCTTAAGCTGCTGCCCCCGCGACCCGACCTCGGATAAGCGGAAGAGGATGGATGGATGGATGGCTTTTTAAAATTATCTTTATTTTCTTCAGTCCAAAAACCTCATCCTCAGTAGGTCTCCTTCTCTGTGCCTGGGTAACTCACTTCTCATTTTACCTTCACAAGACAAGATGATAGAAGCCAACTGCCTGTCCAAAAACTAGCTGCTTCCATTTTGCCACTCTTACCCTGTGGAAAAAAATCTTTATTTAACAATACACCTGTTTAGGTTTCATTTTTATAAAAGTCTTTTATTTTCTTTACTGCCTTTTAAAGTACAGGCTTTCATAAAGTGCTTTTCAAGTATGGTAGAGAACACCATTTTTACATAGATAAATATTTACACATTTGGATCACAGGCAGATGAAATGTACAGCTTGGTGGGAACTGTTCCTGCAGTTCTTTTTGTGTTTATTCTTACATCTATAAATATTCTGAACGCTCTAGATCAGCATTTGAGTGTCTAAAATTTGCAAGGTAACCATGGTATTTATGTCTTTAACACAGCAGTTTACATGCTTTCAGCATTTCAAACTTTGGTCCCTGTAAAAGAGAATATGCAAAGTACAAGATCGACATCTGGGTGGAAAAGCACACAACAGCTGCAGGAGATCTAACACAAGGAAAACAAACAAGTACGCTCCTGAACAGAGATGCAGTGTCCCTTTGGCACAACACCATTTCATAGATCTTTGTAATGCAACTGATGATTAATCCTAAAATGCTGGTGGATTGACCAAAGAAGAAAAATGCATGCTGACTATATAATTCCATGCCTTGCTTTTCATATGACACAGACAGCAAAATCAGAGTTTGTGTTGTGGAGGAGGAGTGATGCTGTGAGAGGCCGCTAACCTGCTTATATAAGGATTGATTTTTGGAATTATTTGTGCTAAGGGATGACAAGCTTGATCACAGAAAGCTACTGTGATAGCAGTTTTCCATTGGGATTAACTTCTGTTTTAGCTAAGATAATACATAGTATCTATTCCTATTTATTTATTATCTCATAACTACCCCAAGAAAACACCTTCTCAAAATTAAGTTATTTTTGGAAAAGCAGATTTGAGTTTTCTAATCTATTGTTCTCTTTTGCCATCAAAGATGTCTGTTAACTGTTTTAATTCGAAAGAGCTTACAAGATTATTTTCTTGGAAGCACTAGTATAGATACACAATGTTTGCTAAGAATTTTAAAAGAAATCAATTGTTAGGTAAAACAAGTAGCCAGATTAAGATTTAATTCAGTCATTCATTGTCTGAAGCTGGTTTTTGCTGTTCATGGATGTAAAATGACAATAATATGAGTAAGGGTTGCCCATCCAGGATAGCTAGTGGTTCCTTTCCTGGATGGGAAGTCAAGTAATGAAAGGACAATAACATATTCCCTCACCTCCGTTGACTTCTGCCAGATTGCCTGGGAGTTATATTCTTATTAGACAACCATGTTCACCCCAGATGGTTTTGATTTCTTTGGGAGAGTTCTTAAGGTGCCTTATTATTTCTATTAGTATCCAGTTGACCTGCTAGTGCTTCTAAGTATGTCCCTTTAATACCAGAAGTAGTTTAAGATCAGTCTAAAAGTAACCTCTGCTCTCCCACTATAGGAACTTGGTGTTTGGAGCTGAGAAGAGGCCAGGACATACCTGGAGTAGAACAGAGCCAGAGGAGAAGGAAAAAGGTTGGAGGTAGCAGGCAGAAAGAAAAATTTGAATTTGTTCAGGTAGGGAAGAACAGGAACGACTGTATAGTTTAATCGTATAAGAAATGTGAATGATGGACTGTGTAGTTAAGCCAATAAGACGTGTGAATTTGGATTCCTCATGTTTTAAACAATACCCATCCCTCTATGGTACCTTTCTGTATGCTGTTTGTTATGTGAGTTATTAATTAAATCTGTCTTGATATTGTACCATGGTATTATTGTTTGGTGAAGTTCTGGGTGAAGGGCATGGTCAAGAAAAGCCTCAGAGTGCCATTACAGCTGAATTCAGGCTTGTAGGCTTGAAAATGCAAGGAATATTCAAAAATACTTAGTAGAAAAAGATACATCTGTGTTCCACTCTAAATCGGTAATAAAAAGCAGTTCCAATGAAATATACAAATACAAGATTTTTATTAATAAAAATAGAGGGTTAAGAAGTGAAAAAGAAAGAATGAAACAGACACCAATCAGCATTTACCTATCGACACCAAGGCCTACCTTTACAGAGGTTGTGTAGTCAAACTATTTTGGGAGCAGCCTGTCTACTTCCATGACAATCTCTCTCTTTGTCTATCTATTTATCTTACCTGCCTCCTTCTCTTGTGTTTCTCAATGCACTTTCCACCAACAATCATGCTGTGGCTTCCTCCAGCCACCTCATATTCAATACAAAGTGGTGGAAATTGAAAATTCAAACCACACTGGGATTCACATCCATGAAATTCTTTAGATTATTTCCAGGCATTGGGTAGCCCCTAATTCATTTCCTGCCCTGTTTCTGTTTAAAGCCCCACCAGTTATCTGATCTTGGCTAAATACAGGAAGGCACAAAATTTCCTATATTTGCGCTCTTGCTCTACCTTACTTTGCAAAAGGAGTCAGTGTCAAATGCTCTGCAAGTCTTCCTAGGCCATAAAAAACCAATTCCTATGTAATACTAATATTATACAAAGAGTTCCATGACCTCTAGTAGCACATGGGTAGAGACCTGCCATACACTTCCATGAAGTGCAAATCCCCCCTGAAATTTCCCAGCTCTGCTTATCACAGGTCATCTATTCCTTATGTTACGTCTTCCCCTCTGAATTGCATAGTATCTTCTCAACAACAACCAGCATCCAGGGTTCTGGTCAAGGCACTGAGATGACAAAACTAGTGACAATATGAACATGCAGACCTCAGATTTAGAAAGGGCCTGACAAAACCCTCAGAGAATTAACAGGGAAAGCACATAAATCTAGAGGCCTGTACTAGATGGTGTTAACATTTAGGAGCTCATTCTTTCACTTTTACTGTATGCTCTCTTCACCACTAATTTAATATAAGGATAAGTTCACTATTTTATACCATGTTTTTCACAGTCATGGAATACATTACCAGGTTGAGGATCACTTGTCGGGATGTGGATTGATATCCAGTCCATTTACCAAACCTGCTTATCCAGAGATGGGTCACAGGGAAGCTGAAGCCTAACCCAGCAAGGGCACAAGGCAGGGATAATCCCTGGACATTCCTTCACATTGTGGATACACACAGCCCAGGTCAATTTAGCAATGCTAGTTCACCTGACCTGCACTGACCTTAAAATATTAAACAAAAATATGTTTCATTACCTAAAGGTATGTCCAAAGGTGCTATTACGGCTTTATTTTTAATATCATATTATACAGTAAACCATTTTAATTTCATGACATTTTGTTTAAGTCATTTCTTATTCACAAGACAATAAAAATGACTGGAATAGTCACAGGTAAATGACTTTCATATGAATTTTAAAGGATGTGCTTTGTTCTTGCTTGATGGAATGCAAGGCCATCAATTGTGATGTTTCTTTATTATTCCACTTTCTGCATGAATGCAATGAATACTGAAAGTAATTTTTTTTTTATTTGTATGGTAAAATTTCACATTTTCAGAATTTTTTTAATTTCATTATTTTTGTGTAAGATTTATGAAAAAGTAACATAATACAATGTCTAGTCTTTAATATATAGTGCCTTGATTGGCCAGGATAATGGGGGGAAAAGGGCACCAGATAACCACAATATATTGATTAAAGGAATGTTTTTATAAACCTGATGCTTAAAACACAGTGTGATGATGGCTTTATAATTGTCATTCTACAGGTTCACCTGCAGATTTCATTTTACAACGTGTACTACTTTTATTTATGCTTTGTTCCATTTGAACTGGGGAGATGACTTTCTAAGTTCCTAGCAGGAAGTTTGAACTGGAACACCCCCACAAGATAGATATTCTACTCAGAAAGTCGATAGAGCCTCACCCACCTCAACCTCAAAATCCAAGATGGCTGCAACATGTGTTTTTAGTATTGTAGTATCGTACTGTTTATTAGCATGTCTATTTGTTTCTCATTAAGTCAGTCATACACAGTACTGTCCAACCTATCTCTGGACATGCTATGGTGTTTGGATGTGCAAAATACTATATGATGCATTGTTATCTACTGGTATTTCAGCTATAGATGTGAGCAACACTGGAGCACGCCAAGGAATAATCATGTCTCCTTTTCCCTTTACTCTGTACACCTCGGACTATAAATATAACAGCAGGTGATATCACTTGCCAAAATTCTCAGATGATTCTGCACTTATGGGATGTATTGATGAGGTGGATTAAACGGAGTATAGGAATCAGGTGGAGAACTTTGTTTCTTGGTACAAAGAGAATTGTCTGCATCTTAACATCAGCAACTGCAGCTCCATCAGGAGATATTAAAACTTTGGTTGGTTACTCAGAAATCGAGCCCAAAAGTATAGTCAACCATATTTAGCTTGAACTCCCATTCAGCTGTAGTCTTCAGAATGAGTCGCTGTGTTGACCGCATCATAGACGATATCAGTATCCTAAGTCAGAAAAAACTGCATTAAAGAACATTTACTGTAAATATTCCAGTTCTATCACTGTATTATCCATCCATTATCCATTTCAATTTTTAATTAACTTCAGCAACTCTGGCTAGACAAAGATCATTCAGGATGAGTGAAGTTTTCTTATTTGAAATCCTAAACAAAATTATAAAAATGTACATTATTCATATTTCGTTTAGCAGACTTAAGATAACCAAGTTAACCTTTACTAACCTTAACCATGTAATAGTTAAGTAAACATTTGGTAACGTTATAGTCTGACAAGCCCAGAATGACCAATTAGAATACAGTACAGTCAAAGTGTTTTTTACATAATTAAATATGCTGAAAAACAAATATATCTTCTAAACCATCTTTCTTTTTCTTAGATGTTTTTGAGTTGGGCTTCATATTTGTTCAGTTGTTTGTATTCCAAAAAAGCAAAAACAACAAAGGTTTTCCTGGAAGCATCCACAGTTGTTTTCTGAATGTTTTAATGGAGCAGAGTCACATGTGGGTGTAATGTCATTCCCGGGTTTTTAAGTAATCAACAGAAGTTGGGACACCTGTGCAAATTGTTTGCTTCAACTTGCAGCAGAACACTTGTAGGTTGTAACCTATTAGTTGATCCCTGAAGAAACTCTATTTGTAATATTCTGAAAACTTTTTTTTCAGTTTTGCTAACCTAAACTTTAAATTTAAACCTTAGGCAGTTTAAGGCTTACCTTTTCACCATTTTAGGTCATTCGTTTCATTTTAAGTGTTTATGTCTGATGAAAAACTGGTAAAACTGAGGTGTTCTAGAACCTTTGACCCAGTAATGTCACGTGTATTATGCTTCCTATTGATCATACCTAGCAACAACATAGCAACAGTCAAATGATTTGTATCTGTATGCAAAACAATATGGCACTATAGAAGAAATCATTTCATGTTTAAAAATATGTCAAAATAAAAATACACTTAACCAATATGTTGAGTGGCCTCCAAATATATATATTTTAAATATTTTTAGAGACCAAGAAACAGCTGGAAAAAAACAGAAACCAGATCATGACAGGCATGAGCTCATCAAAGCAATTAAAAAAGATAAATATTCAATATTGGAATAAGCTGGACACTCAGTGTAGCAGCATTAATGATTTGTGTATACTTTGGCAGAGTCTACATTTGATTGCAAAACTAAAGTCTAATCCAATTGCATACACGTTTTCTCAGATGAGCTTAATACTTTTTAAGCCTACTATAATCGAGAAAACAATGTGCATTCTATGTGACAGCTTACAAAATTGCTTCTGTGTTCTGTGAATGATGTAAGGAGGGTTTTCAAAAGAGTCATTGCCCATAAGCCATTTGGCTTGAATGGAATTTCAGGACCCATTTTAAAAACATGTAATGACCCATTAATTGGTGTTTTCATAAACATCTTCAGTGAAGCAGTGAGAGAATCTGCAGTTCTGACCTAAGACATTTTATCAAGAAGAAGACAAGAAATTATCCTTGTACCAATGATTTTAAATATGAATTGTTTCAATGATTACTGACCAGTGGTATTCACTCCCACTGCAGTGAAATGCCATAATAAACACAAAATATTCCAGAGCGTTTCAAGTACTTCCAGCTTTCATATTGCTGATCCACAGAGGATGCCACATTTCTAGTACTTCAAACCATGCTGGCACACCTGCATTATAAAAAAAACTGCTATATAAGAACACTATTTATAGACATTAACTTGGCCTTCAACATGGTTATGCCAACAAAGCTTATTATCAAGCTGCTAGAGCTAGGACTTCTTGCCACTCTCTGCAGCTGGACTTCAGGATTTCTTAAATAGCAGATCCCAACAAGTGTCTCAACACTATTATAAAATTTGTTAACAATGCCACCATCCCCATTAATGATAAGGAGACAGTTTACAGAGAAAACATCTGCTTTCTGACACAGTGGTAACAAGATTTCCCTTATGTCAGAAAAAACAAGGCAGTGGTCATAGACGTTCGGGGGCAGGAAGTACACCGTATGCCCATCTAAATCAGATTGGATGCTGTGAAGAGGGTTAGCAGCTTTAAATTTCATGGAGTGAATGAGCTGAAGTGGAGAGAACAAACTTCTGCTACCATGAAGACGTCTCACCAACACATTTACTTTCTTACATGTCTGAGGCTTGATAATTTTTATATTTGCATGGTTACTGGCTACATTGTAATAGAGCTACATGTATGTGTTTAATGCTGTTAAAACATAATGATTTCTTTATGCTTACATCTGTATTCCTTTCATACTTTTAAATAGAAGAATGTAAAACAGTACTAAAAGGATAGGTAACTGCAAGAATATATCTGAGAGGCCTCTGTAGCTACACCTGTGTTACAGAAAAAGAGGCAGAATGTATAGTGGAGGTTTTTGAACTGAAGGAGGGAGGATTAAGAGAATAGAAAACTTTGAATCAAAGCCATTAAGGATTTATTCCAAGTAATATCATACTATTCCTACTGAGGATTACTTTCACATAGAGGAGAAACTTTGAACAATCATTGTAGAAGTCGCAAGTGGAAGTATAAAAGTCTGTGAGCAATAGAGAGTGTGCCCTTTGGGATCGCTTTTCAAACTACATCATGATTTTCTAAAGGATTCTAAATTCAGCTTATATTAAGATAGTAAAATAAAGGTGGTGGGGCAGTTTGTTATTTGTTCTGTTGTTTTTGCAAATAACTATGTGTTTTCTTTTGTTGTTGCTGTTTTTGGTCAAAGGCATTGTTTAAACCAACCAGATTCAAGGTAGAAAGTTTATAAATCCAGTAAGTTTCCCCACATAGAAGTTGCTTACAGAAATTGTCCCATCTGGGATGTATTTTGACAATTTCCAAAACACTAAATTTTAAACCTGTGATAGAGGGGGTTTGTGGTTGTTAAATTTATGAAAAGAGGATTTTTTGTGAAAGTGGATTTATAAACTTTCTACCATGAATCCAGCTGCTTTAAAGAAAATCGTTGACCCCTCTTATATCCTGTAAAGTGGACTTGAATAAATGACAAGTTGGAAAACACCTTCAAACTAATAAATCAACTTTCCTCCAAAAATGACCAAATGGACATTCAGTAGAGTTACAAGCAAAATATGACAACGCTTTCAAATGAAAAGGAGTATAAAGTTCAAGGGACCTATGCTCACAGAAGTTAGGCGATGTGTTTTGCAATTTAGCATTTCCTAAAATAAAGGTCTAGTAACAGTGGCACAGATGAACCATCTATTAGCAAACGCAAGTGCTAATCTTTGAGGTACAGTGCTGATGAATAGTGATACTTCAGTTGTCAGCACTGCAGGAGTCTTTGAGAAGAAAGAAAGACCTGATTTGGCATGCAGTGTTATAATCTGCCTCATTAATGGTAATAGGCTCTGTCTTGTCTAATGCTACTTTATCCAATGATCTAAGTGAAGATGACTTTTGTAACATAGGTAAGTGTTTTCATCATATGCCTTGAATAATAAAACAAAGGTCCTGAATTTGTATGGAAAAAAACACATCTAGTGTATACTTTCTGGCGAAACAACTGTTAAATTGTAAGCATAAACTATTCACAGATGAAGAGACTGCTTATCCAAATATTATATTATAAAGACAAATAGCTTGCAGTTTTTATGCATAGTTTTGATTATTTATTTTTTAAATAAAATACTGTAAAGCTAGCAGACTTGAGGCAGAAAGAGTATAGGGTAACCAGCAGCCCCCCATTTAATCCAAGGTGGAAGTTGGGCAAAAGTAACCAAAAAAAGCATGAGGCGGTGTTAAAATAATGAAAAGAAAGGTGTGCTTTTGAATGGTCCAACTCAGTCGCCGGTTATCATAAAACTGACTGCCTCCTTCCAGTCTCATGTAGTTTCTGGAAGGGGCAGGTCCCAGTGACGTGGACCCAGAAGTGCCATCACTCATCTTCAAAGCAAAGTTCTCCTGAACTGAGGGTAGAAAGAGATATTACATTAACAAGGGTGCCCCCTCTCATCCCTGGGTGGTATCGCGGACCTACATAGAGCCTTGAGGATGCCTTTTACTCGCATGTGCCTGACAATACAGTTAGATTTGTCTATACCATCACTAAGAAAAAAAAAAAATTAAACACTAGCATTAATCAATCAATATGCTCACATTTTATATCTTTAGATCTAGCATCCTAGGTTTAATGTGTTGAGTTTGCCTGTGCTCCCACTGTCTGTTGGGCTTTTCTTCAGGAAACTTCTGTTTTCCTCCCATATCCCCAAACCTGTGCTAGTTAGGTTAATTGCCTGTATGGGCCTCTGTGTGTATGAGTAGGCCCTGTGATGTACTAGCAGCCTGTCTAGGGATGTTCAAAAGCCTTTCACCCATCTCTTCTAAGCATATGTTATATTAAAAGAAGAAAATCAACTGTTATTATTAGTTAAGTGTATTATGGTTGCCTGCGGTGAACTAGCGCCCTGCCCAGGGTTTGTTTCCTGCCTTGTGCCCTCTGTTGGCTGGGATTGGCTCCAGCAGACCCCCATGACCCTGTAGTTAGGATATAGCAGGTTGGATAATGGATGGATGGATTATGGTTGCAATAATTTTAACTTGAGAATGATTTGATGTTTTAAGTTGAATATTGAGGGAATAAAACTGAAATCAATGTAACTTAGTTAATTCTACTTAAGGTTTCATGCTTACTGTATAAAGCTTACATATTTCCTTATATAATGATTTATTCTATCTCAGATAGATACAGTATGTTCTGCCCAACATGAGTTTCCCTGTTAGGCTTCAGGATGAGAATTGTGGTTAGAGAGGTCCACGGCTCTGGCACATTTGTAAATATATAATTAATTGCTGTCACTCGCGTCTTTGAATGAGGTGTGGTAGCATTACGGGAGTGATAGCCTGTGACCCCAATTAGCGCTGGAGCCGTGACTGCCACAGGTGAGCCTCACCCTTGTTTCAAAAGGAAAGCACAAGGCGTTGGATTGGGAGAAAAGGGCAGAGGAGAAAATAGAACACCAGAAAAACAAGGGAGGAAGGAAAGAGATCAAACAAGACTGAGCCTGTGAGAGCAAGTGAAGGTGTTACTTGATCAGCCTGTATGGAGGAGTGAAGGCAGCATGGTTGTTGGCCCTGCAAAGGAACGAAGAATAGGCATTTCAAGGGCTATTCGTCCCCACTGATTTTTGTTGGTAGAGTGAGGGTGATTGTGGTGACATCCTGCCCCAGGGATTTGAGGTACAATGAAAGAAACATGAAGGATGATGGGAGAATAACTCAGCTGGGGGTCTGGTGAAAGAGGACTGCGGCTGCTGGTGTCTCCACTGGGTGTGTAAACCGGGAAACAAAGAAAGTTAGATGAGCTGGACTAAAGGAGAAAAGAAAATGGGGATAGAGCTAAAGCAGGGTGAGAGAGGCAACACGGTGATGGGCAGAAAGATATATGTATGGATTATTTAGTACTATGGGGAAGAAGCATTGCACTATTTATTGGGAGGCTACTTTTTTGGTGTTGTTTTGAATTAAAGCACTGGTACCCGTTCACACCACCACTGCTGACTGTGTATGTCCTCACTTGTTGCGGTGCATCCCTTGGTTATGTTACAGGTGATGCGGATTTAAGAGGCACTCAAGAGGGCTACCATGAGTGTGGAGGCAACCTGCACTGTCACAAACAATGTTTGTTAACATGCAAAAAAAATATGCAGTATATAAAGCTATAAAAGCTAAATGTAAGGGGGTAACTAGGTTAGTTGCAGCTCTCCCTTGGGAGGGCCACATAATTTCCTTCAATTTACAAAACCAATTCCAAATATCTATATAATAATATTTAATGTGGTTGCCTTCTCCCACTGATTGTCTAAGAAAGACGTTCTCAGCCTGTGGCCAGGCTTCAGTTGAATACATGACCCACACAGGCTACTGGATGTTACAGAGTTACAGTTGCAAATCAATTGCAGTGATCATTCCTTTGCATGTTTATTTTTAGTGAATGTTTAACAGCGCAATATATATAGAGGTTTGTAATCCTTTCATAATCTGTGTGTCAAATCAGTTTATTAGAACATTGTTCTTCAGATTCAATAAAAAATTCAAATGCCATGAGTACAAGTCATATTGTGTTTAATTAGTGGGTTATTATGTAGGCAACAGTTTTTGTCAGTTTTAAACACTGTAAATGTCTCTAAAGAAACTGGAAATGCAGAAATTATTCTGTCTATCTAAATTAATAAGATCTATAGTATTTTCAGTGCAGTCATGAAGTGTAGTAGCCGTTTATTGACTGATAATGTATTTAAAAATTAGGAGATAAAGATGGGGTGAATTATGCCATGTTTTTTGGTCCAACAGTAATCTGAAGTGCAGAACTTTGTTGTGCCATCACACACCTATTTTTTAGTACAAGAATAAATCTTCTCTGGGCATAATTGGAAAACTCACTAATATGTTTACAATTTATAGAAAGTTGACGACAATTTAGAAAGCTATTCAAGTAAATTGTAAAGGGTATTTATAATTATTAATTAAACTGGATGTGGGGGTTGGTTTTGTTGCAAAAAAAGTTGTTCTACTTTCTCTTGATTCAGTAATCTTCTTCATTTGTATTTTTATTAAGATTTTGTTTCAAAAATGATTAAATAGTTTTTGATATCATTACCAGGTAAATATTTTATGTGTAAGCCTAAAATGTAGTGTCCTTTTTAAGGAAACATGTTGATGTCTGAATTACAGCTTCATTAGCCATCGTTTCACATTCAGTATGAGAGGGTTGCAATGCCTTATTGCATCTTATGATTGGGCTGTCATATAAGCAGAAAAATTTCTGTCATGCCAGAAATTTCAGTTGGCTGTCTTGTAGTGTTAGCAGTCTCACAAGATGATTTTATGAAGTCGCCAACAAGGTTCCCAAAATTCCAAGTTTAGCTATTGCAGTGAGTGTACACATGGCAACAATAATAACCACTTGTGAAGAAGATCAAAAAACACTTTCACATAATCTTTCCATATAACAATTACTTCAAAAGGTTAGCCATTTAACATATTGAATTTGATTTTGAAGAGAACAATTATAGCAGCAGTGAAAAATGACTGGTATTGTGTTTCACACTGCTGAAGTATAGTTGATAGACATTGTACATTGGGCATTGCCTGTGTCGTGCTCATTTTCACTTTTTTGATAACTATAATACAGCAACACACATACAACTAATTGGCAGATAAGAAAAGTATCTTAGGAAACATTTCAAAGGACCAAAAAAAACCCACATACAATAGTAATTTACATAGATTAATTTTCTCTGTAAAACTTACAGTATTGTCCAGGCCTTCCCAACATTCACTTGTCCAGTTATGCATTTTATCTTTTCTTTGTAGTTTCAGAGCATGGTTCTGCACATTTTTAAAAGCTTTAAAGTAAAGCTTTACTGTAAAATGTCACTAGATAAAACTGACAGTCTCGGCCATTAAGCACCTACATCATTCAACAACATTTATTTATATAGCATGTTTTCATACAAATGATGTAGTTCAAAGTGCTTTACAAGATGAACGAAGAAAAAATATGAAAATAAAATTAGACAAAGCGCTGCTGCCTCGCAGTTCAGAGACCTGGGTTCGTTTCCTGGGTCCTCCCTGTGTGGAGTTTTCATGTTCTCCCCGTGTCTGTGTGGGTTTCCTCCAGTTGCTCCGGTTTCCTCCCACAGTCCAAAGACATGCAGGTTAGGTGCATTGGCAATTCTAAATTGTCCCTACTGTGTGCTTGGTGTGTGCGCGCACCCTGCGATTGGTTGGCACTCTGCCCGGGGTTTGTTTCCTGCCTTGCATCCTGTGTTGGCTGGGATTGGCTCCAGCAGACCTCCGTGACCCAGTGTTAGGATATAGCAGGTTGGATAATGGATGGAAATTAGACAATACTAATTAACACAGAATAAAGTAACGTCCATTGGCCAGGAAGGACAGAAAAAACAAAAAAAAAAAACTCCAGAGGGCTGGAGAAAAAAACAAAATTTGCAGGGGTTCCAATGCCCTTAGACTGCCCAGCCCCCTCTAGGCATTGTACCTAACATAAATGATCTCAGTCAGTCCTCATGGTTTTCAGGCTTTACATGGAAGAACTTGATGATGATGGTCATGTGGACCTCTGGCCTTTAATCCATCAATGTACGGACTGCACGGTGCTTTGATCAGGTGTTGATTCCACAGAAAAGCAGAAAGAGAACAGTAGAGAAAGTAGGAGTAAGTACGGATTTCGGAGCCATGAAAAAAATCAATTAAATGCATATACAGAATTTCAGGGTTACACTAAAATGAAGCTATGAGAAAGCCATGTTAATATAATGGGTTTTTAGCAGTTCTTTAAAGTGTTCCACAGTATTAGCCTGGTGAATTTCTATCTGTAAGCTATTGCAGACTTTAGGTGCATAACAGCAGAAGGCTGCCTCACCACTTCTTTTAAGTTTAGCTCTTGGACTTATTGTATAAGCAGACACTCATTTAAAGATCTAAGGTTACGATTTGGAGTGTAAGGTGAAAGGGCGTTCAGAAATAAAGGCTGGAGTGAGATTATTTAAGGCTTTGTAAACCATAAGCTGTATTTTAAAGTCTATTCTAAATGGCACAGGTAACCAATGTAGTGACATCAAAATCGGAGAGATGTGCTCAGATTTTCTTTTCCTAGTTAAGATCCTGGCAGCTGCATTCTGCACTAGTTGCAATCGATTGATGTCTTTTTGGGTAGTCCTGAGAGGAGTGTGTTACAGCAATCTAGTCAACTAAAAAGAAAAGTGTGAACAAATTTTTCAGCATCAAAATCTAAGTCTATATCATTGAAGCAAGATAATGTGTTAATTTCATTTGCATTCAGCTAAACAAAAATTCAAGCCATCTGAGTTAAGGATATTTAGTATTACCTTACTAATCACAGGACAAATCTATTAAAAGAATGTATTAATATTTTTAATATAAGTTTAATTAATTCACTGTTTTACCTCAATGAAGTGGTTAACAAATGAACAAGAAGTATTACTTTTTACAATTCTACTTATTAGCACTGTGCAAATTAATAATAATAATTATTATTATTAATACAGTATATAAAAAATACAAATAATGTGAAAATTATCACCATGTCTTATCCGAAAAATCTCACATTCTAATTTACAAAAGAAAGACTAGGGAAAACTGGAAAGCTGGAAAGCAAATGCGTTTTGATGTTATAATATAGCCAAAGTGTACTGCATATATTTTGGGTGATCAAGGCATTCTGTGATGTAGTTTTCTGCTCTGCCATTCTATGACACAGAAATTTAATTATTTCTGGACCAAGAAGAAACACTTACTGAACATTTTCATCACGGGAAGGTCAAAGTGACATCTTCACTAATATGAATTAATGACAGCTGTAGTTGCATTTCTATAATTCACTTGATAACCATATGCAATTTCACCACCCACTTGTGAGATACTGATGCATCAGACTAAGTCACTAAGTCTCTGAATCCTCTGTAAAAGGGCATCTTACAATATATACATTATTTTCCTATTGGTATAAATGGACACTGTACACTACACATTTACATTTGTAGTACAAGAAAGTGTTTATTAAGTAAAATTACATTGGCATTTAAAACATTTAGACCTACATAAAATGATCACTGACAACTAGTAACTAAAAGCTTGTTTTCTTACTTGTGGTAATTTAGCTCATATCTCCAAAATAACATTACAAATTCACTCTTGCTTCTACAGCATTGATCACAAGGCAGGAATCAATCCTGGATAGTATGCCTGTCCACTGCAGAGTATACCTTAGGCATCAATTCCATCTATCCATTGTCAAAAAAGTCAGGCTTTGTCTGGCAGACTGGCCGGGATGGTTGGTGTTTCCATAGAGGTTTGGGAGGCCATTATAAGGATTGAACAATGGGAGATTGCCTCCTGGGGTCATGTATTTCCCCAGTATGCTCCGATTTGAACACCCACAGGTTAGTAGGGGACGAATTCTAAGACACAACAATGTTGTACTGGATATACTCCTAGTTCTTGCCTGAAAGAAGCCCCTCCACCTCAGCTAGGCGAGTAACAGTTTGTGAGTGCACTTCAACAAAACTCAACTGGAGAGGAAGAAGAAAATTGTGATGGGAAAAAAAGAATACTGCCATTTAGGTGTTTAGGAAGCTCCCATCATCTAAACCACCTTTCAATTTTCAAACCCACAGTGATCTCAGCACAATTAGGAGTGAGGCAGGAACCAACTCTGAGTCTGAATGAAACAAACCGTTATGGGGCCAAACTACTGTTGCACAGTCACCTAAAAAACTTGATGTGAAAGGGAAACCGGAATACCTAAAGAACCCCCCCCCCAAAAATGTCCTGAATGTAGGGCTCCAAAGCTGCAAGACAACAGCACTAACCTCAGTTCTACTCTCTTAATTATTCATTCATCAAATTAACCTAATTGAATTTTAGGGTCTGCGGTGGGCTGGCGCCCTGCCCGGGGTTTGTTTCCTGCCTTGCGCCCTGCATTGGCTCCAGCAGACCCCCGTGACCCTGTAGTTAGGATATAGCGGGTTGAATAATGGATGGATGGATGGAATTTTAGGGTTCCAGAAAGCGGAAACCCAACCCTGGAGTGTGTGCCAATCCAATATAATTCTGTTTGACCACACACACTCATATTCACTCAGGCTAAGCCAATTTAACATTTTGTATCAACATACAGTAACTAACACCTCTTTAGGATGAGCATCTGAAAAAAAATACACAGACATGTGGAGAACATGCATACTCCACAATAACAGGCTGGGATTTGAGACCAGCATTCTCTTGTAAAGCATTTCTGAATATTATATTTTTAAATTTTCAACCTAAAAAACTCTTGGTATTTCATAATGAAAGCTTAAAAAATAACATTGTGGTTGAATAGTCTTTCATTATTGAAAGAACTAATACCACCTGAATGTCATTACGAAGATAACAATGCCTATCAACACCCAGAATTATGCACTTTCTGTAGTGTGTCATATGCATACACAATAAAAATATATTGTGGAAGTAAAAAAGACAGATTATGCAAAACAGCTAAATTGTGATGAAACAGAATAAAGTGCCACACTTAACCAATTTTATAGCATATGCTGAGTTGCGCTTGCTGAGAATGTGGCAGAAAGAGAAAGGCCGAGAACAGAGTTTTTTTGTGAATAAAAGTAATTAGAAAAAATCACTGTTTCTTGCCAGTAGAGAATTATTCAAACTCATGAAATGATGTGGTAGTTTTGAATTATGATTTGTAGAAATTTTAAAACAACTTTGACTGAGTTTTAGTCATCTTTTTTGCATTAACAAACAACGCTGCTAGTGCAGCAATCTCTGTGTATCCACAATCACCTCCCTGCCATGTCTGTAGTCCACAGCTGAAATAACTGGAGCCCCAGCAGTTTTTCAGTCTTCTCTGGTGAAAAACTGTGAGTGATTGTAAGTGTGACATTTTTTGAGTGTTCATTGTCTAATTTTCTACAGAACAGAGATAGCAATTCACACCAAGGCAGAATATTGCTTAGACAGAAAGATATTTTGTGTTAAAAGTAATATACTAGAGGAAATCATGCCCTTGGGGGTGAACTGCTGCTACAAAAGAAGACAAGCAATTAGGTGAAGCACACAGCTGGTCTTCTTATAAAATGGCTGAATCTCACAAGATGTTTTTTCCTAAACAATGATATGGATATGCTGTTTTACAATATGTGTGCAAGCTCAGGATGCAGATCAATACTTGTTAGCACTTTTGGCTTGAAAAATAGATGATGTTGGTAAGTTTTTAATGCTTTTGTCTTCACATTTGGACTAGTGCCCATTGAACACCATTGTATACTATAGGAACTGGCATGATATTTTAATTAATTAAAACTTACAAAAATGCTTAATTTTGGAACACAAGTTCATGTGGCAAAATAGTATATTGACCGCTAGACCATTTATTACTAGGATGCTGCTGTATTGGTCTATGCGTATATGATAAATAACAAATTCAATCGAAACTCATAAAAAATGTAAAGAGTAACTTTTGTCAACTGTTATTTTATTTTCACCAGTAACATGAATAAAAGTCAGCATTTGAACGAGAGTCTTTGAAGCATAGCACCACATGTTTAGCAGCACATGTGCCACAAATGTAACATGAAGGTGATTGTTTGCATTCAGTGGGCAGCTCAATATCCATGCGGTGCTATCCTGACAGTCGTGATAAGTTAAATGCCTTATGATGAAGAAATGCCTATGGGGCAGCAATCCGCACCATTATCAGAGTCTACAGTTATTGCATCAACTAGTTGTCACTATCTCGATCACTGTCATTATCATCAAAATGTTCATCTTACAAGTCTAGTTATTTGAAAAGATGAGGAGCTTTATACCTTTTTTCACAACAACTACAGACTGTCTATTTATAGCACTATTTTTCACAAACTGTTGCCACCACAAAAAAAAACCGATGGCTTTCTAATAGACATGGCAGCAAAGCCCACCGGCAAGCTGGCTGCTCCTATAATAGCTGTATGCTGAGAATCGAGTTCTCTTGTATGTCGTGTTTTGACACACTCAATGAGATACGACTTAACTCATACCTTGCGTTCAAAGTGTTAATACATACCATGACTGTGAAGAAATAACTTCCTCTAGAACCATTGGGGTTCTTCCAGATGGGTTTAAAGTGGAGAAAGACAAAGAAATTGTGATTGCATTTACTACACTTTTGGCACGCAGACTGATTTTGCTAAACTGGAAGAATCCTAACTCTCCTCTTTTAAGTCAGTGGGAAACCGATGTTCTGTACTATTTCAAATTGGAAAAAATCAAATACTCAGTTAGAGGATCTGTACCGACTTTTTTCAAAACATGGCAGGATCTAATCAGTAATATTTTAGAATAAGCTCTTAAAGCACAGCAGAAGCAATTATTTCCGCATTTCTTTTTCTTCTCCATTCATCTCTATTGGCTTATCAAACTCATCAATTTAGGTATGTTTACAAGCCTTGCTCTAGGGGTGGGGGTCGATTTGTTCCTAATCCTACTTGTTGTAAAAATTGATTGGTTTGTATGGAATGATTGCAATAAAAATAATAACATTTCAAAAAAAAAAGAATTAACTTTAACTTGAAAAAACATGAACTTAGTACACTCCTGTAGTTATGGCAGATTAATAAGAACATAAGAAATTTGACAAATGAGGAGACCAGTCCATCAAGCTCATTTGTGTAATTAATAACTAAACAGCCCCGAATAATAATAATTATGTTTATTGTTAATAATAATTGATTAACAAAGGTAATGCACAAAGCTTTAAAATCCTTTATAAAATGCATGTTATTTCCTTTAAGTAAAGTTTGCTTTTAAAAGCATTTTTCATAATTGTTGGAGAAGCGACAGACATTTTTGGCAAAAGCCCAGCTGTCATAGCAAGTGCAGTTTACTGGCAGTTGTATAAAATGAGGATTTTTACATTCATGCATGTAAGAAATGTACATTAATTGGGTTTTTAAATAAATTTATTAGCATTTTATCCACAAAGCATTAAACACCAAGCTGTTCTATGGACCAGATCATATTTCTTTTTTGATTCAAATCATAAAAAATAGTATCCCATGAAATTCATGAATTTCTGTCAAAGCATTGTAGTAAATGTAACTTATGCTGCATAGAATACATCAGTTCAGGTTTTAAATTGAACCACGTGGAATATATTTAAATTCTGTATTATGTATGCTGTAGCTGAATGACAGAACCTTATTTATCTCTGCTAGTGATGCACTTCATGAATCTAAATAATAGAAACGTCAGGTGACTGCTTGTGCATTTTACATTTGAATGTACATTATCATAAAGCTTTACCAAATACCAAACTCTTCTGTGACATCTTGATCACCACTGATATAGGGACTAACTGTAATGCTCTCTGCCATTTCTTTTTTACCTGGCTGTGCCCTTTTCCCATTATCTCAGTATCACTGTCTAGCACTACTTTTGGTGTGTTGCCTGTTAATTATTACTTGTTTAATTAATTAAGGAAGCCTTTAAACAAACCATGATTTTACCTCTGCTTACTCTTGATGTTTTCAGTATATATTTTCATCTTGTGTTCTTTTATATTTTTCAGGAAACAAGCCTAAATGGCTTTTGTGCTTGAAATACGACATCAACATTACATGCATGCTGTTAAACAAAGTATACAGTAAAGGAAGATTAATGTTTACTTTTCCCAGAATAGTTCAAATACCTAGGAGTTGCAGTGGCAAAAAAACTTAAAGGATCTATTCAAATATAATTGTTGCAGTCTGACAGAAGACATCAAAGAAGATGGTAATATATGGCAATCTCTTCCACTGACATTAGCAGGGAGAATTAATACTGCTAAAATAAATATACTTATAGGGTCCTATATGTTTTTTAGGGTGTCCCTACATGCTGTATTTTAACAAATACTTTTTTAAAAGGAGTCAGGGCACTACCTAACTTCCAGTTTTATTTCTTGATCACAAATATACATTGAGGTTATGGAAGGAATTATTGAAACCATAGCTGCTTGGTAAGCCATGGAAAAGAACTTTTGCTCTTCTTTATATGCTTTGCTGTTTGCTATAGTCATCGCTAACAAAGACTAATTTACTAGTACTTCAGTGGTACATCATTTACTCAAAATATGGCTCTTTAAGGCAGAGATGCTACTCTCTGTTACTCCCATGCACAGGAAATATAGCCATCTTTAACATATGCAGTATTTAACTCATGGATGTCACTAGGTTTCCAGACTTAAACAGACCTCTACATAAATTTATATTATGCACATGCACCTTTTAAATAACAACATCTTTAATATTGTCTAGTAACACAATGCATTTACAATGTGCAAGTTAGAGACTTTGTTAGAAGGAACCTGACAAACTTTCCTAACCTTCCTTTAGTATCTAGGCTTAAAATTTTCCCACCTGGTCCTAACTGTCTATAAGTAGACCCTTCTCTCTTAGCTGATTTCATTCATTCACTTCTCCCCTGAAAAAGGTAGTAAGCTGCCAAAATGTCAGGACCTTTGAACCCAGCTTCACCTTCAAAACTTCAGTATAAGTTTCTTACATTTTTTTCTGTTTATCTGTTGATTTGAAGCTTTTTTTCATTCTTTTAAAAAAAATTGTTTAATAAGGTGTTTTTGTTGTCCGCATATTGATTTGGCAAAATTTTACAGCGGATGCCCTTCCTGACGTAACCCTCCCCATTAATCTGGGCTTGGGACCAGCACAAAGAAGCACACTGGTTTCTGCATCCCCTGTGGCTGGGTTGCAGAGTTAAAGATGCTAAGATTTGCACTGGGTGTGACAAGGATGGACAGGATTAGGAACGAGTACATTAGAGTTAGACGGTTGGGAGACAAAGTCAGAGAGGCGAGATTGCATTGGTTTGGACATGTTCAGAGGAGAGATGCTGGGTATATTGGGAGAAGGATGCTAAGGATAGAACTGCCAGGGAAGAGAAAAAGAGGAAGGCCTAAGAGAAGGTTTATGGATGTGGTGAGAGAGGATATGCAGGTGGTGGGAGTAACAGAACAAGATGCAGAGGACAGAAAGATATGGAAGAAGATGATCCGCTGTGGCGACCACTAAAGGGGGCAGCCAAGAGAAGAAGAAGAAGGTTTTTTTTAACAAATAGTTAAATACGTATTTTACTCCCATTTTTCGCTTCATTTTCTGTTTGACCCTTCCCTCAGTTTTTTAAAATTAATTTTTACACCTTTTTGTAGTTTTCTTTTTACTCCATTAATTTTTCACCTCCAATATCCATCCTTCCACCATAATTTTTATAAGTTCTTTTGTAGGTTTCAGTTTGTGTTGAACTGGACACCTATATTTTTAACCTTTTACATTTTTTGTTTTATTCCCAATTTGACAGTTCAATATACAAGATTGTGTCCTCTGGACAAGCTGACAAACTCTATTCCAAACTCGTACAACCAGTTCATCACCTGGAGATACTACAGCGCAAAGTTCTACTTTACAAAGTCAATAAACTAACAGCTTTCATTAAAACATACCATAATCTGCAAGTTCTGCATGGAATTAAATTTAATTACCAAACATGGATGGTAGCTAATGTAGCAATACTAAAAAGTATAAAAAAATTATTAAAACCACTCTCACTAACTTACTTAAAAGTAGAAAAATTTGCTTACAAAATAAATATTTCTTTTGCATGAAATAGATATAAAGATAAACTAACTACTTCTTCTTTTATATAATTCATAACACTGCTTTACTTGCGTCCAGAGATTGACAGGCCTCCCTGACATCCTTTACAAGGACAGGGGATTGGGATGCATCTCCAGACATACCATCCATGGCTGCTGTAGCGCAACTGTAGTTAGACCCAGGTTCCCGGCCCTGAACAGGTAAATTTTAACCTTTCTTATCAGATACCGATTCCTAACCAGGCACAGTTTGCAATCGGTCAGACTGTTACCAATGTTCATAAATGTTACTGTCAGACTTAATAAACGAGTTTCATCTTTTGGTTTAGATCTGACTGTGTCGGAGTGTTGTTCTGACAAAATTAAACCAAGTCACACAGTGAATGTACAAAATCAAAAGGTCCACAATGAAGAAATGAAGAATGGTGATAATCCTAAGGTTAAACAATTAGATATGGCCACTTCTGATCCTCCCATCAAAGCACCTAAACTTAATCATTGTCACCCCAAATATTAATCCTTGATTACAAACTAAATGTTGGTCCTCATGGATTAACATCCATAAAATAGATCTTGTCATTTTGGACACTTTGATTGGTTGCATGGGCCTATGTAACTATGAAATCTTTCTAGAAGCCAAATTACAAAATCTCATACAGACTTTATAAAAACAGTCACCTCGTACAAAACTATCTAGGATAATTTTGTCTGTTGGGTTTTAAACTGTTTTGATTGCACAGAACAAAGATTAACTTTATTCAATCAATTTATTACATATGGCATAAATAGGTTTCCATCTGCATTTCTTTATTTTATTAAAATACCCAATTATAGCACTAATTTTAAGAACATTCCTTTTTTAATTCTATGTTTCACTATCTTTTAAAATACCTCACTTGTAAAGTTTTTTTAATTACTTTTATGGTCATTTTTACTCACTTATTTTAATGTTTACTGAAAAATTACATTTTTATTTAATTTTAATTATAGGAATCTTTTTTTAAGTGCAATTTTTTATTTGAAAAATTGGGGACCTCTTCTTGCACCCTGCATATATTAAAAAAATATACAATTTTCTAATAAAATCACTTTTAGCACAATATAAGGCTATTTTAATGTACTATTTGTGTGCATAAATTATATTTTAAGATTTTTTTACCTAGGACATTTTTATAATTGCTGGATTGGCAAAGAGTATCAAAAGAATAATACTGTACATTTTGTTCGATTAGCCATGCCATGTCCTGCTCTTCTGAATGTTTCTCCCTTAATCTCTCACTTCTTCCATCTATGGGAAATACTTACTGCATAACCTTCTTTTCCTATTACTTCAGCATGTACATTTAAATCTTCTTGTCTAACTGAAATTTCAGTTCCTGTAATTAAAACACCTACCCAACTTGAAATCTTTTTTCGCTTCTTTAACTCCAGTCATTAATAAAACATTTACCTCAAAATCTTTTCCTGAAACTTCAGTACTTACCTTAAAATCTTCTTCTCCATTGGTATCTTATGTTAGTCAGATGGATCCAGAACCTGGGGAGAATAAAAATTAAGTAAATAATGAAACTTCTTTAGTTTTAGACTCTAGGAGTTCTACTTTGCAGTCTTCTTCTGTTGCCAAGACTCCTTTTTCTGTTTCTAAGAATCTAGGGGCACAAAACAAAGTATAATAGGATTAGGAATTAATTTCTCTGTAAGTACACAATATAATTTGCTTTCTCCAATTTCTACGTCTTCAAAACAGTCACCATTTTTATTGAGGTAGGTCCTTCAGGGCTCCCCTATAGACAAAACAATGATTCTTATTGCTTTATTTTAGATTTAACTTCTCCCTCCAGCAATGATAATATGGATAATGATACAACTATTGGAATATATCAATTTGATAATAATGACAAATCTTTATTACAAAATAACAGGGAGGAAAAGATGAATAAGAGCATGATTCAAGATCCTATTATGGGATTAAAGTCCGTTTCTGATCCCCCCTCTATACAGTCTTTGCAGATACAACCAAATTTTAATACTTTAATTTTAGTTAGTAAACCTGTCAGTCATGAAAAACCATGGTCATTGCAACCAAACAAACTGATTTTTAATTATAGGGGATTCCAATGAGTCCAGGATCTCTCATGGTTATCTGGAATCCATGGAGATACATAGCTACCCTGGGGCACTTATTATCAATATCACTAATATAATTAAGCAATTACAGCTGAATAGTCAAATTCAATTTGTAATTTTTTCAATTGGCATTAACAATTGTGTAAAAGTGTCAAAGGATAAAACAATTTAAACATATTGCACTAATTTACATAGAGAAGCAAGGAAGGCATTTCCAAAAGCCAAGTTTTCTATAGCGAAAATTCCTTCTAATTACAATTCACAATATTTAACTAATATTGTGAGATTTAATAATACCTTAATGAAACTTTTTCCCAGATGCTTTTAAATTACAGGATGAAGGGATTAATTGGATGGAGGGATCTGCATACAATATACAAGATTGCTGGAAAAGCAGCTAAACTTTTTGATGGGCCAAGAAGGTTCTGCCTTGCCCGAGAAGTAAATGTTTACAACTTATGAAATGTTTTTAAACTGTCGGAGGCAGATGTTTCTTTGTTGCAGAGGGGACTTACCTTTATCCTGACTCCATCTAGTGTTGATATGGAGGAAATGAGAAGTGATATACACAGTTATCATAGAAAACTACAGTTTCTGGACTACGTTGGTTATACTTCTAATTTTGGAATAACCTTGTCCATTTAGAGAACCATCTACATGGTGCCTGACAACTTCAGATGTTCGGAGGCCAATCCTTAATTTATTCAAATAGGATTGGCAATTGTTTAACCATGTTCAGATTTTAGATAATGAACAATATAATTTGGCACAGGCCAAGAGGTATTAATTATTATTTCATTGAAAGAAAAATAAAAATATAATCATTAAACTAGCAGATTAGGGTTTAGTTTTAGTTATTATGGACACTCAGCAATATATTCAATCGGCAACATTCTAATAAAAATCATTATTTTCCCTTAAAACAGTCTTCACAATATAAAACTAGGGCTCAGATACAAAACATTATAACTAATGTGTATCAAAGATGTTTTATAAATTTCAAACAGAAAAAAATATTTGTTAGGTTCAAGTATACCAAGTGTTAGGAAATTCTGTCTTCTACCTAAAATACATAAACCTCTGGAAAGTTGCCCAATACCTTACCAAGTTCCCCTGGGCAGGCCAATAGATTCAGATTGTTTATCTGAATCTTATAGAATAGCAGAGTACATTGACTTTTTTTTCTGAACCGTTTATCTCAATTACATAACAGCTATATTTATTATACATGTCAATTTTTAGAAATCAAAAAATATCTGAAAATCCCTTCTCATTCTTTTGTGTCTACTATGGACGTAGAGTGTTTGTATACAAACATTGATACCACCTTGGGACAGAGTGCAGTCGCTAATCTGGTTGGGAGGAATCCGTCTCCAGATAGACCGGATTCAGGCCATTTTGGATTAATTACATACTAGCAAAATACCCGCGCTTTGCAGCGGAGAAGTAGTGTGTTAAAGAAGCAATGAAAAAGAAAAGGAAACATTTTACGTTAAAAGAACAAACGTTAAAAGAACAAACATTCAAATTTCTTTACTCTTATGTAATTTTATGTAAAAAATAAACTTAGATTTTAAATATCCCAAAAGATTTTGCTCTCCATAAAAATATATCCTGTCAAAATTATACAAATTCAAATATGAACATGCTGCATAACAAAACCTGGAAATATAAATAAAATGTGTTCCTTTCAGCAATAACAAATCAAATCATTCAGTTGTCTTTGCTCATATGTCATTTTAGAGCTGGACGCCTGGCATCTTTTTTTGGCCACAAGTTCGTTTCTGTTTGGTGTGAGGTTCTGTGTTGTGGAGATTCTCAGGATGGAATGCAGGTGCTCATCAGTGAGGCGACTCCTGTGTGCTGTTTTGTTAGTCTTTATCACTGAGAAGAGCTTCTCACACAGATTTGTGCTACCAAACATGCACAAGGTTCGAGCCGCATGTAGACGGACTTTTTTTGTTCTTCAAAGTCACCAAAGCGCCGTGCAAACTCAGTGCGCAGTGCTCAGTTTATCAGCAAAGTGCGTATTTGGGAACACCGTAGTGACGACTTGGTTTAACATTACTTGGCAACAGGGAAAGTGGGGCAAGGTGCACTTGGTGCATTTGTGTCTCCCATAAAAGCAGCTTCACTTGAAATCACTTTGTGATTGTGCACGGGTTAAAACGTCCGCTGAAGTGTCAGATTCTTATTTAATTATGCTGCTTTCTGTATCTTCTGCATTGCATTCAGGTTACCCTGATGTTTTATCCCATAGTGCCGTCTTAGATTAAATTCTGTAATTACAGCCACATCAGCTCCACAAA
Source organism: Polypterus senegalus (assembly GCF_016835505.1). NCBI lineage: Eukaryota > Metazoa > Chordata > Cladistia > Polypteriformes > Polypteridae > Polypterus > Polypterus senegalus. The sequence goes on from NC_053156.1 coordinate 135,981,691, forward strand.
TGAGACACACGGGTTCAGTAAACATATACTCAGCCTCCCATCGGTTTTAAAGGCTCTATTTTCAGAATCAACTTTTCTCTTCAGCATCGTGTGAGCTAGCTTCAAATAACTTGTTCGGCAAGGCGGCTGAAGCGCTGCATTATGGGATCTGTAGTTTATTGTGTTACCAGCGCTTCATATACCGGGCTTTAATAACAATAATACAGTATATAAAATGATCTCGGGCCGGATATAATTACGCCGGGCGGATGTGGCCCGCGGCCCTTGAGTTTGACACATATGGACTAAATAGAACTTGAAAAGATATATTTTTTCAAATGTGATCGCGCAATTCAAATAGAGTTGACGCGCACTACAGCCTGCATCCTCCCCTCGCTGTTACTTTTTTACCGTTCATCTAATGAATACACTGAGTATGGCTTTACCAAAACAATCATTGATGGCAATAAAGTATCCATTATTCGAGTATGTAGATCGGGATATATATATATACATATATATATATATACCCGCGTATCGCAGCGGAGAAGTAGTGTGTTAAAAAGCTAGAAAAGAAAAGGGAACATTTTAAAAATAACGTAACATGACTGTCAATATACAGTATTTGTTTTGTGAGTGTTACTGAGTGTTGCTGTCATCAAGGATTTGATTATCATTATTTCTTTCAATCAGGTTCGTATTTGTAGGATGTGTTGTGTTCAAGTTACATTCCGTGTTTGTCAATCGTTGTAAAGATGACAGGTTTCATTCATCGATTCGTTTCTTACTGCATCAATAAACAGCTCGTCTTCTTCTTTATCTGAGACCTGACACACTGCATGCACGGGTTTTTTACACTGTCTTCCTTTAGCGGGACATTGACTTTTTCCACCGTGTGCTTTGTTTCCGCAGTAGCTGGATTTATGAATATGCTTATCAGACGCTTCATATTTTTGCTGCCTTTTCAATTGTGTAATTCGGTTTTGTTCAGCTCTTTGGAACTGTTGCCTTTATCTGTGCACTGCGTCAGTTCACGTGAGCCACTCGGTGTACATGCATCGAAGGTTCCCAGCTGTGCTGGTGCCATCTCGTGCTATGTCCATGGCTGTATTTAATGTTACCTTAGTCCTGGCACTTAAAACTTTCTCTCGCAGTTTCGCTGAGTTTGTGTCAAACACCACCCTGACCATCTCATCTTCCTCTCCATAAACACAGTCCTTCACCCGTGAATATTTAGTGGGAGTTTGCTATTGGATTGCCGCTGACGGACGGCCTTATATGGGCAGGCACTAAATTACAAACGCCAGCGGCAGCCTGTCTATGAACTTAATTTAAAGTGTAGGTTTACATCGTGCTTTGTTTCAGTAGCAGAACTCATGAATATGGTTGTATATGTCACTTCGCTTCGCTTCTTATTGTTTCGCTGCCTTCTCAATTATATAATGCATCTTTTCTTCAGCGCTTTTTCGAGGTCTTCCTGGTTTTCTATGTACTGCGTGATTACGTGGGAGGCGTGATGATGTCACACGAAACTCCGCCCCACGGCGTTGAAGCTCATCTCCATTACAGTAAATGGAGAAAAACTGCTTCCAGTTATGACCATTACGCGTAGAATTTCGATATAAAACCTGCCCAACTTTTGTAAGGAAGCTGTAAGGAATGAACCTGCCAAATTTCAGCCTTCCACCCACACGGGAAGTTGGAGAATTAGTGATGAGTCAGTGAGTGAGTGAGTGAGTGAGTGAGTGAGTGAGGGCTTTGCCTTTTATTAGTATAGATTAACTTAATTAACAATGCTTTTGAATTTAATAACAAATTTTTCCTTACAAACACATGGAACAGCCATGGGTAAGAAATAATGGGAACAATTTTCCTTTTTAAAATGTCTTTGTCTGCCATATTGATATTTCCGATATTTGGATGATATCTTTGGGATCTGGACATTTTCAGTACAGGAGTTTAACCAGTTTCTAGAAATCTTAAATATTTATCATAGAACTATTAAACTAGTACCAACAATTAGTGAGACCTTATTACCTTTTTTAGATAATGAAATGTTTTTTCATTCATTTTCTAGTTGTGAGAAGATCTTATATTTTAAACCTACTGACACAAATGCTCTGTTGCATAAAATGAGTTTTCATCCAAAGCAAGAAGTGTTATAGTCGCAATTAATAAGATTTTATCAGATCAAGTCTCATTAGGCAGATGCAGAATCATCAACTTACTTACCCTTTCAGGCATTGCCTAAGAGGGGTTACTCACACAGATTTCTGCAGAGTATACAGGTTGAGGTTAAAACTAATATCAGTAAATACCTTAATACATGTCTTTGATCTCAAATTACTAAAACATGTATTGCACAACTTCGGATTTTAGATTATTCAACACAGGATTTGGATTGGTCTTTTTCTACTTATGAAGATTGAATGAGGATTCAATCAATGATTTACAACTACAGTGCAAGTTGAAACAAAACAAGGAGGATTGTTATAAGAGAATATTATTGATGATTTGTAATCTATACTAATAAAAGGCAAAACCCTCACTCACTCACTCACTCACTCACTGACTCAAGGCTGAAATTTGGCAGGTTCATTCCTTACAGCTTCCTTACAAAAGTTGGGCAGGTTTTATATCGAAATTCTACGCGTAATGGTCATAACTGGAAGCAGTTTTTCTCCATTTACTGTAATGGAGATGAGCTTCAACGCCGTGGGGGCGGAGTTTCGTGTGACATCATCACGCCTCCCACGTAATCACGCAGTACATAGAAAACCAGGAAGACCTGAAAAAAGCACTGAAGAAAACATGCATTATATAATTGAGAAGGCAGCTAAACAATAAGAAGCGGCGAAAGTGACATATACAACCATATTCATGAGTTCTGCTACTTCGGAAACAAAGCACGATGTAAACCTACACTTTAAAGTAAGTTCATAGACAGGCTGCCGCTGGCGCTTGTAATTTAGTGCCTGCCCATATAAGGCCGTCCAGCGCAATCCAATAGCAAACTGCCACGGGTAAATATTCACGGGTGAAGGACTGTGCTTATGGAGAGGAAGATGAGATGGTCAGGGTGGTGTTTGACACAAACTCAGCGAAACTGCGAGAGAAAGTTTTAAGTGCCAGGACTAAGGTAACATTAAATACAGCCATGGACATAGCAGGAGATGGCACCAGCACAGCTGGGAACCTTCGATGCATGTACACCGAAAGTGGCTCACGTGAACTGACGCAGTGCACAGATAAAAGGCAACAGTTCCAAAGAGCGCTGAACAAAACCAATTACACAATTGAAAAGGCAGCAAAAATATGAAGCGCCTCATACATACAAGCATATTCATAAATCCAACTACTGCGGAAACAAAGCACACGTTGGAAAAGTCAATGTCCCGCTAAAGGAAGACAGTGTAAAAAAAACCCGTGCATGCAGTGTGTCAGGTCTCAGATAAAGAAGAAGACGAGCTGTTTATTGATGCAGTAAGAAACGAATCGATGAATGAAACCTGTCATCTTTACAACGATTGACAAACACGGAATGTAACTTGAACACAACACATCCTACAAATACGAACCTGATTGAAAGAAATAATGATAATCAAATCCTTGATGACAGCAACACTCAGTAACACTCACAAAACAAATACTGTATATTGACAGTCATGTTACGCTATTTTTAAAATGTTCCCTTTTCTTTTCTAGCTTTTTAACACACTACTTCTCCGCATATACGCTGGCACCACCTTAGTTTGAGAAGAAGTCTGAAAAAATATGAGGTTAACACAGAAAAACATCACCAATTCAAGCTTTATGAATAATCGATTCGCCATCAATAATTGTTTTGGTAAAGCCATCCTCCTTCCATTTTATAATTTTTCCGCCAATAGCCATGATTAAATGAACGGTAAATAAAGTAAGAGCAAAGCGAGGGTGACTTATTTAGGCAGGCATATATATGACAGCAACACTCATGACAATGTCAATCATGTTACGCTTATTATTAAAATGTTTCCTTTTCTTTTCATTACTTCTTTAACACACTACTTCTCCGCTGCGTAGCGGGTATTTTGCTATATATATAATATATGAATGACCTCCAAAGAGCGCTGAGACTTTTGATATCATGAACGTGTCTGCAAAACTGTGGTCTCCTGCCCAGCAAAATCGAGCAGCCAGCGCGTGCATAGCTGTGCCGGCCTTTGAGACGCTGACTGCGCTTCTGCCTTAAGTCAAAGTGAGCACTTTTAATTTTTTCATCCTCCCCTGCGCTATAGCCCAGACAAGTGCAAACACGGGACCCCTTTTCTACACCACGGAAAAATAATATTAAGGCGATTCACACTTTCTTTTGCACGATACGATTATGAGATCCTCACCTCGGATTATGAAGACACGCACACGAGTGGAGGACTGACAGTGTCATCACAGCTGATTAATGGCAGGGACGTCTCACCAGTCTACACAAGACCCACGGACTGTCCCCAAAAGGCGATCATAACGCCAGCGAACACATCTCTCTATACTATATAAAAGAAAAAGGCAACTTTCCTTTCTTTACACCTTTTATCCCAAACCAAAGCCTTTCTCTTAACAGTGCAGAGGACACAAAACTAATTTTCTTTAAATGCCGGTAAGGCACATTACCAGAGGCACAAATTTGAACGCTCACATAGAAAATGTAATTTCTATACCACAGCCGTGTAGCGCCTTTCAAAAGGGATCTACTACCGAGAGATGATCCATATACATTTTAGCTGCTGTTAGTTACTTACCTGTTGTGTTACAGTCTTTAAAATGTAGTTTACCTGAAACCACTCCAGTAGTGCTCAATGTACCTGTACTTCTTAAAACGTTAATGTTTTACTGTTTAATAACTTATAGACTATATTTTATTATTTTTCCCTTGCACTCAGTGACCAAAGCTATACACACACATATAGACACATACAAACATACACACAAGTATATGTATGTGTATATATATGTATGTATGTGTATATATATATATATATAAACACACACACACCCCTATCTTCTTTATATATATATATATATATATATATATATATATATATATATACACACACACACACACACATACATACATACATACATACATACATACACACATATATATAATTTGTGTGTATGTATGTATGTATGTGTGTGTATATATGATGTAGATAGGTATGTATATATATATGTGTATATGTAGATATGTATATAGATATGTAGATATGAAGATATGTATGTGTATATATATGTATGTATGTGTGTGTGTGTGTGTGTGTGTGTGTGTGTGTATATATATGACAGCAGCAATCCAAGCTGTGAGAAAACACTAAAAAGGAGGCGTGTCAGACGTTGTGGTACATTTTCTGATGCAGCTAGACGAAAAAAAACTTTGTGACGTTGCTGCCAAATACACAAAACAATTACTTTGACAATCATGTTACATTATTTTTTAAAATGTTTCCTTTTCTTTTTCATAACTTCTTTAACACATGACATCGCAAGTGGGTATTTTGCTATATATATATATATATCACAGCGACACTCATAACAGTGACAAAACAATTACATTGACAATCATGTTACGCTATTTTCAAAATGTTTCCTTTTCTTTCTCTTTCCTTCTTTAACACACTACTTCTCAGCTGCCAAGCTGGTATATATATATATATATATATATATATAGATATATATATATATATATATATATATATATATATATATAGATAGATAGATAGATAGATAGATATGAGAACAAATATATATATAGATAGATAGATAGATAGATATATATATATATATATATAGATAGATAGATATGAGAACAACACTCATATCAATGACAAAACAATTACATTAACAATCAAGTTACGTTATTTTTCAAATTTTTCCTTTTCTTTTTCGTACCTCTTTAACACACTACTTCACAAGCGCGGGTATTCTGCTAGTCTATACTAATAAAAGGCAAAGCCCTCACTCACTCACTCACTCACTGACTCACTCACTCACTGACTCATCACTAATTCTCCAACTTCCCGTGTGGGTGGAAGGCTGAAATTTGGCAGGTTCATTCCTTACAGCTTCCTTACAAAAGTTGGGCAGGTTTTATATCGAAATTCTACGCGTAATGGTCATAACTGAAGCAGTTTTCTCCATTTACTGTAATGGAGATGAGCTTCAACGCCGCGCGGAGTTTCGTGTGACATCATCACGCCTCACACGTAATCACGCAGTACATAGAAAACCAGGAAGACCTGAAAAAAGCGCTCAAGAAAACATGCATTATATAATTGAGAAGGCAGCGAAACAATAAGAAGCGAAGTGACATATACAACCATATTCATGAGTTCTGCTACTTCGAAACAAAGCACGATGTAAACCTACACTTTAAATTAAGTTCATAGACAGGCTGCGCTGGCGCTTGTAATTTAGTGCCTGCCCATATAAGGCCGTCCGTCAGCGCAATCCAATAGCAAACTGCCACGGGTAAATATTCACGGGTGAAGGACTGTGCTTATGGAGAGGAAGATGAGATGGTCAGGGTGGTGTTTGACACAAACTCAGCGAAACTGCGAGAGAAAGTTTTAAGTGCCAGGACTAAGGTAACATTAAATAAAGCTATGGACATAGCACGAGATGGCACCAGCACAGCTGGGAACCTTCGATGCAAGTACACCGAAAGTGGCTCACGGAACTGACGAGTGCACAGATAAAAAGCAACAGTTCCAAAGAGCGCTGAACAAAACCGAATTACACAATTGAAAAGGCAGCAAAAATATGAAGCGCCTGATAAGCATATTCATAAATGCAGCTACTGTGGAAACAAAGCACACGGTGGAAAAAGTCAATGTCCCGCTAAAGGAAGACAGTGTAAAAAACCCGTGCATGCAGTGTGTCAGGTCTCAGATAAAGAAGAAGACGAGCTGTTTATTGATGCAGTAAGAAACGAATCGATGAATGAAACCTGTCATCTTTACAACGATTGACAAACACGGAATGTAACTTGAACACAACACATCCTACAAATAATAACCTGATTGAAAGAAATAATGATAATCAAATCCTTGATGACAGCAACACTCAGTAACACTCACAAAACAAATACTGTATATTGACAGTCATGTTACGCTATTTTTAAAATGTTCCCTTTTCTTTTCTACCTTTTTAACACACTACTTCTCCTCGATACGCTGGTATATATATATGTATATATATATATCCCGCTCTACATACTCAATAATGGATACTTTATTCGCCATCAATGATTGTTTTGGTAAAGCCATACTCAGTGTATTCATTAGATGAACGGTAAAAAGTAAGAGCGAGGGAGGATGACTCATTGAGGCATGCAGGCTGTAGTGCTTGCGTCAACTCTATCTGAATTGCGCGATCACATTTGAAAAATATATCTTTTCAAGTTCTATTTAGTCCATATGTGTCAAACTCAAGGGCGCGGGCCACATCCGCCCGGCGTAATTATATCCGCCCGCAGATCATTTTATATACTGTATTATTGTTATTAATGGCCCGGTATATGAAGCGCTGGTAACACAATAAACTACAGATCCCATAATGCAGCGCTTCAGCTGCCTTGCCAACACTTGCAGCATCATAAGGTAGACTTGATTAACGCGGTAAGTTATTGCGAAGCTAGAGTTATTGCGCAGTGAGTTTGCACGGCGCTTTGGTGACTTTGAAGTACAAAAAAAGTCCGTCTACATGCGGCTCGAACCTTGTGCATGTTTGGTAGCACATATCTGTGTGAGAAGCTCTTCTCAGTGATAAAGACTAACAAAACAGCACACAGGAGTCGCCTCACTGATGAGCACCTGCAATCCATCCTGAGAATCTCCACAACACAGAACCTCACACAAAACAGAAACGAACTTGTGGCCAAAAAAAGATGCCAGGCGCCCAGCTCTAAAATGACATATGAGCAAAGACAACTGAATGATTTGATTTGTTATTGCACGTAAGAGCGGGAGTCAACCATTTTAACAAACAGCGTATTGCACTGATACGAAATAGCTGTGTGTGTATATATGTAGATATGTATGTATATATATGTTTATATATGTGTGTGTGTATGTATGTATATATATATGTATTTGTGTGTATATATGTGTGTGTATATATGTAGATATATATGTATGTATATATGTGTATATGTATAGATATGTATATATATATATATGTTTATGTGTGTGTGTGTAAATATATATATATATATATATATATATATATATATATATATATATGACAACAACACTCATCACTCACAACAGTGACAAAACAATTACATTGACAATCAGGTTACGTTATTTTCAAAATGTTTCCTTTTCTTTTCATTGCTTCTTTAACACACTACTTCTCCGCTGCGAAGCGCGGGTATTTTGCTAGTAATAACATAATATAGGAATAGTTTTGGGAGCTAATCTGGCTCACCTTTTCAGAACATCAGGTTAAAAACAATAATATCTATTCTAAGTCATCAACAGACTTACCCCCACCCTTAGCTTAAAAACCTTTAAACTTAAGATCAACTCTTTCAGATGTAACGGAGACCTTTTTTGATCTTTGTCTTGGGAATATTGTAGAGTATCATCAAACCAACCCCAGCCCTTACCTTAAAAACTTAGGGGTGAGGGACCCTAAAGTTAAAGACTCAACCTTTTCTAATATAGATTACCTGTGGCTAAAAGATGATCAAATCCTTCCTAAAATCAGGAACCCTAATGTTAAAAAGACTATTGATGAGAGCCCCAAATGTAAAATCCATTACTTGAACACCCTGAGGTTAAAAATTATTTTATTAAAGAGTCTAGGGACAGAAGTAAATGAATTTTATTTAACTCAGTGGGTATAAGATGTTGCTGGACAAACTTAGCAGGGGCCTCATGTATTAATGGTGCGTACGCACAAAAATGTTGCGTACTTCCGTTTCCACACACAAATAGCGATGTATAACACCTAAACTTGCCATAAAGCCATGCACATTTTCATGCTAGCTAAAACCCTGGCATACGCAAGTTCACCGCTTGGTTTTGCAAACTGGCGGCACCCAGCGTCAAAGCAGTGCTACTGTTACAGTGTGGTTTCCCTTTCTTTTTTAGATCCACATCCCTGACGTGGCTTTATAAATACACTGAAATTAACCACATATTGTTTATTAGTTTAATGCATCTGATTGTAATTAATCTGTAACAATATAATGCTCCACAGAATGGTCAAACTATTCTAAATACCATAGCTGCTTTAGTGTTGTTACTCTCACTGCACCTTCTTATTTCAGCTGCTCCCGTTAGGGGTTGCCACAGCGGGAGTATTTATATCACCGTATCTGAGTGGGGAATCACAACTCTACAGCAGCTGATTGGAAAGAGAATTATCAGTATACAGCATGAAGCACATGCTGCCTAAGCCATGCTGTCTATTGAACTGCTCTCATATGGCAAACGCTTCAGAGCCTTTCTTTGAGGTTCAGAAACAGTTTCATCCCAAGAACTATAAAATAACTCAATCAGTCCATCAAATGCTCCTTGTAGAACACTTTGTACTTATAAGTACAATTACCTCACTGTAAACTTGCAATACAGTTATAATATTGCACAACCTGAGCCACTTTATAAAATGCATATTTACATATGATGACGATATCATTTTTAAGATGAAAAATATGTTTATTATATTATACAGATAAAACTTTAACTTCATTTAAATAATGTACACTATTAATAATTAAACATGTGAGGACACGGTGCCGCAGCTCTAGTGAAGAGCTGGCGCTCCGTTCACGGATTGTTCCTGCCTCGCACTGTATTCTTCTTGGGGCTGGCGCAACAAGGGAAGGATAAATGAATAAAATAATTAAACATGTAATACAATGATATTTCAATATTCCTTAAAAGTTTTGAAGAATCTGCGTTCTAAGCCTACAGAGGGCTTAATGTCTATTACAGAGCTGATTGTGTGGCGATTGGGTATTTGGAGAAAGAAAAGTAAAGACAGGAATTGGGGGATTAGTACGTTTGAAAGAGACAGTATTGCTGCAATAAATTATTTCATCAAAGGTCGCATATGGTGCAGCAAGCATCTTGTGTGAGGCATGAACAATCACTGTGCCACCGTGTTCCCATGTTTAATAACATGCTTTAACTCCAATCATCATGAAAATTATATTAAGTGTACATCTCAGTAATTTAATTATTTAGAGAGCTGTAATATCATGAATGTAATGGATTCTGTGTCCTGTCCTGGAAGAGAAATCCCGTTTAAGAAGCAGATAGTGATTCATACACATAGAACACATAGAAGATCAAATACAAAACAAAGCATTTAATGTGCTACTTTAGTTACGATGGGATTTGAGAAACTAGTAAATTAAACAATTTTAAGATGAAGTTTATGATGTTCTACTTTAATGACAAAATAAACTATGTGATTAAAGTGGAAATTTCGAGATTAAATTTGACATTTCGTGCTTTTTTCCCACTGTGTGCCTGTACCCTAATAAGTTTTCATATGACACTCAGGCGGTGGGGTTATGTTAATTAATGTTGACTTATGTTTATTTTTTATTGTGTCTTCTATTTTTATATTCATTTTGTAAAGCACTTTGAGCTACATTTTTTTGTATGAATATGTGCTATATAAATAAATGTTGATTGATTGATTGATTGACTCACCTTTTCATGGTGACTTTGATATCTGACAATTTTTTTTTTTATTTCGGGCACTGTGCGACTTTGTGAACTTGAGCTTTCAAGTTTCTCCGACACTCTATGTCACTCGATCAACTTCATTTTGTTGTTATACCACTGTTTAAACCAACAAATAGTAAGTTTTTCTTTGCCTCCACTTGGTATTCGCTGAAATTCTTCTATTTCCCCCCCATGCTTTTGCCATTGCCTTTTCACAGAACACTGAGCTTAAGGGCTATTTATATTTATTTGCATATTCAAAGAGGTGTAATTCTGGGAGGAGTTTGGGGAGTGGCAGCAGGTGCATGCACATGTGTTACTTTTCACACTGACCGGGATTTATGTTGCGGAAGAACATGGAAGTTGGCGAACACACAGATTTATGCATCTGGATTTTTTTGTGCATACAAACATTTCCACTTTAGTCCTTACGCCATGTTTTAGTGTGAATTCTACACACAGCATTATGCATGAGGCCCCAGGTGGGGTGCAGTACGGGGGAATCAAATGTAAGGGAGGAGCTGGGGGTTCAATTAGAGGGATCTCTAATACACAAACTTAATCAACCCTCCATTACTCAATGGGAAAGTAGTCTTATCTTAAGTAAATCTAAAAAGAAATTGATCCAAATCATTTTCAGAATCTGTCAAATTCGTAATGGTAGGTCCCTTTATTGTAATTTGACTTCTTTGTTAATTGTATGAAGTAACCATTCAGCTTTTGCTCTATCCTGCTTTCATACATAGAGAACATCTTAAATTATATGCATTATTTTAGTGTAACATTGGTATGCTTTTAAAGTACCGTATTTAGTAAGCTAGGTACATTTTTGATGACTGCTATAACTATATGGAAAGAAGAAGAAATGTAACTGTAATGCACTCACAAAGTTAAATGTACTCTTTATATATATTATATATTAGATGTATAGGAGTAATTGCAAGAGCATTTCCTCGAGCCTTACAGAGACCACTAGAGTACAGCAAGCAAGTAAGATGAGAGCATGAAGTAACCAGTTATCTTCTTCATTCTTGGCTGGGAAGACTTTGACTTCAAAGACTACCCCAGCGTTTCTCAACCTTTAAGTATTTGCGACCCAAGATTTCATAACAGTTTTAATCGTGCCCCCAACATTTTTTTGAAATGTAGATGCATATTTTATTACACCTACTTAACTTTTATCGACATTGATCTAACTCTATATTTATTGTTCTAGTATCAGAATGTAGTTTGTTAATTTGTTTTGGTTTCAACAGATGTTTTTTTCATATTTTTAATTCTTGTTTTTTTTTTCACATCTTTGTGCTCGCCTTTTTGTTGCTTCGTGCCCCCCCTGGGGGGCCTGCTCCACAGGTTGAGCACCACTGTACTACCCCAAAGTCCACCTCCCCACAAACACACTACCCACCTCTTCCTGTCTCCACCCTATTTTACCTGTCATCACTATAACGCTACATTCTTTTCAGATCTGCAGGTGATGAAGACATACCAGTGTGTTTGACACCCAAGCAGATAATTCCATTCCTTTTCTTCCCTCCAGCAAGAAATATAAAAGTCGCATTCTCTCTGGTTGGAGTTACGTCTCTTTTTATGGCTCTCTTCTTTTTCCACAATATATTATAATATTAAATTAATTACTTTAATGATTTTGTCATGAATGTATATTTTAAACTCCTTCGGAAATTTACATAATTGCTTTGAGAAATTTTTTGAAGTTTAAAGAACATAAATTTAAGTGTATAACATTTAATTGTGGAATACCATTTGTGTCAAAATAAAATAAATGAAACAGCAATTATGAAAGTAATAGTAACATGAAAAATTTAGACATGAGCATCAGTAGGCCTTAGGAACCAAGTTCTGATCTTTCTGATCATAAAATAGGTTATTGCGATAGCAATTGACGAGAATAATTCATAATTAATTGCAGAATTATGGCATTTGAGGGTTCCTCTAGAGTGCCTCTTTCTCTTGCACGATTTGGCTTAAAAACTAATCAGCACAACGGCATCTCATAACAGGCTTAAGTTTCAAGTTTGGTATTTTTCCATTTAACTGTTTTAGCCGTAGACCATCCTCAAGAAGTTGTGACACATAGACAGACACACACCCATAATTGAGATATCAGTGTTTTCGGTATCAGAGGACCCATCGAAAACCAGAGACTGAAATATTTGATGAATCTAAAGCTTTCACTTCTCCCCCATAGACAATAGGTTATGGTGGGGGAGGGCACAAAGCAAAATGTACAGTATAGCAATATTTACAAATAAGTCCTTAAATTGTTAAAAATGAATGATTAAGTAAAAGGCACATAAATATTATGAAATACAATATAATTTTATTTTGATTCAGTAATTTGGTTAGCTTACATCTAATGATTATTAAAATTGTCTTATTATTAACAACTGCTTTATTTAACAGTAAGTAACTTCTGAGCAACATATTTCTGAATAGCTGTTTTAATGCTTGCCCAGAGGGGACTGGGCAGTCTAATGGTCTGGAATCCCTACAGACTTTATTTTTTTCTCCAGCTGTCTGGAGTTTTTTGTGTTTTTTCTGTCTACTGTGGACGAAGACGTCAGACAAGACAGCAGGTGTGGTTATAAAGCAGCTTTATTTTGCAGAGTCACAGTGAGAAGAGTTTCAGAAAAGCAGACAATCAATAATACATGACAGCGTCAGGGCTCTTCTGAACCCCGTCTGTTGGATGGGGCAAGTTTTTATACCCGTAGAATGCGTGATTTAATATCATTATAAAATGTAACAGTCAACACGTTTATTATACACAATCCTTGAGCCCCTAGGGTTCTTCCAGAGGGGCTTAAAGTGGTTGTGATTGCATTCACTACACTCTTGGCATGCAGACTTATTCTGATAAACTGGAAGAACCCAAACTCTCCTCTTTTAAGTCAGTGGGAAACTGATGTGTTATATTATTTGAAATTGGAAAAAATCAAATACTCAGTTAGAGGATCCGTATAGACTTTTTTTAAAACATGACCGGATCTAATCAGTAATATTAAAAATAAGTTTATAAAGCACAGAGAATTTATTAATTTAGGTATATTTTTACAAGCCTTAAATTTTACACCGTTTTTTGCTCTCTCTCAGGGGTGGGATCGATCTGTTCTTAACATAATTCTTTTTTTTGTAAAAACTTGATTGCTATGTATGGATTGTAATAAAATTAATAAAACAAAAAAAAAACAATCCTTGAGCCCCTTCAATGCCCCTTATGCAACTTGATTTCTTGGCCCCTTTTGTTATGGCGTTCAGATGTAAGCTAAGGGAAAACGTGATGAGGCAGACTCATGTGTGGAATGCTTAGACCTTGAGTCCTTTGCACAAATATTTTTCTGTTTGCTAAAACAAAGCATGCTTTTACATGGTTTCGTAAAGCTTACTTCTCAGACATGAATTAGTACAAGGGAACGAAGAGAACATTCATCTTCCACACCACCCTGGCCATTGGAACTTACTCTTATTCTATGTTAATTAATGTTGACTTATTTTCTTACTGTGTCTTTTATTTTTTTATTCTTCATTATGTAAAGCACTCTGAGTTACTTTTTGTATGAAAATGTGCTATATAAATAAATGTTGTTGTTGTTATTCCAGAATGTTTATCTTTTATGACAGTTTCTTCATTCGTCAATCAAGGTTAATGCCTGAACCTATTCATATTGGTTAATCATTTCTTGTTGATTAGTGTTCCATGACAGTAGGCAATTAGCTGTCAAAGATCAAGAGAGCTACATTGTTGGCTTACTCAAAAATTCAAAAGTATCCCAAGCAGTCCATTATTAAGTTGAAGAGATTACAATGCTAGATAGATAGATAGATAGAAGTATAATGTGACTGAAAACATTAAATTGAAAACAAACTAATCAGAAAGGGCTGCTAATCTGCACTAAACACTGGTACTCATACATTGACTACTGCTACTCATAATGTACCAGGCCACTTCAAGCAGTGATTTTACTCCACTAATTGGTGTGAAATTAACCCTTTCAGCCCTAGATTTTCTGTTTTTATGGGAAAAGTTATTTGTGAGATATTCTATCTTTGGGGTGTCTAGGAAGCTCAAAAATGAAAAAAACAAAAATATCATCACTATTATTATAGAAGTTACAGTTCATACTACTTATAGGACATCAGGTCTTAAAGGAGATTTTCTGTAGGTTGCCTAAAGAATTTTAGTCTTTTCTCTGCATACAAACACAATCCATACAAACTACAGTCTTGATACAATCCTACTTTGAATGAAACTTTTTGAAGCAGTTTCTGTTGTCAGGGAAGCATTAATACACATTGCATTTTTTGCAAAATGAGGTTGTTTTGAATTTGCATCCCTCTAGTTTGCAACTTTGCTGTTTTTTCCCTCTTTCAATCATGTGGTTCATCCCATCGTATCTAACGTCATCACATAGGTGTAACCCGTCACGCAGAGTCTTCTTTTATAGAGGAACAGGTGGACTGTTGCTTAGTCACCCACATTATATGGCTTTACATGTTTGATTCACATGTGCAAGTGCTTCCGTGAGAGTCAGAGTAAAATCTAATAAATCACACCCAGTTCCAGTAGCTGCAAGTGAACCTGTGCTTTACAAAAACGGCTGCATATATACGTATATTTACTAGTAATAGGATGTAAGGGTCGAAAGGGTTAATCCCATTTCAGTGGTGCTTAAGAGAGTTTCAATGGAAATAGTATTGTAAAGTATGGAGTTATTCAAAATTACACTACAAAGTATACTGTATAGGTCAAAAAGGCAATGCAGAAACAGACTATTATTTATACTTTCATACTTATTTATTAAGGAATTTATTATTTCTTTAATGTACTTCTCCATGCAAAGTTAATATAAATAAGCATCAATTCATTTACAGGGTCAAAGGGAGCACATAATGCTTTTCCATAGCCCATACATTGATAGTTTTTGTCATCTTTAAGAAGCAAGCATGCTTTAGCCATTCATTCATCTACGCAGCTGCATTCACACCAGACTTATTTACAAGCAATGATAAACTAGTGCCTTGGGGTCAATGTCTGACAAATACAAAATGAGAGTGCATAGTAAGCAAGTGGCCCATCGCAGGACTATGCCACCCAGTTACTAAAGATAGTAAATCAATATGTGCATTCTACAATGTTAAATATTAAAAAATTATCATTGATAAATGTTTTGCTTAGTGTAGATATAGCATAAAGTTAAACGGAAAAGTGTTAGTTATTGAATTTGCAAAATCCATCCAT
This sequence comes from Polypterus senegalus, assembly GCF_016835505.1. Classification (NCBI taxonomy): domain Eukaryota; kingdom Metazoa; phylum Chordata; class Cladistia; order Polypteriformes; family Polypteridae; genus Polypterus; species Polypterus senegalus. Next base: position 135,997,645 of record NC_053156.1, read on the forward strand.
CCATCCATTATCCAACCCGCTACATCCCTACTACAGGGTCACGGGGATCTGCTGGAGCCAATCCCAGCCAACACAGGGCGCAAGGCAGTAAACAAACCCCTGGCAGTACGCCAGCCCACCGCAGGTATCTGATAAATTCATATTCATTTTCCTAGTTATACTTTTGTTGTTAATTTTCTTCATTTCTGGATTGTTATTAAGGTATTAAGCCACAGGTACAATGTCTCTTAAATGTGCAACATGCATGTTTAGATAGAAAGCGCAGGTGCCTCTTTTGAAAGTGCCAAGGTGTTTAAGCGAACCATAAAGGATGAGTGAATTTAATTTCAGCATTGCAAATCTCAATAGAAATATACATTTGGTCAAAGAGAAGAGGTAAAGAATTTATACTGTACATTTGCCTGTTTTGTATGTTTTATTGCTTTTAAGATACTACTTTCAACATTTTTTTGAAAAATAATATGCAAAATGAATAATTAAAAAGTAATTTTCTAAGCCAACAAAATTTAACACAAAGTGTTTCTTAAGTATATGAAAAATGCTCAAACACAACTAATTTTTAGAAACTATACACATTTTGCTTTTGTATAGCACTTCAATTGATTATGCCTTTCCTGAAGAAGGGGCCTCAGTTGCCTCAAAATCTTGCATGTTATAATCATTTTAGTTAGCCAGTAAAATGTGTCATTTAGCTTGACTTCTCACTACATACATAATGGCTAACATGGTACAACACCATTCTTGATCAGAATGAGTAAACTAACAAGTGAAAAATGAACTTGTGTGATAGACACTTTTCAAAAATTGCCTAAAGCATGATTCTGTATGTCACATTTACTTTGGTCACTAAACATAAGGGAATCTCTGCTAGAATTTTTAAAAATATTTGCCTCCGAAATATATATTTTTTTCAAACTTGCCTATTTCAATATATACTTAAGTTCTGTACTGTCTGTGTATACAATGTAATATACTGTGTTGGTTCAATTTCTGGCTTCTATGTACAGTACCGATATCGTGTTTAAAATTTTGGTTTTCCCTTGGTTTTGTTATCTGTCTTCTTGGAAGGGGTTGTGTGTGCCACTCATCTTTGGGATTTTCTTCATTTATTTCAAATTATTTCTTAAGTTTTTGTTGGAATGGGCCTGGAGTTCATCCTAGCAGCAAGAGGCAAAATGCATTAAACAGTCCTAGATGGAGCACCAATCCATCACGGGGCCTACTCATGTATACACATTCTCCCAAGGAGCTTCTAATCATCAATTAACCTAAAAACACATCTTTGGGAATATAGAAGGAAAACTGGAGTATCCCATGAAAAAATCACATAAACGTAGATTGAACATTACATAAAAAATGACCAAGTAAGGGATTTGAGTGCTCCACCTGTTTCCAAATGTACCACCTATAAAATTTCAGTAGTTTGGAATGATCTATTCTATTTCTATATCATCTTTACACAGAGCATAAACATAGTAGTTATATGCTTCATATATGTGCATCCCGTAATGGACAGTTCACAAATATTCAATATATTACTTCATTTTGATAAAAAGTTTTATTTTTTTTTCCCAATCTTTTTCAAACAACAGAATAAAGATTCTGAAAATAGCATTTAATCAAAATCAAGTGTGTGTTTGGCCACAAGAGACATCTAAGAAATAATAAAAGGACTTGCAGGGGCAATTCTTCAAATAAAGTGTGCTCCACTTATAAGTAATAACTTTCATCCCAGTTGATTGCACTCTTATAAGTATTCCATTCTTAAAATGATAACAACGAATTAATTAAGTGGACAGTTTTTTAATTAAAAAAGTGTCTAATTTACCCCAACAATTTCCTTTCACTATTAACTTTGAGGTTATAATAATAAGGATGGGCATATTTGATTCTAAGTGCATATCTTTATAGAGAGTTTTTAAATGGGCCATTGTACATGATTAAATTTGGTATTACAAGAAGCGTATTGTTTTTCAAAAGAATTCTTTGTAGCTTTGTTCATGAGCAGCCCCGTAATTTGGCAGCCTCTTGTCAAGGTCACTACCTTGGTGTTACAATTAAGTATAAAGTATTTATTTCTTAATGGTGAAGCATTCTTTACGTTATTGTTAGCATGATAATGAATAAAACACTTAATTTCTAGTGCTGTAAATGGCAGTATAAACAATGTAATATTCTTCATTTTTCTAAATATCATTTAATGTCTGTTAGTATTCTGATGAATAAATGTTATGTTTTCTCTAAGATGTTTCAGCAGATGTGTAGATTCGACTACTGCCCTGTGTCTGATGCTGCCAGGCAGAAGTCATTTATAAGGCAGTAAGACTGTAAATAGCAAGGGATAACTGACAGTTCTTACCCTGAGCAGGCCTGACCTTTAGTTTAGCTAGAAATTTAGATTTTTTTGAGGCATATGTAACCGTTACTCATTGAATTTCCAGGCTAACATAGACCTGTACATGAGATTCTTTACAAAAATGTGTTAATTCATGTCAAACAATGCTTTATTGTCACGTTGCTAAAATATTTCAGTTACTGCTCTACAATTAATTTAAAACACAAGAGCTAAGATCCTAACTCGAAGTGAGCGGTTCTTTAAGAGATCTCAGAAAAACGTGGTGGAATTTATTTTTCTAAGCCACTGCCTAAAAGCTTTCATGTAAAGCCAAAAGGGCGAACATTAATGCAGTCAAATTCAAGATATCTGCCTGCCGTAACATAATTTGAATTTTCAAAAAAAACCTTTTAGACATTAGAACAGTAGTTCCTCAATATTTGACACAAGTTAATAGATGAATGCTGGTTCATGAGAGGCTAAAGGATAAAAGAATTTTTCATTAAAATCCATGTTACAGAGTGAGACATTAGACCCAGTCACAAGCTTTTCACTTCTTTTCAGAATCAAATGTTTCAGAAACATTGCAGGAAAGGTTACAACAGAGAGAGAAGTTCAAGCCAATATAGTAAAACTGTAACTGAGAAAATCTTCCCCTAAGCAAAGAACACTACGGGATTCTAATGGTAAGTAATGTACAACGCTGAATCAGCAGAAATGTTACACGTATGCAATGTGCATATCAAATAAGTTAAAGAAACAAAAATACATTATAAATATTTTGTAGTAAAATGCTTTGAGAATTCACAAGCAAAATTTGCAAAAACAAAGGTATGGCAGGTCACTATATAAAAAATAATGTAAGAAAAAATAAAATATGTAACAAACAACCCGAATAAAGAAATATGCTGTATACTGTATCAAGTCTGACAAAATGCTGACATCTAAGAGGTTTATAAATAGACACAGACAGAAGGATGCAGAGACGACTAAGTAAAGTTCAGATATACAATGCATTCAATAAGTTTTCAGACTCCTTTACATTTTTCAAAAATTATTGTGTTGTAGATTTCACTTTATTTGGATAAATCTGCTATTTTTGCTCATCGGTCTATACTTAATAACCTATTGTATGAACTTTTTCAGAAAAAGGACTGCAATTTTATTCAAAATAAAAACTCCCTCTTATTCATATAAATATTCAGACCATTAATTCAGTACTGTGCAGATGTGCATTTGACAGCAATTATAGCTTCTCGTCTTCTTAGATTAGTCTGTTCAAATTTTTCACACTTAGATTTGGGGAGATTCTTTTAAGCTTGTCAAACTTATTGGATGGGAAGCGTCTGTAAACTGACATCTTCCCAGATGTTTTGTTCTTTGGCTTGGTCACTCAAGGACAGTCAAAGACTTGGCTCAAAGCCACTCTAGTGTTGTCTAGGCTGTGTTCTTTGGGTCATTGTCATACTGAAAGATGAGTCATTGCCCTAGTCTGAGGTCGCATGCACACTGGAGCAGTTTTTCTTCAAGGACGACTCTATATTTAGCTGCCTTCATCTCTCGCTCAATTCCGACAAGTCCTTGCTACTAAGAAGCAACCCCCAGATGATGCTGGTTCACCATAGGGGTGGTCTTCATCAGACAAAGTACTTGAGAAATCTTTTTCCTCATTCTTTTAGAGTCCTTTAAATGCTGTTTGGAAAAATCAGAGTTAACTATTATAGGGCATTTATTTAAGAGTGGATTCTGTCTAGCCACTCTGGCATAAATGCATAATTGATGGAGTGTCGCTGAGCAGTGATGAGCAATCCATGCAGAGTTCTCTTCATCACGAGTTCAGCGAAATCACCTAAATGTCTGGAAACTTCACTGAATACAGCAAAATGCATTGATGTCAATGGGGAATGAAGATCTGATCTAATTGTGAGTGGATTATAAAGGTGGAGTGGTCTTTGAAGTGTTGCTGAGCGCTTAGGAAGCATCTGCCAGGTACCAATTATTGTGGTGAAAAATGTAATCTGAGTTTTGTGGCAGCAGTGTTAACTACTGTACTACTGTGCTTCAAGCAACAAAATACAACATGCAAATACAAATGGCCACAAACTAGCAATAAGTAAAAAATATATTGCTCTCACAGAGTTTCACCCTACGGGACACTGATAATCTTTGCCACATAGCATTTTTTGAAGCTATGCTTCACACGCAGCTGGCACATCTTTCTTTTTTTTGATTTCTCTGTACAGAGGTTTCTCACCTTTTTCCTCCATCAAGAAGATAGAAACAGTAAACAGGAATGAATGTTGCATTATTATTTGTGCTGCTATTTGATTGAAGATCAACTGCATAATAATCACAATACATCATACTCCCTTCAAACATATTAATATTTTTCTATCAAGGAGAACTAACAGTTATTAGTTTATATTATAAAACAGTTTTAATCAGTTGACTATGCATATTAGTTTATTTCAGTTAGTTTATTGAGCAGTTTTATGTAACAGAAGCAATTGGATAAACAGTGAAACACTAATCATTTAACAGTTCAAAGTAAGTTGTTGTTTTTTTTCCAGTTTTGAGCCATAATGCAAAGTAGTCTAGTACTTTTATTAGTTATGTCAAAAATTCTGCCTTTAAAATGATATGAAGATTAAAAATACATTATTGATTTTCTAACTATTTATTCAATGGGTTGCCTAATCTTTACAGTTTATTTACATTAGTTGATCAAGTGATGACCTTCAGATACAGGAAACAAATGTTTCACAAGAGACCAGTGTTAGGAAACACTACTTTTTAAGTTAATTAAGTTGCAGATCAGGCAGCGACATAAATTCGGCAGATGTGAAGTATACTTCAGAGTATGCATGTGTGCAAGTTCTGCGCCTGGCTTCTACAGCTATGTAAATTCACAATGGCTTTACAAAGCATTATGGGGTGCAGGACCTCTGAAATTCTGTTGGAGTGGCCATTGAGTTCTTGGGTCACATCCCTGATCAAGGCCCTTCATGTCCAGTTACTCAGTTTGGCCAAACGGCCAACTTTAGGAAGAATCCCGGTGGTTCCACACTTCTTCCATTTTACAATTTATGAGACTGCTGTGCTCCTGACAACACTCAAAGCTATAGAAATGATTTTATTCCCTTGCCCAGATCTATGCCTCAAAGGAGGTTGGTCATGGAGGTCTGCAGAGAGTTCTTTGGACATTATGGTTTGGGTTTTTGTCTTTTGTTTTTGTACATGGAGAGTAAATTATGAAATCTTAAATACCCAGATATGTGAATTTCTAAAGATGTACAATCAATTCAATTCAGTATTCAAAGGTGGACTACAGTCAAGTTCAAGGCACATCCCAAAGGTAATTATAACAAAGAGGATGGAGTGCCAAAGCAAAGGGTCTGAATACTTAAAGGAATGAGAGATTTCAGTTTTTTATTATTAATAAATTTGCAAACCCTTCTGAAAGCATGTTTCTTGACTTTGCTATTTGGGTTATTCAGTGTAGAATAAAGGTGAAAATGGCAAAAATTACCTATTTAAAATAAAACTGTGCATTAGTTAAAATAGCATTAAGAACAAAAAAATTAGCTGCCAACAGCAATACATGGATTATGGAGAAAGGCTTGACCTAGTTACTCCAGTGCATTTCAAAAAGCATGCTGTGAAAGAGGAAGAGTAACAAGAGATGTGGATGAACATACACACATTATTTTCACGACAAGAGAATACAATGTGCAGTAATACCGGGCTAATGTATGATGTTTTGCAGGTCTTGATTTGGTGAAGTGTAGCAGAATGACATGCACAATACCAAGATCGGCTTTTCTAGAATATTTGCCTTAGATCATTAAATGACTCCTGTACATATGTAATGCCTCTTCATGACTTATGTTAGTGATGTAAATATAAAATGTTAGCTAAGTTGCCACTGTGACTTGACTGAAGAATGTAGTAGTTGTAGTAGTAGCAACAGTGGAGCAACTCCAGGCACTTTGTGTGCGGTAATTGCACCGGAGCCATGAGACAGGGTGCAAATGGGACTGCATGGCTGGTGTTTTGCAAGGCTTTATTATTAACATACTTGTCTACTTGACATCAGAATAAAAAGGTTAATGGTGCTCTCATTCTCACAACTCCATAAAGCTTAATTATGACTATTGATTTTTAATGTAGCTTATATACTTAACGTATCTTATTGATGGTGGTCATTTTTTAATTTAATTTAATTGCACATGGGGGGACTAATTAATTTTGTTACACCAGTGCTCATCAAATTCTAATGACACTACTGAGTAGTAGTAGTAGTAGCAGTATGATCATCAAGTATACAGAGTACTTTGAGATCCATACATGCATGTCCCACCAAGGTTTATCAGCATAGCCTATTTTAATATTATCTGTTTCTTTTTGTTGCACTGCTCGGTTTTCTTCTTGTTTCAGTGAATAATCATAGCTCTTAATAGAAGTTACCTACCATAAGTGTGGAACATTCTGATTTGCTTTAATTTAACACATCCATGTAAAAGATTCAGATATACAGGCATGTTATTTTATTGCACAGAAGCAAATAAACATTTTTTTCAGGCACCAAAGGGCAGCTGCGCACACAGTTCATTAAACACGCCTTACTGAAAACGTTTTCTTTCCCATAGTGCAAGCCAAAATATTCTGAAATGAATTGCTTTAAGTTATTGGCGTGCAACTACTGGAACATTAATGTGCAGAACATTGTGGATATTTATTTCCCAGATTACTTGAGTATAGCTTGCACCTAAGTTATATTAAAGTTAGTCAACTTTAGCAGTACTTGGATTTGTTTTATAAATCCACTGTAACCAGCACAAGTGTAACCCACTTTAAAGTTACAACAACAACATTTATTTATATAGCACATTTTCATACAAACAGTAGCTCACAGTGCTTTACATAATGAAGAATAGAAAAATAAAATACACAGTAAGAAAATAAAATAGGTCAACATTAATTAACATAGAATAAGAGTAAGGTCCAATGGCCAGGGTGGACAGAAAAAACAAAAAACACTCCAGACGGCTGGAGAAAAAAATAAAATCTGTAGGCATTCCAGACCATGAGACCGCCCAGTCCCCTCTGGGCATTCTACCTAACATAAATGAAACAGTCCTCTTTGGATTTAGGGTTCACACGGAAGGACTTGAAGATGATGATCACGTAGACTTCTGGCTTTTAATCCATCCATCACTGTTGGAGCATCATGATGCTTTGAGTAGGTGGTGGTGGCGCAGGCCACCACCACAAAGAAACTGGAAAAAGAAACAGAAGAGAGAGTAGGGGTCAGTAAGGATTTTAGAACCACCATGAATAGTTATTATGATGAATTGAGCATACAGAGTATCAGGATTAAGTTAAAATGAAGTTATGAAAAGGCCATGTTAAAGTAATGTGTTTTCAGCAGTTTTTTAAAGTGCTCCAACGTATGAGCCTGGCGAATTCCTATTGGCAGGCTATTCCAGATTTTAGATTTTTATTTGTTTTTTTTGTGTTCATAAGAACTGTTTGCATTTTCCAAAGCTGCCTGACTGTATGAGAAAACCCCCATATATAATATGCTGTTTGACTTATCTTGGTGTCTACTGATGGAAGATGTCGAGCTTTTTGAAGGGACTCCCTATCTTTGACCCTCTAGGCCCAAAAAACCCCTAATTTGTATGCCATTGTGCAGAAGATTACACCCTTATGATAAAGAGGTCTCCAACAAAAATGATTTGAAGGACTTGAAGCTGTGCCTATCACATCAACCAACCCCAGGAGCTCATGCATTAATGAAATATGAGGGGTGAACGTTATTCCTTTTCACAGAGCTTGCAAAATATAGGCCGATAGAGTATCATTTTATGGTATTTTGAGGGTGCTGACCATGAATGTGATAATATTTTTTGACATTTGATTCTTTACCGATGGTCCTAGCCCTCTAAGAGCCGATCCCAGAAGGTTAAAAACAGAAAATTTGAAACATAAGCATGCGGCATATGGTCTTAGACTATTTGAAGGTCAGTGATTTTGAATATGATGTTACTTTTGATTCTTTACCAAGGATCTAGATACATCATTTTGATGAAGCCTAAAGAAACCAACAACGAAATACTCAAGAACAGTTATGTTAGGTAGAATGGGTTGTCTTTTGGCCAGGAACCTCTACAGATTTTTTTTTTGTCCACCATGGCCATCTGACCTTATCATCAGACTGTCATTAAAAAACAAAAAAAAAAATAAAAATCTGTATTTAAGGACTCTACTTCTCTTAACTATGTCTTTCACATATAAGTGTGTATTATTTATTTATCTTTTGTATACTATTTATTCATTATTATTCTTATCTAAATTGAATTTGTTTTTATTTGTATGTAACTATTTCTTTGATATGTTTCAAAGCACTTTGACTTACATCTTCTGTATTAAAATATGTTATAGAACTAAATGCCATTATGTAGCTGTCTATGGACTCCTATCAGAGAGTGAAACATGACAATTTTCTATTACAATCAAGAATATTTAGACTTTAATCATTTAAACTGAAATGCACATTTTCAGATTTCAAATATTTGACACAACTTGTTTTTAAGTACTTCTACCTCATGAAGTAAATCATTACATTTTTTTATTAGCACCCTGAATTAAGGCAGCTTATGCTAATTCAGACTTTTTAAAGTAGAATTCACATTTACTACTTTTTTATTCTTTATATCTAAGAATGACTTTCTGCAAATGTCAGAAAGCCATTTTCATTTATTAAATGAATTAATGCTAGGCTTTGATGTCTTCTTATAAACTACAAAGCCTAAGGTAATTATTTTTGTTTGGAGGTAACACAGAGTCCTTCATTCTCCCTTATGTTCCTGCAAATGTTGATTATCATAAGACACTGAAATGTGCTCATTTTTAATTTTATGATTTTATTATTGACAATGTAACTCATTGAATTAATGAAATGATTTCTGAATCAGGGCGCTGAAATATTTTTCTTAGTGATGAGATTCAAGTCACTGGATCAGCACCTCTAACTTCAAACTGTTGTCAAGGGGGAACAAAATAGTCTTGGAGGTGGAATTCAAGAACAGTTTGTTTTTTTTTTTTAATGCAGCACTGAAGAGCCTTTCTTTCAGAGCAGTATGATCTCCCTCTAAACCCAATATAGATTAAAAGGTGAAGAAAATGTCAGCAAGGTTTCTACTTTCAAACTGTATAGTGAATACTTAAAGCTTTTCAGCTGATGGATATCAGGCAATAGGCCTTAGTCTGAATTTGGTCAAACTGAACATGAGTGCAGTGTATTCTGGGAGAGCTTAATGGTGAAGCAGGATTTAGAATGTTCCTGGGGAACCAAACTTGGGACTGAGTGATGATATTGCAACATTTCCTGTATTTCTTTCAATGTGTTTCAAGAAACTGTAAAATATCAACACACTCTGTTAGCAGAAAGTGAGCTAGATTGTTTGTCCAAGGCGGAGGAGAGCTGCTACTTTTTCCAAAAAAGAAAAAAAATAATACTTTTAAGAGGAGTTTCCCCACTCCCAGCTGCTCATTGGATGCTTTCAAAGAGCTCCCTCTCTATTACTAATTTTACCTATCTTATAATCTACATTACGAAAAGAGGCCATCTGGAAAGTCTCATCAGCGTCTTGATGTAGGTGCTGAGACTGCATAAAGATTTAATCCACTCACCTTACAGCATATACTTTTTTGTATCACTTTAAGTATGGTGCTAATGATTCTGAATCAAACATATCATTTTGAGTTTGGGATAATTGGATTGAGGTAAATGTTTGAAAGTAACGACAGTCCCAGTCTCAAAGCAGCCTGCCATTACAGATGCCTGGGGTATGATACAGTACATAGAGACAGCAAGATAGGTAAGAGGTTTCAGGTAAAAGGGGCATAGCAGCTTTTGACATTTCTTCCTATCCCCATTAAGAAAAGAACCTAAGAGGTTAATTGGTATCTTTATTATTATTATTGGATCAATATTTTATTTACCAAGCTAATTTCTAAATTATTACTTTTTTAACAATACAGAAAGCACAACAGCATGTACCATATCAAACAATCCTGTACTGAATCAAACAATCACATCTTCAGTAGAAAAAGTTGCCAGTGGCAGATCACCGTTGCGGTGCCTACATTAGTGAAAAAAAAGAATTATGTCAGTAATAACATTTCATGTACTTGGAAAAAAAGTTTGGGATTCCTCTGGGTGTTTCTATGAAAACTGACATATATTCTCAAGTGTACCTCACAGTACTATTATGTAATACATTTTATGCTTCATTTTTGTATATTCAATTAAACTCATCTTATTTTTGTGTAGCACTCTTAACTGAGTGCAGATGCAGAGCACTGTGACAAGTTCACAGGTAGATGCAAATACAAACTTTACAAATTACTGTTTACATAATGAGCACAAATAAAGACACAGTTTTGTTTAAACAGACAGGAAACAAAGTGGTTCAAAGATGATTAACATAATAATGCCCAGCAATATCTGACAATTAATTTATTGTGGAATTATGGCCAACTGATAACGTGGATAGGAAAACAAAAACTCCAGTAAGCAGTTTTACAGGAAAAAATAATCCTCAAGAGAGTCCACAGTCAGTTATTTCATCCAAAGTTAAAAGATAAAGTCATACACAGTCACAGTTATTGAGATGGCCAACTTACAATCAAACCTTTCTTGGCATTCTATAAGAAAGTCTGTGCTGGGCCATCTAACATGATGACATAATCTTTATATCATTAATTCCAAGGATTCCAACACCAAACAATGTCTTTTCTTTGAAAGGAAACAGCTGAGTACAGAGACAGAACAGAGGAGGGTCAGTAACAGTTTGTAATTACAGTATTGTATTACGTATATTTTTGTTCAGCTAACTAACAAAGGCAATTAGCAGCTCTAGTCAAGGTATGCTAGAATAAAATCAAGTGTGTTCAGCCTGGATATAAAAGCTGAGATCAAAGTGTAATTTCTTATATAGTACAAGCAGGCAGGTCATTCCACAGTTTTGGAGCCCTGTATCTAAAAGCTCAACATCCCATTGTTTTGTTATATTAATCCTTGAATTGTTAGTAGGCAGACATTTTGAGATCTTAATGTGAGCTCTGGTTTGTAAGTAATAATAGGTTTAGATAGGTAAACAGAGCCTTGGATATTCAAGAATGTAAATGTAAAAAGGGGCATGTTGAAATTAGCCCTAAGCTTAACTAAAAACCAATGTAAGGGCTAAAAAGTAGGAATTATGTGGTCACACTTTCTTCTTTGGGCAATGGTTCTTGCAGCAGAATTTGGAATTAACTGAAAGCTTCATAAATAAGGTTTGAATAGATTGTGAATAACACATTGCAGCAGTAATTTCTGCTAGAAATAATTGTATGAATACATTATCAACTCATTTAATTGTTCTGCCTTTAAATGTGAGTGTCATGGTAGCTCATGTATTTCTGCAAATTAATAAGGTGTGGATATGTTGGACTACATGAGTCGTGTCTGCATTTACAAAATGGTCTATACATTTTGGCAGTCTCCATGATAGATGTTACTTGCCCAGCACCCTACCCCAGCTCACCAACATCTCCAATTATCAGAAGCAGAAGGATGTATGTGTCAATAAGTACAACCACCTGGTCTCAAAGTCTTCTGGCTGGTGGTCCCAGGAGTGTTGATCTGCTCATGCCCCAAAACATTTTAACAGTTCTCTTAGAAAAGTAAAGAAAAAATCAACAATTTTGAAAATGTAGGGTATTGCACAATGAGAGCAGCTACAAACTATGGGAATAACGAACGGGTTGAATGAACACCTAATTAAGCAACTAGTTGAAGTGAAATTGGTTGGAGTTTGAGGACCTGACTTAGTTGGCCTTCTGTTGGCTCACTCACTTCACATCACATTTCTGTTTAAGGAAAGAAATGAAGCAATTGCAGAGGAAAGATGAAGAAATTCCAGGGAACAAATCTTAAAAAAGGTAAATTAAAAATAATTCAAAAGAAGTTAATTAAATTCTAATTAAATTAGAAAGAAAACCTGCAGCCCTCCAGGACTGGAGTTTGAGATCCCTGGTGTAGATAATAGCACCTGCCATCACAGAGTTATAGAAGATGTGAAGGATGTCACTTCTCCCACATTAAAGGAACGCAGTCTCCTAAGGAAGAAGAGCCTGTTCTGCCCCTTCTTATATAGTTCCTCTGTGTTATGACCAGTCCAACCTGTCATTGGTGTGCATGCTAAGTACTTGTAGGAGTGAACCACCTCTACATCCACTCCCCTGAATACTATTGACCGGACATATAGACTCTTTGTTGTGACGAAGGTCAATAACCAGTTGCTTGGTTTTGCTGATGTTAAGGTGCAGACAATTTTCTTTACACCAAGAAACATAATTCTCCACTTGACTTCTATACTCTGTCTCATTTCCCGCATCAATATTTCTCATACGTGCATAATCATATGATAATTTCTGCAAGATGACATGACCAGGTATTATATTTATTATTGGAGGTGTACTGAGTGAGGAGAAAAGGAGACAGGACTGTTTCTTGTGGTGCTCCATTGTTGTTCACATCCATGTCAGATGCACAGTCCTTGAGTCTCACAAACTGCAGTCTGCTTGACAGAAAGTCCATCATCCAGAATACCATAAGCTCATCCATCTGCATATCTTTTAGATTACCACTTAACAGGGATGGCTAGATGGTAATGAAAGCACTGGAAAAATCAAAAAACATAATCCTCACAGTCTTGTGGAGCAGATAAGTAATTACAGACTCCACTCCAATCTTTGTCCAATTAACAGAATGCAGTGGGGTCGGGTGTCTACCACAAGAGAACTCATATAGTCACGGACCAGCTTCTCCAGGTCTTTATGATGTGAGACATAAGTACCACTGGTCTGTAGTCATTAGGTGAAGAGGCGTCTGCCTTGTTTGGAACAGGAACAATGCAAGATGTTTTCTACAGCACTGGCGCTTTCTTTTTACACACCCACAAGCTCCAGTTCTCTGTGTGTGTTTTCTCCCAAAGTTGATTATTCAGAAACTTAACTGTGAGTGTGGGTGTGTGCATTGACATGCTCTGTGATGGTCTGTGTCTCAACCAGTGTTTGTTTATACTTTACACTCCTTTCAACCCTGTAAATGAAATAAGCAGGTTCAGAAAATAAATAGATGGATTCAATTATGAACATATGTTGTGTAGGAGGCAGAAGGAAAATGTACAGTAGATTCTGCTGTTTTTCCATCTTATGTACATCATATCCTGAACACGTTTAACTCTTCAACCTTAAGTAGTTTTGTCTGTACCAGATAAAAAATAAAAAAAATTAGGCAAGTCTGAAACATTCTGTAAAACAGTATTTTGTTTGCACATCAGATTTACTGCTGACTGAAAGCAGAAGGTTGCAGATTTGTTTATGGCAAAAATAGCCTTCTTTTGTTCTGGAGACTTGAGCCTCATTCTTCCAATTATGGCTAGAGAATGATGAATGTGACAGAAACATATAATTCACAGCTGTCACAACTAGACTTATGAATTATTACGTGTCTGTATTACTTTCAAAATAAGGTACATAGGACTTTGAATGCTGTTATGTTTGATGAAGCATTTATATGTTAACACCATATTAACACTGTAATATTTAGAGCTAACATTTCCTATCGGAAAAGAAATATTGCAATAAAAACTTAAGGAAATACACTGTATTAGGAATTATATTTTAATGCATTTTCAGTGTTGGTACTTTTTTATTTTTGGACAAAATGAAGTGTCTTAAGCAAGCTGATTTCCTTTTAACGCAGAGAAATTGCTGTGGACAGATTTCTATTATCCTTTTTAACAGTTCACTAGCAGATTGCATATTTCTTAGAGCCTTTCCAAGTAAAACAGGATCTACGTTGATTTGCAGACATGAAAAACAAACATTAAGATGCCACTTGGGGGGAAAAGAAAGGTTACATTAAAACAGCTTGATTGATGATTTAAGTATAATGGAGTACAACTACTCAAGCAGAGGAAAAAGTACTTTATAATAAATGATTTTATAATATTGCAAGTATGGTAAGTCTAAGAAAAATATACCACATTTCAATTTAAATTCCTTAACATTTTAAAAAAATGTGTTCATTGATAAGAAAATATGTTGATCTTCTGCCTATTGCTTTACATTCAATAGACATTGTTGCTGCAATTTCAACATTTTATCCTTAGTCTTAGCAGTACAAACTGAAAGACAAATGGATTTAAGTGAAGGATGTATACATTTTTACAAGGGCACAAGTTGTGTGTGCTAGTTTGCCTGTATTTTTTCATTATGTTTTCATACCTCTTCCTGTTCATCTTAGTTGATTACTCCAAGTTGTGCCCTTTACTCAGGACATGCTGAAACGTTGCAGGTGACAAAGATCAAATTCTGGAAAAAGGAAAATAAAAACAGAGATGTTGCTAATACACACAAAATGAAAGAGCTCTTACTGGGGAACCTGAGTAGTTCATTGTTTTTATACATTATCTCAATGCATAGTTATACTCTGTAGTGGACTGTGAATATAAACACAAAATCAAATTACTTGGCATGACTCTGTAACCAAGCACTAACTGCCAGTTAAAAAGGTTTTGCTAATTGCAAAAATACAAAGTATTTCCTCATGTTTTGTAAAATTTGGGCTGCAAATAAAATCATTTTGGTTTGTCATTCTTATTTTAGATCTGCTATCCACTAATTCAGCCTAAAATGTAATAATTAATAACAAGGGACAAGGTTCCTTTTAGGCTGCCATTTAATTAGTACATGCATATTGCATAAAGTGAAGAAAAAAAATCTCAAAAAGTTATTTTTTAAACCTTACCCAGCCTTATTCGTAGTCATATTGGATAGCATTGGATGGAAATAAAGCATGGGAACTGCCCAGGAATATCTACTGTATGTTTCAGGTGGAGTCAACCCTGAATAAGGGAGAAATGTGTAAGAAAGGAAAAAGATTACCTGAAAGTCTCAGATTTATCTTGAGAAAAACAAATGAAATCATAACCAGTTTTAGAAAACGAAGCAGTAGCCCACAACAGCCTGTGCCGGAACAAAGGCCCTTTATGAAGGACTAGTGAATTGAGTCTGAAAACATCATACAAGCTGCCACTTGAACATGGCAGCTCTCCATTATGAACTTCAGAATTACTTCAGAAAATTATAAACATTAACATTATTAACTTAGAACGTGTACTTAAAGTTACTCAGTTTATGATTACACACCCAAAGTAAGGAATCTTGTTGACAGTTGCTACTCATACAGTTCCTGTTTGGAATTCAGTTTCATTTAGAACCGTATGTCTATTTTTTAGTAAGTTTTCTATTTCTGTCAAAATTTTCTTGGTGGTCATTTATTTTAAAAGGGTTCAAGTTTATGTTCTGTCTAGATGGAAATTGTAGGTCAAGAAATAGCAAAACAGCTGCTGGTTCAGAAGATGAAAGAGAACTCAAAAGCTTAAAACAAAACTAAAGTTAAAATCCAAGAAAGACAATGAAAACTGATTGCCAAAGCCCAGTACAAATGGCAACAATCAAAGTAAGAAAATGTACAAAGACGTAATAACTTGTCATGACTGACATTTGTTTTCATTTTTTTCTGCCTCATTGAATTTTTTACGACTAATTCCTGACTTTTATATAGTGGTGTGAAAACTATTTGCCCCTTCCTGACTTCTTATTCTTTTGCATGTTTGTCACACAAAATGTTTCTGATCATCAAACACATTTAACCATTAGTCAAATATAACACAAGTAAACACAAAATGCAGTTTTTAAATGATGGTTTTATTATTTAGGAGAAAAAATCCAAACCTACATGGCCCTGTGTGAAAAGTAATTGCCCCTTGTTAAAAATAACCTAACTGTGGTGTATCACACCTGAGTTCAATTTCCGTAGCCACCCCCAGGCCTGATTACTGCCACACCTGTTTCAATCAAGAAATCACTTAAATAGGAGCTGCCTGACACAGAGAAGTAGACCAAAAGCACCTCAAAAGCTAGACATCATGCCAAGATCCAAAGAAATTCAGGAACAAATGAGAACAGAAGTAATTGAGATCTATCAGTCTGGTAAAGGTTATAAAGCCATTTCTAAAGCTTTGGGACTCCAGCTAACCACAGTGAGAGCCATTATCCACAAATGGCAAAAACATGGAACAGTGGTGAACCTTCCCAGGAGTGGCCGCCAACCAAAATTACCCCAAGAGCGCAGAGACGACTCATCCGAGAGGTCACAAAAGACCCCAGGACAACGTCTAAAGAACTGCAGGCCTCACTTGCCTCAATTAAGGTCAGTGTTCACGACTCCACCATAAGAAAGAGACTGGGCAAAAACGCCCTGCATGGCAGATTTCCAAGACGCAAACCACTGTTAAGCAAAAAGAACATTAGGGCTCGTCTCAATTTTGCTAAGAAACATCTCAATGATTGCCAAGACTTTTGGGAAAATACCTTGTGGACTGATGAGACAAAAGTTGAACTTTTGGAAGGCAAATGTCCCATTACATCTGGCATAAAAGGAACACAGCATTTCAGAAAAGAACATCATACCAACAGTAAAATATGGTGGTGGTGTGTGATGGTCTGGGGTTGTTTTGCTGCTTCAGGACCTGGAAGGCTTGCTGTGATAGATGGAACCATGAATTCTACTGTCTACCAAAAATCCTGAAGGAGAATGTCCGCCATCTGTTCTCAACTCAAGCTGAAGCGATCTTGGGTGCTGCAACAGGACAATGACCCAAAACACACCAGCAAATCCACCTCTGAATGGCTGAAGAAGAACAAAATGAAGACTTTGGAGTGGCCTAGTCAAAGTCCTGACCTGAATCCAATTGAGATGCTATGGCATGACCTTAAAAAGGCGGTTCATGCTAGAAAACCCTCAAATAAAGCTGAATTACAACAATTCTGCAAAGATGAGTGGGCCAAAATTCCTCCAGAGCACTGTAAAAGACTCATTGCAAGTTATCGCAAACGCTTGATTGCAGTTATTGCTGCTAAGGGTGGCCCAACCAGTTATTAGGTTCAGGGGCAATTACTTTTTCACACAGGGCCATGTAGGTTTGGATTTTTTTCTCCCTAAATAATAAAACCATCATTTAAAACTGCATTTTGTGTTTACTTGTGTTATATTTGACTAATGGTTAAATGTGTTTGATGATCAGAAACATTTTGTGTGACAAACATGCAAAAGAATAAGAAATCAGGAAGGGGCAAATAGTTTTTCACACCACTGTATCTCTTTCACTTCAAAGAACATTTTGGAATTGTTTTTCGCTGGTATAATGTTGATTCTTAGCAAGTTCATTTTGCTCATCGTTTTGTTTTTGTAAATACTGCTCAATATTTTATATTTCAATACTGCAAGCAATTCTGATTCTTAGATTATGGATGATCATTCAGTAAGAAAAACACTATATTGTATGCTTCTTGTTCTTGTTAAAGAATCTTGCTACCCACTTAGAGACTTAAAAGACTGATTCATATTCTGGAACTGGCACTTGGTATGGTTTTGACTGTTGGTTTCAAACCTTGAATGTTTACTGTTGCTACAGTCTCTTTGTCATGCAGATTCACTTTATAGAACATCCACAAGATCAAACCATATGTGAAAGGGTATACAGCACAACTCCTGGTCCAGGCTTTGGTCTCGTCATTTATGGACTACTCCCAATCTCTATTGGCAGAAGTACCAGCATGTGTCACCAAGCTGCTGAAGATGATTGAAAATAAAGTGGCATGTCTGGAAATTAACCACCCGATGCAGGTACTCCTCTCTTCAGATTTCTACATTGGCCTCCCATGGTGGGATATATTAAGTTTGAATATTTGACTACAATGTAGTCAATGATTCAGCACCTAAATATATTGAGACACTTCTGAGGTCCTATGCTCCTTCTCGACCACTCAGGTCTGCTGTTGAACAGACTCTACCCTATGTGTGATATCAAATCTTAGTTCAAACTCTGTGTAGCTTCTAGCTGGTAATACTAACTGTCCATCTCCATTCAAAATTCTGAATTTCAGTGTTTTTAAGAAGAGTTTGACAACTCTCTTGTTTGGTGAATTCCTGTCTAACTGATATTAGCTATTAGATTTTGTAACCTAAGAATTGTTACTCATTTGTATTTTGTTCTGAGATCTTCACTTGTGGTGACCAATTTTGTAACCTTATCCTGCAATACTTGTATCTAAACAGTCCCCAAGAATGATGTTTACTTGGCTATGTTGACCTATTTTGTAAGTTGCTTTGGATATTAGCTGATCATATAAATATAAATAAGAGCATAATAAGTTTTAAAAATGAGAGGAAGCCATTCAGTCGATCAAGCTCATTTTTATAGCTAATATCTAAGCTTTCCAATATCTAATTAATATACATTCAAGGTTGTCAAGATGTCTGCTTCAACTACATGTTTCAGTAGATTGTTCCAGGGTTGAAGAAATACTTCCTGACTTTAGTCCTAAGTACACTTCTTCTTAATTTCCACTGGTGTTTTTTGAGAACATGATTCATCATTTATTTGAAGGAATTCTGCTGGATCAAGTAGATATTTTTAAGTAAGATAGTTTTCTTTCAAGAAGTAAAGTGGAAAACTTTTATCAATTCATTTACTAATCCTGCTAGTTCAACAACAGTGTTTTGAAACATCAGAAATAAGGCAGGGGCTAACCCAGGATGGAATATCCATTTATGAGAAGGCTCATTCCCCCTGAGAGTCAACAATCAACCTTCAAAGTGCATCTTTGATACTGTATGTAGAGGGAAACTGATGTTTTCAATCCATCTAATAAAATATTTTCTAAGACTGCCCTTTCCAAAACTATAACATTCAGAAGCATCAGACAAGTTCACATACTTCTATACCCCCTTATGCCAGGTCAGTTTAGATAGATCATCAATCTAATGTATAAGTCTTTGGCTTACGCAAAGAAAGTCTTTACGTTAACTATTCATTAATTATATTTTTGAGCACTCATTTTCAATTCCAATGTGACCAAAAGACAGAGTATATCTTGACAACAAAGTATGCAAGGCACAAACCAAATCTGGTTAGGATGCTTGTTCATCATAAGGAACACACCCATGTTTTCTTATACCAGGTGTGGAAGATCAGTCCGACTACAGACGGACACAGGACACACAAAAGTCCCAAAACACACAAGTTTAATTTTAGTTCTCCTTTTAACACACAACACCTTACACAGTTCTTGAATCAACCTGGTACTTCTTCCGCCTCTACTTCTCTCCTCGCAAGCTCTGTCCTCTTCTTCCTGACTCAGGCTCCCCGAATGGAGTGATACAGCCCCTTTAATATTGTAGCTGGATGTGCTCCAGGTGCTCCTTAATGATCTTTCTGCGCACTTCCTGGTGTGGCGGAACTGCTGCTGTCAATGGCTCCACAATCATCCAAGCGTCCCCTCGTGTCCCAGGGGAAGCATTGCCTCTCTCTAGGTCTTCCCATTCTCCAGACATCCCAGCTGGGCAAGAGCCCCAGCCGTCCACCACACAGGTAATTTAGATATGTTAAGACATTTAAACAAAAGCACCTGAAGAAAATCTGCTTAGGCTTGGTGAAAGTATGCAAACTGCACTCACTGACTGGACCCACATAAACCCAGGGATTATTATTATGGCGGTGCAAACCGCAGTGCAACTCCTAAAAAGAAAACCTACTTTTAAATGGTGTTTGGAATTTGAACAGCATATGTAAATTCTGAATCAATCAACTTAAGGTTCCTTGATTAATCATTACTTTATCCCATCTTGTCTCTGCAGTATACAGTATATGTATTTAAACGATTTTTTTCATCCATCCACTTGAAAGTAAATGTATTTGCACATATAGCATTAAGACCCTTTATAAGTTCTAGTTTCTTCTCCAGTGTTAAATAATCTTCATTTCAAAAGGCCAGAGCTTTCTTTACTTTAATATATTTACTCACAAAACTAACTGACTAGGTTATTAAAATGAATCTTGCTGTGTCCTGTATATACTTATATTTTTATAGGGCTGATTTCTTGTCAGCCTTCAGTTTTTTTAATACTTCTTTGAGCTGTTTAAACAATTAGATGAATAACTGAAAAGCTTTCCTGCAATGTCATAAAATTACTTCTCAACTATTCTTTTCATTTTTTTCTTGAATATTTTTAATTCATTTATTTTTATGATTATTTAGAAGAACAGAAGATATGCCCTTTTTGTTAACAATAATGGTGGAAAAAAAAAACTTATGGAATTTTAAATGTGGGATAATTCTTAAAAAACCATGAAGTACAGGGATGTAGAACAAGCTAAGCGTTTGATCATTTGTTCACTTCTTCAAACAGTCCTCTGAAGCAATCGCAGCTCTTTTTTTTCCCAGCACAAACTGTTTCTCCTTGAACAGCTTCTTTTTGACAAGCTAGAATGCGGCAGCTTGATAGATTCTCCACAGGAATGTTCAGTTTTTTTTGTTATGCTAGATGTGGAAGGAGTTTTTCCTACTTTAAGAAAGAGTAAAGAAAGACTTTCAATATAAATTGTTTTGTTACTGTATTTTGGTATGAATGTTTTATGATGCCAATTAAAAAGCCATTTACAGCTTGGAATAGCCTATGGCTGCCACTCCTTTTGCATTAGCCCCTAAGAAACTCTGGTAGGGTGCCATAATCCCAAAGAAATATAAAGCTCTCCAAAAAAAAACCAAGTTTGTTAGATTGATGTTGACATTACATACTCTGAATTTATTATGAAAAGATAAATAATGTATTAAATCAAAATCTATCAGAATTCTAAAAAAAACTTTTTAAAAAATTACCAATAGATTCTGGGATGAGATTAAATACCGATAGAATAGAAAACAAAGCTAAAATCCGAGTACATAAAGGGTGACACTCTTCTTTGGGCTCCAACTAGTATTCCTCAAGATGCCTAAGAAAACTGAATTTCCATCAGTGCCACACACATATTAATCACTAAGACATTTACATGAACGGGAAACGAAATGAACGATTATGTTTTGATTGTTCCACCAAAGGGGTCTATGATATTTTTGACCTTTTTAAGAAAGCAGACCAGTTTAGGGTTTATTTGATTGAGTATTTTGATGAACCTTAGTCTATAATTCATATTAGCAAAAATCTAATTCAGTAGAAAATAGTGCCATACCCAAAGTAATAATAAGTGGTTCCTAGTTTGTATAAATAATAAATGGATTCTAGGTTTCATGTGAAAAAAGGTTAATCAGTTGAAGTTACAGTTGTGATTGAAAGTTTATGAACCCTTTAGAATTTTCTATATTTCTGCATAAATATGACCTAAAACATCATCAGATTTTCACTCAAGTCCTAAAAGTAGATAAAGAGAAATCAGTTAAACAAATGAGACAAAATTATTATACTTGGTCATTTATTTATTGAGGAAAATGATAGAATATTACATATTTGTGAGTGGCAAAAGTATGTTAACCTCTAGGATTAGCAGTTAGTTTGAAGGTGAAATTAGAGTCAGGTCTTTTCAATCAATGGGATGACAAAGGTGTGAGTGGGCACCCTATGTTATTTAAAGAACAGGGATCTATCAAAGTCTGCTGTTCACAACACATGTTTGTGGAAGTGTATCATGGCACAAACAACGGAGATTTCTGAGGACCTCAGAAAAAGAGTTGTTGATGCTCATCAGACTGGAAAAGTTTACAAAACCATCTCTAAAGAGTTTGGACTCCACCAATCCACAGTCAGACAGATTGTGTACAAATGAAGGAAATTCAAGACCATTGTTACCCTCCCCAAGAGTGGTCGACCAACAAAGATCAACTCCAACAGCAAGGCATGTAAAAGTCGGCGAGGTCACAAAGGACCCCAGCGTAACTTCGAAGCAACTGAAGGCCTCTCTCGCATTGGTTAATATTAATGTTCATGAATCTGCCATCAGGAGAACACTGAACAACAATGGTGTACATGGCAGGGTTGCAAGGGGAAAGCCACTGCTCTCCAAAAAAAACATTGCTGCTCATCTGCAGTTTGCTAAAGATCACATGGACAAACCAAAAGGCTATTGGAAGAATGTTTTGTGGATGGATGAGACCAAAATAGAACTTTTTGGTATAAATGAAAAACATTATGTTTGGAGAAAGGAAAACATTGCATTCCAGCATAAGAACCTTATCCCATCTGTGAAACATGGTGGTGGTAGTATCATGGTTTGGGCCTGTTTTGCTGCATCTGGGCCAGGACGGCTTGCCTTCATTGATGGAACAACGAATTCTGAATTGTATCAGAGAATTCTAAAGGAAAATGTCAGGGCATCAGTCCATGAACTGAATCTCAAGAGAAGGTGGGTCATTCAGCAAGACAACAACCCTAAGCACACAAGTCGTTCTACCAAAAAATGATTATAGAAGAATAAAGTTAATGTTTTGGAATGGGCAAGTCGAAGTCCTGACCTTAATCCAATCGAAATGTTGTGGAAGGACCTGAAGCAAGCAGTTAATGTGAGGAAACCCACCAACATCCCAGAGTTGAAGCTGTTCTGTACGGAGGAATGGGCTAAAATTCCTCTAAGCCGCTGTGCAGGAATGATCAAAAGTTACCGGAAATGTTTAGTTGCTGTTGTTGCTGTTATTGCTGCATAGGGGGGTCACACCAGATACTGAAAGCAAAGGTTCACATACTTTTGCCACTCACAAATATGTAATATTCGATTATTTTCCTTAATAAATAAATGACCAAGTATAATATTTTTGTCTCATTTGTTTAACCTGGTTTCTTTTTATCTACTTTTAGGACTTGAGTAAAAATCTGATGATGTTTTAGGTCATATTTATGCAGAAATATAGAAAATTCTAAAAGGTTCACAAACTTTCAATCACAACTGTATACTGCACACACACTTATGATTACGCATTTTGCTCCATCATGTGTTTCACAAATTGATTAGGAAATTTACTAGAAAATCAGAATCATACAATTTTACAAAGGAGAAATAAAACAAACCTAAAGCAAAGAGCCAGCAAGAATATTTTATGACATTTAGCAACAGACAGTAGTGGGCTGTTGGCTGAACAATAACTTGAAATTGCATTAAAACTTATGTTTAACATTCTTTTTAATACCATTAATGGGGAAAGTTCTGGAACTGTACAGTAAAAATACTAACTGACTGATGGTAACATGTATGCTATTGGTAATATGATGTGCATTGTGTCTCAGATTAATTTTTTCAGAACTTATGTTATAGTTTTCTTTCTTTTTTTTTTATTAATTTTATTACAATCCATACATAGCAATCAAGTTTTTACAAAAAAAAAGAATTATTTTAAGAACAGATCGATCGATGTTATAGTTTTCTAAAGGTTTTGTACAACGGGGAATCTAATTTTCTAAAAGTTCTTTTCTTTCTGTATTTTTGCTGTATTCAGTGGATTTTTTATTAACATTATTTTTTGCTGTAACTGTAACACCGTTTTTTTTTTTCTTGTGGTTGCCACCATTTTGTAGCAGTATTGTTATGATACAGAACTGCATTGCTGGAGATGTGATTATAGAAGTTGCGTGATATGATGACACACACACAGTGCTTTAAAAGCACCGTTCTGGATGGCACCAAAGATTGCAGATACATTCTTTAAATCGTTTTCCAAGAGCTATTGCTAAAGAATTCTGTTTACATACTTTCCAAGTCTACTTTGCATTATCTAACACGTAAAGGCTAGTATTACCAATATGTCGTTTTTTGATCTTCGCAAAGTTTTTGACACATTCTCATCTTCTGGGTTTTAATAACTATTTTTTGTCCTGCCACTTTTCTCCTTCGGGCAGAACACCAATTATCTGCCTGCAATGATCTTCCATGCCATGGTACATGCAAAGATGGCAGCCATTTTTGTCAGTGACTATGTGTGGTTACTTCTGACTTTACTCTTAGTCAAGTTAATAGAGCTTGTTTTAAAAATGTAATGTTTAGATCTACCAAACGTAAAGTTAACTCAACATGTAGATTCATTTGTATCCCAAGTTGTACTTTGTATGTCATATTTTTTATTTAACAATCTACACATTAAAATGTATCTAAGTTAGTAAAGGAGTTTCCAATGTCTTTCAGATGATTTTATCTATAAAATACCATTGCAGATAAGGAACCAATTATAATTTAATGTATTCATTTGAAGACTTAAAGGCTCAGATGAAGCTTATCTAACTGAGGTTCTAGTACAGAGGAAAAAAAGTTAGAGGTCAGTAATTTATTGTAGATTATTGGCAGTAATGTTGAATTGATGAGCTTTTTGATATTGTATAGTCTTATAATGCCTTGGAAATCTGCATCTGTGCTTATAACGTTTAACGATTATTTGAAAGCTAAAGTGGGAATTCATTAAACTGACAAAAATGTTGATTTATTATCATTAATTAATGAATTGAGTGGTACTTTGTATATCCATTTGTTGCACATACGATAATCAAAATTGCTTTTTAAAATATACTTATTTTTATTACATATTTTATATATCACATTTATTTGATAGCTTATGATATCTTAAATCCACAAGCTTGTTTTCAAGGTTTGAGTTATAAATTTGCTCACTACCAGGACACTTTATTGGCTAGGTGCTGTGAGACCTCTACTGTACATGCCTGAAAGGGACAGGTCAGTCCTATGATCAGAACAAGCCCGTATAGGACAGGCTCCAATGTGGGGTTGGCTGCTAAATGTTTGCAGCAATGATTCAAGGGCAGAACAACTGATTTTGGTAATGTTAGTGGCAGAACATATCTTTTAGAATCTTCCAAAATCTCTAATTTGGTTCAGTGGCATGCTTGAGTGCCATAGAAAATCTTGTTGATTTATTCAACCAGGAGGGAAAAATTGAGCCTGAAACATTTCAAATAACAGACATAAAGTCACCACTGTTTGTGAATCTGAACCTGGTTAGAGAACAATGGGTTTAAGACTTCAAAAATAAATTTCTTCAAGATCTCCTACATATATATGGGCAGCCGAAACACACCATCTCATTCTGCCCATGTGGGATTAGTCCAGTTGCAGCCATGCAGAGATGGTACCATTTATTTTCTGGCTATTTACAACTTTTCAACCCATAGTGGGAAAAGTTTAAATGGCATGACATATGAAGCCTGTAATTAAGAATGTAATGATAAAAGTGCATTTTGGGTATTAACAAAGCAGTTCCAGTCTCACTTTTAAAATTACACGGTGCACAGAGAGCATGTGTAGGGTGAATTTGTCATGGTAAACGGTCAATTACTGCAAGGCTTCATATTTTTCATTTGATCATGGCGCTTCAGATTCTCTGAAAGAAACAGCAGGTATATGTAGCACTGGATACAAATGTTTCATGAATAGAACACTAAAACAGATAGATACAGGACATACAAAGCAATAAATATAATAAAAGACAATAAACCAGAGTAAAATACTAAATTCAGTACTAAAAGAAAAGCCTAGCAGAAAACATCATTTGTGATATAACACACACTTAAATTATGCTGAAGAAGAGAGGAAGAGTGAAAGAGGAGGCAGAATGTCAGGTTAAGTTAAAAGCCTTCCTGAACAGATGAGGTTTAAGTTCATTTTTAATAGAATGATTGGAGTCAGCTGATGTAATTAATTTTGGGAGGTTATTCCAAAGTCTGGGTGTTATACAGCTAAAGGCCCTCTCACCGATGGAGTGTAGATTAGTGTGGGGCGCAACAAGATTGCCAGAATCAGAGGACCTTAGTGGGTGAACAGGAGCATAGTGACGGAGAAGGTCACTGATGTAGTCGGGTGCAAGGCCATTTAAAGCTTTGTAGGTTATTAATAGAATTTTATGTACAATCCTGTAAGACGCAGGGAGCCAGTGGAGGTGAAGCAGGATGGGTGTTATGTGCTTGCTGTTGCTGGTCTGTGTTAGGACCCTTGCACAGAGTTCTGAATCAACTGGAGGTGTAAAATAAGATCTTAATTGGCACCTACCAGTAGAGAGTCACAGTAATCAATGCAGGATGTGATAAAAACATGGACAAGTTTCCCAGCATTAGAAAATGAGAGGAATGAGTAAACATGAGATATGTTATGGAGGTGAAAGTAAGAAGGTTTCTTAATGTGGTTTAAGTGAGTGGCATAAGAAATGGAGGAATTCAAAATGACACCTGGATTCCTTGCATTAGAAGGTCTGATGAGATCACTGTCAAGAGTGACTGAGAAGGAGCTAATTTTCTAAAGTCGCACTTTAGTGCCGATTTCCAGGAGTTTTGTTGCAATTTAATTTTAAAGAGTTCTGCTCTATCCAGATTTTAATTTCATTGAGGCAAGTTGTGTGCTCAGAAAACCTTGACAAAGTTTCACTTTTAACATTGAAAAAGAGTTGAGCATCATCTGCTTAAAAGTGATATCCCAGTCCATAGATAGGAATGACATGGCTGATTTGAAGCATATAGATAGAGAGTTAATCATAAGGAGAGAAGCATAAACAGTTTACAACTCCATCCCCATATTCTGGTGAGCAGATTTATTTAACATAGCCCCATTAAATATGGAACCAATTTGGTTTGGATAAAATGCCTGAATGAATAATGCCTGGAATTTAGCAAGAGAGAAAGCATTAATGTATATTGACAAGTAAAAGTAGTTCTGCCTGCCATTACTAGTAGTCCTGTTTGAAAGCATCCCAGTGGACATTTATTATGAAATTGTTGGCTTATAAACCTTAAAATCAGGCTTCACCTCCAAAACGAAGGCCCCAAATTCAAGATGCAGACATTGTGGCCAGCACTCCAAAAGGAACCAAAGCTTGTAAAGCTCACAATGGAGAGGGGGTTTTACAAATTACAAAAAAATCATTTACAAAAATTCAGGTGTATGAAGAAAGTCTTTTAATACCCTTTTTATCATTTGAACTACAAAGAGTCTGAATTTTTATGGTTTTGAAGGCCAGGACTTCAGGACACCACAGCTAATAGGCATCTTATCACTTTCAAAGCCATTCCAAGTAAAGCCTACAGAATGTAGCATGGTCGGCTGTTTGGTGTGCATTTGAATGTGTGAGGTTAGGATGGCCGATAGTGCAAATATAGTCTCTGTCATTTTGACAGCTGATTGTTTTGACCATCAAATCTCAAAAAAAAAATCATTAAAGAGTTGGAAAAGTCAAAAAATGGCTCAAAGGCCGTTCCTTTGAATATGAAACTTAAAGTGATAAAGCATAGCTAAACTCCCTTATTAAAAAGAGAAAATGTCTTATTGAGTTTGTTTTGATGACTAATGTTATTATATAACTCATTTTTTTTTTCATCTTTTTGCTTTTTTGTTACTTAAGCAAAACTTGTGGTCATTTTTTGAGGCTAAGCAATGCTTAAAGATTTTTATGAAAATTCGCCTTATGACGAGGTTTTCAGGAACAGATAAGTTTCAAGATGGATGGAAAGCCTGTAAGACAAATCCTGATGTATTTATAAGTCATCCTCCTTTTGTCCATGTGCAGTCCTTTATGCTTGTTGACATTAAGTTGAATTTTGCAGGTTTTTGTTCAGTTCTGGAAATTTTCTGAGGGTTTTGGAATTGCTACCTAAAAACAAACTGAACACAATTTAAGCATTCATATTCCAATAAACATTTGTCAATTTTCTAAAACCTATATTCACTTTACTGGTCAGTGATAACATTTTAACATATACATGTATGTATATGTATCATATATATATATATATATATATACATATATACTGTATACATATATACTGTATATATACAGTGGTGTTTGAAAGTTTGTGAACCCTTTAGAATTTTCCATATTTCTACATAAATATGACCTAAAACATCATCAGATTTTCACTGAAGTCCTAAAAGTAGATAAAGATATTATACTTGGTGATTTATTTATTAAGGATAATGATCGAATATTACATATTTGTGAGTGGCAAAAGTATGTGAACCTTTGCTTTCAGTATCTAGTGTGACCCCCCTTTGCAGCAATAACTGCAACAACAGCAACTAAACATTTCTGGTTACTTTTGATCATTCCTGCACATCCACTTGGAGTAATTTTAGCCCATTCCGCCATACAGAACAGCTTCAACTCTGGAATGTTGGTGGGTTTCCTCACATTAACTGCTCACTTCAGGTCCTTCCACAGCATTTCGATTGGATTAAGGTCAGGACTTTGACTTGGCCATTCCAAAATATTAACTTTTTTCTTCTTTAACCATTCTTTGGTAGAACGACTTGTGTGCTTAGGGTCGTTGTCTTGCTGCATGACGCACCTTCTCTTGAGATTCAGTTCATTGACAAATGTCCTGACATTTTATTTTAGAATTCTCTGATATAATTCAGAATTCATTGTTCAATCAATGAAGGCAAGCCGTCCTGACCCAGATGCAGCAAAACAGGCCCAAACCATGATACTACCACCCCCATATTTCTCAGATGGGATAAGGTTCTTATGCTGGAATGCAGTGTTTTCCTTTCTCCAAACATAACTCTTTCCATTTAAACCAAAACTTTCTATTTTGGTCTCATCCGTCCACAAAACATTCTTCCAATAGCCTTCTGGTTTGTCCAGCAAACTGCAGATGAGCAGCAATTTTTTTTTGGAGAGCAGTGGCTTTCTCCTTGCAACCCTGCCATGCACACAATTGTTGTTCAGTGTTCTCCTGATGGTGGACTCATGAACATGTACATTAGCTAATGTGAGAGAGGCCTTCAGTTGCTTAGAAGTTGCCCTGGGGTCCTTTGTGACCTCGCCGACTTTTACACGCCTTGGTCTTGGAGTGATCTTTGTTGGTCGACCACACCTGGGGAGGGTAACAATGGTCTTGAATTTCCCCCATTTGTACACAATCTGTCTGACTGTGGATTGGTGGAGTCCAAACTCTTTAGAGATGGTTTTGTAACCTTTT
This sequence comes from Polypterus senegalus, assembly GCF_016835505.1. Lineage (NCBI taxonomy): Eukaryota > Metazoa > Chordata > Cladistia > Polypteriformes > Polypteridae > Polypterus > Polypterus senegalus. The sequence continues at coordinate 136,026,903 of NC_053156.1, forward strand.
CCAGCCTGATGAGCATCAACAACTCTTTTTCTGAGGTCCTCAGAAATCTCCTTTGTTCATGCCATGATACACTTCCACAAACATGTGTTGTGAAGACCAGACTTTGATAGATCCCTGTTCTTTAAATAACACAGGGTGCCCACTCACACCTGATTGTCATCCCAATAATTGAAAACACCTGACTCGAATTTCACCCTCAAACTAACTGCTAATCCTAAAGGTTCACATACTTTTGCCACTCACAAATATGTAATATTCGATAATTTTCCTCAATAAATAAATGATCAAATATAATATTTTTGTCTCATTTGTTTAACTGCTTTCTCTTTATCTACTTTTAGGACTTGAGTGAAAATCTGATGATGTTTTAGGTCATATTTATGCAGAAATATAGAAAATTCCCAAGAGGTGAACTTTCAAGCACCACTGTATATATACACATACTGTATATACTTCTCATATATATTGTGACTGGTGTCACCTCTGGTTAACTGCCCATAATGGCGGCAACTGCCACTTGTGTACAGTTTAGTAGTTCTCTTGTTCTATTTTTCCTCCTGCATAGCACCACCAGCTGCATGCACTTACGCAGTATTAACATTATTTCAATGAGAAACAAACACACTCTTACCTGTGCCCTTTGCGGGATCAGCTGCAGGCTTGCAGGCTTACTACACAACATGCTTCTCGTCAAGATTTTTAGAACATTTAAAAGGCCAAACCCCAGCCAACCTAACAGCTCAATCTCCCGCCCTTTCTCCTTCAGACTGTGTCTGCTCCAGACGCTGCTTCTGAGCCACTGCACCCACTTGATGAAGAAGACTTTGTGTTCTTTTGACATGGGAGAGGGGAGCTAGACAGCCACATTTGACAGCTGCAACCTGTGTGCTTTTCTGCTCTTGATAAAGCCATTCTGAATAAGGTCTTGTGTTTTTTCTTGCTGGTTCAGCAATAAAGATTTTGCATCTTGGAAACCTGATCCCTTTTCCAGTTTCCTGTGCAACTCTGTGACCCAAGCTTGACAATATATATACAGCTAGAGAGAGAGTGTAAGGTAAACAAGACAGTTCAGCCAACAAAGAGCTGAGGTAACAGCCAGTAACCCTGTTAAATAAAGCTGACGAAAAATTATCAAAAGAAAATGCACACACAGTTGCAAAAATGCAGCTTGGTGCCAGCAAAACAAAAATGCTACTTTAGTGGGGCTCCATCTTTCTCAGATGCTGGTCCTTAATTATCACCCATTTCTAAAGGCTTCTGGGTCTTTATAGTGTCAAACCACAATGGAGCGGGTATCATGGGCAGAATCAGAAACTAAGCTGCTCTTCATCCAGTTGGCAAGCCTCTGAACTCAGGTAAAAAAGGATTTGATGTTAGTGACAGCACCCCCTCTATGCTCCAGGTGATATTGCCCTGAAGATGTTCTCTAAGTGAAACTGCCTGACACAATGTATATATAGGTGATCAGGCAGGCAAATATCTCAAAGAAGCCAAGAAAGGTTGAAATACCACCCTGGTAACACCATTTAATTATAAATTTAAAAGACATACGCAGTTTTTAATATCTGGAAAACCTTCAGGATTAAATCAGTTGGAGATCTGTACATAGCCGTCTTTGCATCCTACAGACAATTACACTCCAAACTTAACTTTCCAGAAACACATTTCTTTCAGTACCTTCAAATTAAAAACTTTGTTAAACAAAACCTGCCGAATTTTCCTCATGTCCCACCTACATCTTTACCGCAAAAAATATTGATCAGTCTTGAGGACTCAGACAGCATCTCCATAACATATAAAACCAATTTATAATCCCTCCCTTTCAAAGATCTAAGAGTACAGTGAGAAAAGGATCTCTCGCTCAACATCTCAGAAAAGGTAGCAATGCACAGAATTCAGTCGAGCACAAAGCATAGAATTATTCAACTTAAAAATATATATTGAGCACATCTCTCTTGTTTAAAATTGTTGAAAATATTTCCAGGGTAATATCCAACCTGCGAACTTTGCAATTAAGTTCCGGCCTCACTGGGTCACATGTTTTGGGCCTGCACCAAATTAACATCATTTTGGACCAAAATTTTTAAATGACTCTCAGACAGCCTTGGTGTCACCGTCCCTCCTAATCCACTAACAGCTGTGTTTGGTGTACTTCCACATGGGCTTAAAGTGGAGAAGGACAAACAAACTGTGTTTGCCTTTACTACACTATTGGCACGTAGACTTATCTTGCTCAACTGGAAGAATCCTAACTCACTTATTCTTAGTCAGTGGGTAACTGATGTTATATACTACAGGCAGTCCCCGGGTTATGTATGAGATAGGGACTGTAGGTTTGTACTTAAGTTCAATTTCTATGTAAGCCGGAACAGGTACATTATTTTAATAAATGCTATTGTTGACCGACTGTAACCAAGTGCTCTGCCAATGAATGATGGAGTTTCACCTCTCTTTGACCTTTTTATTATTTCTGCTTTATTTTCAATGGTGATGGTTTTTCTCTTCTTTACTGTATCACCAGCACTTGCATCAGATTTGTGTTTCAGAGACATTCTTGAAGGATGAAGACAAAAGGTTAAGATGAGCTCTTCTGCACAGCACTATCCACGCTATCACAGAAGGAAGGCACCCGTCTGATATACTGACAAGAGACAACTTCTTGCTATGTGCATAACAGTACAAGCAGGCTTGCTACTGAGAATGACCTTGGGCGGCGAGATGGGGTTCATCACTCGCCTACCACACAGTCACCTCCACTACAGTATGCTGCCTGCAGCGTCTGCCCACCGAGAACGAACACGGTGCGGCCAAAGGCAGGTAGTGAATCACCAACCCCAGTTCAACAGGCAGCCATCTGAGGTACACTACAATGCTACCCCCGCTGCCCCTTTCACCCTCAATGGCCTCCACTCAGCCACAACCGGGTCAGCTTGCAGCATTACCAGCCGTGTGTGCTGGGCGGGCAGTGAAACGCCCCTCCGCTCCATCCAGCCTGTGTCCAGTCAGGAGCAGTAGCTGTGGCGGCGTAGTGGGCGGGCAGCAAACCATCGTCCTGCACACGAGCAATGGCTGTGGGCCGGTTGACTAGGACCACGGGTCACAGTTTGCCGCCAGGAGCCACCCATGGAACACTAAGCTGCACAAGCAGCGAAATCACCCCTCTCCAGCCACCGCTTGCAGCATCCCCAGGCCAAAGATGACGGAGTTGCAGTTATAGAGGTGCATGTGTCGCAGCTGTGGCCTCATTCGTAAGTCGTAGGTCGGATGTCTGTAACCTGGGGACTACCTGTATTTGAAACTGGAAAAAATTTAATTCACACTTAATTCACACTGGCAGGATCTAATCAATAACATTTTAGAATAAGCATTTACATTGAGGAAGCAGATTCTCTCTCTTCCCTTTTTTATTTTTATTAATTTATCTATTTACTTATTTTTACTAGTTTAAAGTTTTACTCTGTTGGCCTAGCTCTCTTTCTCATGGGTGGGGGTTGATTAATTTCGAACCTAATTTTGTAAAACTCGACTTATTTGTGTGGAATGTTATTTGATTTTAATAAAATCAATAAAATCCCCCCAAAAATAAAAAAAAATAAATTAATAAATTGAAAAGACAGACAAGTAGACAAAGAAGACAAAGTAGAATATAGCTGAATGGCAAACTTTGTCTCTGTACTCTGAGTTAGTCAGCTAATGCAACATATATCACCTTCTGGCTCGGCTTTATATGCTGAGGACTGGAAGGGGTGGAGTATTTCTTAGACAGTGGGCAGGGTCATCCTTTTTCTTGGCTACATACAGTAGGAGGAAGGCGAAGATAATGATAGTGTCAATACTGTCTCCTGTTCTGGGGTGGTATTGCATCCCTCATTAGAGCCAGAAAGGGTATAACCAAGCAGGACATTATAATGTGTGAGGCAGCAGCACCATCCTTATAAAATATTAATAAATGTATATAGAGCTTCTGTAAACTACTCTTGCTGCCTATCTGAGTTTTGATATCTTACAGGATTGCACCCTCTTGTTTTATTTGTAGCCAATGTTAAGATAACAGATTTCTCTGCTTCATATTATTAGGCAGCATTATTTCACCCCTTTTTATCCTTTGCTTGTTTCACACTGACCTTTTAAGCCATGTTTAATACTTGGTGTATTTCCACCTACATCCCACACTGTATGAAAATGTATCCTCTTTTCTCCAGCAACTTAAACCTCCTATCTGAAAGCAGCATCACTTGGCATGACTGATCATTCTTGAGCCCACTTCTCAAGTGATCAGATCACATGTAACCTTGAACCTTAAAAGGCTCATAGTCATGTGGTTAAGATGTAAACTTCTGGCATTCAAGATATGATGTATATAAAAAAACACCCTTCTGTATTGAAGTAACTTGCAACCATAGTGGTTTTTCTACTTTTGTTGAGCCTGTTATATTTAGCACTGCAATGTCTTTGTGAGTCACTTAGACAGCCTGTGCTTCAAATTGCTTATAGTCATTCTGAATGAATTACTGTAAGCCACAACTTCTGATAAGAAACTCAGCACGGCTAAGGATGTTCGCACATAATTTGACTCTTTCTAATTGGCTTTCTTTATCTAAATGAACTGCATATAAAAAGGCACAGAAGCCGGCTCAATAGCTGACCCTTGGAGTTCTCACTGTGTATAACAACACACAGTAAATCATTTCTCTTTACTGAAATACAGAGTCTTGTGAGTGATAGATAAATCCAGACCATCTGCATTAAATTCCTCTGAATTCCTACTGATCCCAACTTTAAAGTTTTTCTCTCATGTGGGACTATGTCAAAGGCTTTTTGTAAATCCTAGTAGATTACACTATAAGCTTTGCTCCTGCCAACCGCATTAGGGACATATCTACAATTGTCCAGCTACTGTCTAGTAAATATCACAGAAACCCGCGACTCTTTCCTGATGCTTCCTTTTTTATTGTTTTATTTTACCGTTTTTATTATTATCATATATGCCAATTTTGTCATGTTTATAAAATCAACAAGGGAATAGGGCTATTAGGCTTCCAGACATCCAAGCATGTTGCTTATCCAAATTTGATTAACTGAATATTAAATTGACTGCTTTTGGGTATTATACTTTGTAATTTCCACCAGTAAAAGGCATTTTTAAATCGTGTTTAAATTCATTATGAACAAATTAAAAGGGCACCACGGTCACAAAAATAAACTAAAGCATCATTAAGAAGTGAAAAGTTGCCAAATTAAGGCAAATGCTCAAGCTAATTGAAACTTGATATTCAATTATCGGGTTGTCTTTTAAGGTAACAGAATTACAGTAATTAAATAATAAACAACCTGACTTGATAAGAATTAACAACACACTATTTAATGGCAGAGCAAGAAATGGATGAGAAGCACCAGGCCTTTCTGTCATCTGGAGTGTCAGAGTATTAACTCCATTCTAAGATGAATTTCATCTTTTCAGATTTTTATGCTTTTCAACAATTCTTGATGTACTGGTGTCAGATTTGGACAGAACTTCCTGACCTTAAACAGTGTAGCACCTAACAGAGTTAAAGTTAACATTGCTTTGAGCAGCACAGTGACTTCATCAGCCTTCTTTAAAGAAGCCCAAGTGGACCTTTGGAGGCTTTTGCATTCTGTGGCTATCTTGATGAGATCAAAGAAGTTCATGTAGATTCAAGTTCAGAAATGGATCAAATTGAGCCAGATGTGGTAAACAACCATTATATTGTTTTACATATGTAAATTATCATTTGCCTTAGTACCTTGAAGTGGAATAAAGTAATCCTCTGGATTTCAACTGAATGTCACAGTGGTTAATGTTGCTGACACACAGTTTCAGGAGACACTGGGCTTGAATCCCTGCCTGGCCACTGTCCATGCACGGTTTGCATGTTCTCCCCTAGTATTTGTGGATTTTATGTGGGTACTAAGAGTTTCTTCGACTATTCCAAAGACTTGTGTTTGGTTAATTATCAACAGTAAATTTCCTCAGTATGAATGAACATATCTGCAATGGACTGATGCCTTTTTCACAGTTGGTCCCTGCTTTGTGCCTGATGTTGTTGAATTCCCATTATCTTCTATAAAATTGTTTGAAGTAGGTCGTGTTCTGGCCCAGCCTGTAAAATATCATGTGTCACGTGTGTGACACAGTCCTCTCTCAGCTCAGACCCGTTGGTCAGGCGGTCCAAAGCGAGGTTGTGAACCCAAGAAAGAGCATCAGTGTTGGCCAGGAGAGAACCCCGATGATAAAGGACAGGAAACTTATAAGGTTGGAGGTCCACAAACCATTGAGTGACACACAGGTTTAACTCCTTGTGCAGCCCCAGAGTCCGAATGCTAGACTTTAACAGGAACTTGGGGACATGAAGTATTGTGACCAAGAGTCAGTGGGACAATAAAAGAGGCAGACACAGCTGATATAACAACTAAAAAGATATATTTATTATGGAAAAAAAGACCATAAACAAATTATAAAAAAGGTACACAAACCCTGCAATGATGAATTAAAATGAAAAGCAGACAATCAATAAAAGAATCTTCCAAAAATTGTATTAAACACATGGTATGCACCAAAACTACCATGTCCTTCTCTTATGCAAATGACTGGCGTCCACCATGCGTCTGTTTGTTACTCTGCAGCACTGCAGCCTCCAAACACCACTGCTGCTGGGATGAAGCACGATGAGCAGCAGGCATGCACCACCACCACCCAGGGGCCCTTCATATGGAAGCGCGTGCCGCCCTGTCCACTCCAGGCCTGACAACCCACAGCCACTTCTTCTGTGTACCCAGATAACAAACCGGTAAGTAGCACAAGCTTTGTTTCTCTTTCTTTTATTACAAGGATGGAGCATACAAACAAACAAAAATGGAGCAAAATACTTTTAAATTACTACATTGGGAGGCATTTTCCACACAATTGCCATCCACTGTAAAGCTAAATGATCAGTAACAAGGATAACCTAACAGCCCAGTAGTACCTGAGCTGTTTAACTGCCTGTTTAATTGCCAAGGTCTCCCCTTCCACCGCCACATACCCGATTTCCCTGTCCAGCAGTTTCTGTTGAGGAACATCATGGGTTGGCTCAACAGAGCACCAAGTCCTGTTTCTGAAGTGCCGGTCTGGAGAATAAAAGGCAGAGAAAAGTTAGGAGCCATTAAAACAGGTGCCGATGTAAGGTCCTGCTAGAGGCCATGAAATGCAGCATCTGCTTTACTATTCCATACCACGTTGTTAGGGGCCTGCTTATTGGTCAAATCCGTCAAGGTCACTGCTCTTTCTGAGAACTGGGATATAAACTGGCGGTAGTACCTGGCCAAACCAAGAAAGGCTTGAACTTGCCGCTGGGTTTTTGGATGGGGCCACTTCAATATGGTACCTATTTTGGAACACTGTGGTTTGACTGAACCCACACCCACCAGGTAGCCCAAATTCTTGGCCTTGATTAGTCTAAAGAAACATTATTTGAAGATTGGAACACAGCCCGAAGCTGCTCAAGGTGTTTCTTCCATGTGTTGGAATAGATGACTACGTTATCCAAGGAGGTGGCACTATAGGAGTTGTGGGGACGTAGCACAACTGGTGCTCTGTGCAATCCAAATGGAGAACACGATACTGCCAGTGTCCACTAGAGGTGCTAAACGTTGTCTTGATGTTTACAGAGTCAGTGGGCAGAATGTCAGATCGCAACATTGCAGGCCCAGGCTCTGACGATTCTGGTTGTGTCATCACACTGGGTAGCCACATGATTCCCTGTTGCCGGCTGTGTACATGGTGTGGACACAGTTTGGGGGTGGATTATCTCTGTCCATTACGAGGCCCAAAGGCTTAATGGCTGTAATACTGTTTATATTTTACGACCTGTTTCTGTCCAGAATAACAGGAAAGGGTGGATTTTGCAGTACCACCACCAGTAATGCCCTCAATGAGTTCTTATAAATGATAATACAGGAGGCAGATTGATGCCACCACGTTTCAAAGTGAATACAAGTCAGACTGGTCTTCCCCATAAGCCACTGTCTGTCAGGGGTACAGCAACCAGATTATCCCTGAAAGAATACAGGACGTACCCTCTGGGGAAGTGAAAAATTATTGGGAAGAAGGGAACTGGGAGCATTGTAATTTTACACTGCTGTATATAAACATGTTTAACTTGCATATACTCACGACAACTCTAAAGAACCAAATCAAATAAATCCGGCCTTCAAAGCCACTCATATACTACTTGCTAGGGTTGTATTGCTGTGTTACAATGCCACTTTGACACTGCTTGCTTGTTAGATGAATTAGAAAGCCCTAAACAGCCACTTGGATCATATTTTATTTCTGCTGTTGAATAATATGTGAACAGCCCTATGCCTGAATAAAGTGTGTCTGCTTCAATTCCTGGCTTGCCTGACACACTGATACTCAATGATTTTTGGTATTGATCTGCTCAGTAATATCTCTGACTCCTCCACAGAATATAGAACATCTACCTTTTTATCTCTGGCATATCAGTTTGTTCTCAAAACCAAATACAACTTTTATCAGAAATGTAAATATGCCATGAAGTTCTTTGTTAAACAAGCACAAACACAGAGTGATTTAGTCAGATCAAGCACTGGCTAAAGCAAGTCGCCTCTGAACCTTGATATCGCACTTGTGCAGCTCCCAGTTCATAAGCTTTGCTTTATAAATACGGAATATCTGACTGGTCTGATATTGTCTGTTTTCAATAGAACTGATATGCTTGGTGATTTTTAATGCAGTGGAAGATGTGCACAGTGTGGGTGTGCGTGCCCTGCAGTGAGCTGGCGCCCTGTCCGGGGATTTGTTCCTGCCTTGTGCCATGTGTTGGCTGGCAGACCCCTGTGACCCTGTGTTAGGGTATAGCAGGTTGGATAATGGATGGATGAATGGAAGATGTGCTCTTTCTATGACTTGTGCACTCCTTTATTGATGAACTAAGAAATTAGTCTTGTTTAGAATATAGGAAAAATTAAGATTTTTAAAAAATCTAATTAGGGAAACCAAACTTGCCCCTAAAAATAAAGGAGGTCTCGTAACCCAAGTGTTATACTATACAATGCAAAATTAAGTTGAATGACATTTAAATTTGGTGGCACACTATACAAAATTAAAGGTGCTTTTCCTGTTATGCTAAAAGAGCTCAATCAATTACAAAAATGTTACTGTTGAGCTAAGGCTTAACATTTTATTTGGCATTCACTTTATGGCCAATTCAAGAGTGTGTTGCCAACTCGGTTCTTCTAAACATCACACTAAGGAGATGACAAACAAACTTTGATGGTTGCTGATAGTTACACCTCAGGAAATTCATGCCATTGAACTCTACTCTGTATGCAATTAGAATCTGAAAATGCAAAAGTGACACATTAGCTAGTTCATTTTTTAATTATACATATGCTCATTACAAATCATCTAGCAGTTATCACTTTCTCTGTCTTTGGGTTAAAGGTTTTGAGGTGATTTGACACTATGATGTGACGGAGTTGTCTTGGGGCTGTGGGGAGTGTAGCTGAACTTGGATCTGTGTTGAAAAGGTTAGAGGGGAGGTGGAAATTGGACTTATGAGAGTGTCTGTCAGCGTGAAAAGAATATTCTGTATGTCCCTCAGCTCCTTCTTCATGCCTTACACATAAATAGCCAACATTTGAGTCGGCACAATTATACATATATAGTAAGACATAGTTTACAAAATACTTTTCATTTACTTCAAGTGCTAATTAAAATAATCATACCATTAACAGTTTCCTATACAGTACATAAAGAGTAGGCCTCTGCTTCTGTTCCTCAAGATATCTCACTCATTGTTGTATTTACATTGTGTTGTGTAGTGCTGAAACAGAATGATGTGATTCAGTAAGAATCTTCATTTATACATTCAAGTATACTGTTCATGGAATCACTTAGTAATACACAGTACAAATTGAACATAGATGAATAAATAAAAATTATGGCATTCATCTTGCATGGCTTTTTAGCAAGATATTTATATTTAAAAATGACAGTAACAGTATCAGTTTGATTGAAATGAGTAACCCTGCACTGAAGTTCTCCTTACCATACTCTAATGTTTTCAGTGCTACTTTCCTCCTCATTTCCAATAATTTCTCCACTAATCCTGGTATGCTTTTCTTTTCAGTCTTTAGGAAGAGATGAAACATTATAATGTTAGCTACAAATAGATAATGGCCTCATCTCATCACTTTACTTACACATTATATAGGACAAAAACTGGCACAAATAACATATATTGCAGTTATTTGAAAATAGCAGTACTTTATTCTTCATTGAAGCTATGTCCTCGCAATTATCTTCTGAAGCTAACAGCTCAGTTTATTTTCTTTGTTTCCCTCTGCCACAAACATCATCATCACTCTCTATCCCTTCATGAGCACTTGTCTTTTTTCACGAGGCTGTTCTCATTTTCTAGAAGGATTAAGGGTGGAAAATTAAATTCAAGTAAATTCATGCTGGACAATTAATGAGCCTTTTCTAAGTTATTCTTTGTTCCACTGCAATAATAATATCAATCAGGACTGTTACCGCTCCTTTAATTCCTGGATTTGCCATCTGCAAGTTTACATCAAGAAATCCAAGCTATAAATGGCAGATATTTGCAAAATAAATTTTGGGTTGGAACTGATACCCCTATATTATGCAGTACAGTTCGGATTATAGTAAATATTGTCAAATAAGGTACATGATGCTGACTTTGTCACCTATGGTACTAATATTTTCTACAGTCGGTCCTAGCTAGCAATACACAGGCGGGCCTCATCTGAGCAGATTTCTTTAAGCCAGATCCTAATCAGTTGGCCCAGAACTGGCTGTAGTACTCTGGCCGAGTCTGTTTGGAATGACTGATGGCTCTTGCATGAGCCAGAAATGGCAACTGATCATTCCCCAAAGCTGCCAAAGAATGACATATAATTAAATATATGTGTGTTAGAAAACATGAAGTAGCGAGTCATTTAAGGCTTTTGGCAAGTAAAAGATGTTTTAACAAACATGAAGAACTACTAAAAGACAAAACTAAAATGCCAAGAAACAAAATACGCGCGATTCAAATCTTAGCAGTTTCAAGTTATGTTGGTCATATTACAAATTAGTTTGGTGGGCCAACATTTTAGGTTAGCTAGTACAAAGAGCTATAATCCCAACTAAACCACAATACTGCACACCAACTTTTTTTTTTCTTTCACATGTTTTGCCATGTGTGGCACAGTGGTGCAGTGGTAGCGCTGCTGCCTCGCAGTTAGGAGACCTGGGTTCGCTTCTCGGGTCCTCCCTTTGTGGAGTTTGCATGTTCTGTCTGTGTGGGTTTTCTCTGGTTTCCTCCCAAAGACATGCAGGTTTAGGTGTATTGGCAATCCTAAATTGTCCCTAGTGTGTGGGCTGGCACCCTGCCTGGGGTTTGTTTCCTGCCTTGCACCCTGTGTTGGCTGGGATTGGCTCCGGCAGACACCCATGACCCTGTAGTTAAGATATAGCGAGTTGGATAATAGATGTTTTGCCATATTTATTATATATTTTTTCTGATGCTATGACAAACTTTTTATCTTCATGTTCAAGTTCCAGCATTTCTTTTAGTTGGTATTGCTCCAGTGATCACCACCCCCACCACCTGTCAAAAAATACCGAGCTAAGAATGCATCATCATAGAGTCCGTGGAGGACATCTCTTGTGAATTTCCTTGAAGAGGATTTGTAGAAAACTGAAAAATAAAATAAGCAAGTACAATCACTTTTGGGCGGCATGGTGGCACAGTGGTAGTGCTGCTGCCTCACAGTAAGGAGACCTGGGTTCACTTCTCAGGTCCTCCCTGCGTGGAGTTTGCATGTTCTCCCTATGTCTGTGTGGGTTTTCTCCAGGTGCTCCAGTTTCCTCCCACAGCCCAAAGACATGCAGGTTAGGTGCATTGGTGATCCTAAATTGTCCCTAGTGTGTGGGTGTGTGTTCCCAGCGGTGGGTTAGAGCCCTGTCCAGGGATTTGTTCCTGCCTTGAGCCCTGTGCTGGCTGGGATTGGCTCCAGCAGACCCCCGTGACCCTGTGTTAGAATATTGTGGGTTGGACAAATGGACAGTCACTTTTAACAAATAATATGTAGAGTAAAATACATATACATAAAAGTAACTATAAGAAAAACTTAAAAAGATGCATCAAATGACATTTTTACCCGAGGATCCTTCCTTTCACCAGTACTTTCACTTGTGGGACTCTAGTCACTGAATACTTCACTTGTTATCCCAGTTGGTGGTAAACAACAGGATGGACACCACAAAGGAGATCCTGTAAACTTCATGTTCTAATAACTGCAATTGTCCAATTATCCACAACTGAGTAACAAAGACGTAATGAAGCCTTGACTTATGGAACACCATAGTGACTGTTATAGGAACACTGCAGAGACTGTTCTGTTATTTAGAGTATGAGGATTATGCTTTTTCATTATACGTTGTTCCACAACAGCTATACGGATACACTTCTTCTTTCATTTGGTTGCCCTGAAAATGTGGTCCATACTTCTCTTAACTTTAGTATCCCATGATGACAAACCTCTGTTAGTTTAAGAGACTTAAGGAAAAATTACTCAAACACCCTGTGAATCCTCACAGAATATACTATAAGATAAAAAGTCAAAGTACATGTGTCTAAATTTTGTACCTTTTAATGTTTTAATGTTATAGACTATAGTAAACCGTGGTGAATTTTGGAAAGGAATGAAAGCCACACAAACAGCTGCTGTACTACTGATGTAAATAAGAACAGAACAAAAAAATGCAATGAATGGAGAATTAAATTACAACCAGCCAAAAGCACTTTTTAAAATAAAGCATCAACCCAAAACTCAATAAGCCTCACTTGTTGAGGAATTGTACACACAGTTTCAGCAACATTTTAAAGTTAATACATAAAGATCATATTTTTGTCCAAATTAATTGGTCCAGCATACTTGGCAAATGCTTCCCTTGGCCTTGGCACCATTATAATCCACTGAATCTTAGTTCATATCCATCTTCCCCGTTGACTTCAATGCATTTTGCTGAGGATTTCCAGGATTTCAGCAATCTCATGGTGAGATGAACTGCACAGGGCTCTCTCCTTACTACTGTTCTTGCTATTAATTTGAACATTATGTCATAATTAGTAATGCATTTGTCCTCTGCAGTACAGAATCCAGAATTTTTACATACAGTAACTATAAAACAAATCTTCTTAGATAAATTCACAATATTATTTTTACACCATTGAATCACAGTGGATTTAATTTGGCTTTTTTGACACTGATTAACAGAAAAATACTCTTTTATGTCAAAGTGAGAACATCTCTGGAAAACGGTCTCAACTGATTACAGACACAAAACCCAAAATAACTGATTGCATTCTAAAAGTCACATAACTAGTTTAATAGAGATCGCCTGCCTGTTGTTTCAAATGGCTGTAGTATAAGTGTCCCTGTATCTGGAAGGTCCAATATGGTGAGTCAGTATTGTGACCTAACCTACACAATGAAGACAAAAGAACACTCCAAGCAACTGTGTGAAAAGGTGATTGAAATGACAAATATTAAAGTCACTGAATATCCATTGGGGTTCAATTAAATCAGTCATTAAAAATGTAAAGAGTACGGCACTTCTGTAAACCTTCCTGAAGTTGGCTGTCCACAAAAACTGACTGATTGTGCAAGAGGAATAGAGAGGGAAGCCATCAAAATACCTCTGATAACTCTGAAGGAGTTACAAGCAACAGATAATGAGATTAGAGAGGCTATGCACACAACAACTGTTGTTCTGGCGCTTAACCAGTCACAGTTTTAGAGGAGAGTGGCAACTCTCAAAAATTTGTATGTGACATCTCAAGAGTTTGCCAGAATTCACATGGAAGACTCTGATGTCATCTGAAAGAAGGTTCTATAGTTTGATGAGACCAAAACTGAGCTTTTTGACCATCAGACTAAACAGCATGTTTGTCATAAGCGAAACACTGCACAGTATGAAAAGCACACCATCCCCCCTATGTAGCATGGCAGTGGCAGCATAATGCTATGAGTATGCATCTCTGCAGCAGGCCTTGCATGGCTTGGGAGGGAAGAGTTTAAAACGAATGCAGCAAAATACAGGGAAATCCTGGTGGAAAACCTGATGCATTCAACAAGAAATCTGCACCTTGGCAGAAGATGAATTTTCCAGCAAGACAACAGCCACAAGCATATAGCAGATTGTAATCTAATCGAGAGTTTGTGGGCTGGACTTGAAAAAGGCTGTTCACTCATAATCCCCGCACAACCTGCCAGAGCTAGAGCAAAGAAGAATGGGGAGAGAAATAGCAGTGTCCAGGTGTGCAAATCTGGTAGAATGAGAGAGACCACTCCACAGAGACTCATGGATAGCATGGCTGCATCTAGTAAATACTGACTTGAAGGGCACAATACTTACATGATCGATTATTTTGCGTTTCATATTTCCAATTCACTTTGCAGACACCAATTTTGACTTTGACATTAAAGAGTTTTTTCTGTTGATCATTGTCAAAAATTCAATTTAAAGTCACTAGAATTCAATTGTTGTAAAATAACAAAATGTGAAAACTTCCAAGGCACCATAAGAATGCATTAATAAGTGCATTGGTAAATACTAATGGTATTACCATTAGTATTCACAGGCCCATCAGATTTTAGGTATGAATCTTCACCTGCTCTCTGCTTCTATCAAGTTTGTATGCTTTCACCTTTTTCTTAGTACATCTCAAAGACAGGTGGTTGGGTTAGTTTGTAACTTTTGACATAAATGTGTTTGGGCATGTGTGGCAGCATGTCCTGTGGAGCACTGGCTCTTGTTTTTTACCCTGTGCCACCTGAACAGCCTGGCTTCAGTTGCTGGTGACTTTCTAATGGAGAAAAGTGAGCTTTGGATGTATGGATGAAATCTAGGCAGCAAATAATTTCTTTTAATAAGGTGTTCTATATCATGTTGTTGCGCTAATATATTGTCTCTAAAGATTTATTGAAAGAGGCCAGGCTGCCAATATCCTATGTAGTTTTTCTAGAATCTGGGCTAATTGCAGTTCATATATCTAAGTCGAGTTATACACTGAGTGGTCTTTTCCTATATTGCTTTTAATTTTCCTTCTCAGACACTGCAGAGAAAGCACTGTTCTGGTAGAATAGGTCTGAATCTCAGGAGACATAGTTTGACTGAATTTGGCTACAGTGTCAGCTTGCAAATGCGTTGCACTATGACAGTCAAATGAATGACAGTGATCTCCTTTTCTTTACATATGATACCTAACATTTGACAGCCTGTGGCATTCACTATAGTGATGATGACATGAGATACTAATTGCTGAAAATAAAATAAATGACAAAGATATTGAGAGTCTATTTAGCCTTCATTTCAATGTCACAACATCATAATTCTCCACATTAATAAATCCTGTAATTAATAACTTAATTTATGCTATGTACATTCAGCATCTGCAGATTATTTTCCATTCAGACAGAAAAAGCAATTTTAAAATATTTTCTACATAAGTTAGATGTTAGATGATTGTTCAAAATGTTTACCACCAGAATGTAATAGAAAGCATTACATGTATAATAACTAAATTATAAACAATTAGTATTTATCACTATAAAACACAAAAACACTGAATGAGTTGGAACCATTGTGACCAAGTGACAACCTTTGTGACACCTACTGATTGTCCCTGTCCATTTGTTTAGTGCTGTGCCAACATAGTACTTCTACAGTACCCCTTCAACAAGTATGTCACTGTCACCTGGAGCTGTCCCTCCTGAACCAACTAAACAAACTTGCACCATTCAGTTTCTAAACTAAACTGTAAATTAATTTGATTTACTTATGAGTTCCCATCATGGTTGATTAAGTAGTTGAAGTATAGACTACTTGTCTGTATTAAATGGACTGGATAATTTAAAAATACTGCCTTATAGTTTTACAAATTTAATAAATCAGTGGGAATCTGCATCAAATCATCTCTAAAAAGAGTTAGCTAAATATATATGCAATCAAAGTGCATAAAGGATGAGTGTCAAAATAGTCTTTGATCTGTTTCAGATTAGAGTGGTAAGCATCACTAAGTGCCACTTCAAGGAGCACAGAAGATTGTGATGCATTGAACTACATTTATCTGTTTTTTTATTTTTTGAAAAACTTTGTTACAGTAACTTGAACAAAATGACAAACCTAAGTTTATAGAACATAACCTTCCATATCTGACAGAAAATTGTTGGTATAGGTGAGGTTAGGTTGGGGAGCATGTACTGGTACAGAGCATTACCGCACAATGAAACAGCTCGGGATCCTGGTTGACTCCCAATAATAATAATAATAATAATTCTTTGCATTTATATAGCACTTTTCTCACTACTCAAAGCGCTCAGCAATTGCAGGTTAAGGGCTTTGAGCAAGGGCCCAACTGAGCAGAGTCCCTTTTGGCATTTATGGGATTTGAACTGGCAACCTTCCGATTGCCAGTGCAGATCCCTAGCCTCAGAGCCACCACTCCCAAGGCAGACATGCAGTTCAGTTCCAGTCCTCGTAAATGATCAGCCAGGTGCTACGGGGGCGATCCCCTTTACCTGGTCCACCTGCTCATGTCCTCAACAATGAGGATCTTGTGAACCGGATCACCTGTAGGGAATTGCACCACATGGCCTTAGTGCCGTAACCAATGCTCCCTCACAATGCTGGTAATGTGCCTTATTTGGGACTCTATGAACATACGCATGTTTGACGCAAAGTCAAACCAGCAGTACCCAATAATTTTCCACAGAGACATAGTACTGCAGGAGTCTGGTCTTCGTCAGCTGCATAGCATCCATGTCTCACAACCATATAGCAAAACAGGAAGCATCAGGACTGTAAAGACTTGGACCTTTGTCCTTTTGAAAAGAGGTCGGGTACGCCACACACCCCTTTCAAGCAACCTCATGAACCCCCATGTTCTCCCAATCTGTGTACTGACTTCATAGGAAGAGTCACCAGAGACATGAATGTTGTTGCTAAGGTAAGCAAACCATGGTCGACACTCTCTCCACAAACAGATACTCTGATGATCGCTGTGCCCAAGAGGTCATTGAAGACCTGGATCTTGGTTTTTATCCAGGGCACTCACAAGCCCAGACACTCAGACTCTTCACTCAGTCTCTTGAAAGCCGTGATCAAAGCCTCCATTGACCCAACAAATATCACAGCATCGTCAGCAAAGTCGAGATCTGTGAGTCTATCTTCACCAACAGATACCTCATAACCGCTGGACCCCACAACCCTGCCCAAACCACCACTCCATGCAAGGATTAAACAGAGTATGAGCAAGAACATACCTTTGACAAACCCCAGAACCAACTGGGAAAAACAAAGAGATTCTACCTCTGCACAGCACTCACAGTACCAGTGTACATGCTGGCCACTGTCACAATAACTGCAAAATGGAAGAAGCTAAGGACCACAAAGACTCTTCCAAGAAGGGAGGACCTGTTGGAAGTATGACCATCTCAGCTGCATTCCACCAATCAATCATTTATGGTAAGTTAAAGGCATTATAACAGCCCATTTGTACTCTGAGAGCATGAGGAAAAAACTCCCTGGTTACAACAGACAAAAATTAAACTCTTTAGGCAGGACTCCAAGCACTGTGTGTGGTGAAGACTGAATGGAAACAGGAATGATCTGGAAATTACAAATACATATGGCTAGATAAATATCCATCCATCCATCCATTATCTAACCCGCTATATCCTAACATAGAGTCACGGGGGTCTGCTGGAGCCAATCCCAGCCAACACAGGACACAAGGCAGGAACACACACACACACCCACATACCAAGCACACACTAGGGACAATTTAGGATCGCCAATGCACCTAACCTGCATGTCTTTGGACTGTGGAAGGAAACCGGAGCACTAGATGAATAAATTCTAATTATATATATATATATATAATTATATATATATTTATATATTATATGTACTGTACTGTACCTCTCCTAAGAGGTTTCGTTTTGCCGACGTGTTCGCATCGCTTGTACATTAGTGGCGAGAGGAAAAGTAAAAGGGATACTGTTTTGCCAATGTTAGCGGCTAAGCGACTTTGTCTTTCTTCTTAGGTTTCATTTTGCTGACATGGTTGCCTTGCTTCTATTATTAGTGGCTAAGCGAGTTTTCTGTTTCCTCGGAGGGTGACCCCTTACCCTGACTCCACCTCTCACTTCCGAAGAGACACACAAACTTCCACACTTAGATGTTTATATGTTTATATATATATATACAGTATATATAAAACTATATGCCTGGAATTGCAAGCGTGGTCCAGTACAGCATGTTATTACATCTTTTTCTGTTATTTACAGTATGTTACTGGTAGTTGCTGTCTTGTAAGCTGATAAGCTAATGCAGGTTAGTTGGCGGTAAGAAAGAAGGTAATTAAATCTGTAGTAGATTAATAATGTTTTGTAATTTAAAATATTTTTTCTTAATGAAAACCCTCACCTCAGTGGATCTGTTTTTTACTATCGAATTACAACTATTATAGTTCTTTCTCCTTTTTATTCTTTTCTTCTTCTTTCAAGGTTCTACTTTATTTTCATTAACTCCATTTAAGTAAGTTTCAAGAGGCTGTGCAAGTAGAAAGAAAAGCATTTAAGACTAACTCAAAATCTTTCAATTTGATTACAAGGTATTAAACTCTACTGCAAATGGTGTAAGAAAAGTAGATTTGTATTTTGAAATACAGTAGACATAAAATTGAAACAGTCGTAAAAAATGATATAGGTCAAAAAGCTGCTGTAAACTAAGGTGAGATATCCATATGTTTTTCATGTAGTTTCTCTCAATATACACTTCAGAAATGTTGCTGCAGGGCACAAACAAATAGATCACTGACATTGTGACCACTAGAAGTGAAATAAATTTATCAGTGTCACTGTTTACAAGTTATCTGTAATGTCTTTTAAATCAGTTAGATAGACATATGTCAGTCTCATAGAGGTATATAGAATGAGATTTCCTGTGAAGCATGACAAGCATTCCATTGCTGGAGTCACAGGAGTCATCCATGGTGATACACAAGATGCCACAATCACATTTAAAGATCAGTTTATTGCAGTGCTTATCAGCAGGTTTATATATTGCACATTTAGGGGTACTACGTTTTGCATGTCAGGATACCGTTAATATGCTGCAATAGATGGTTTTGAAAAGAGGAATTCAGAATTATAAACAAACTTTTACAAGTGAGAGTAGCCTTCTTGGCCCTTATAGACTCACCCATTGATTGGCAAGTTTAGTCCTGTTTTGTTATATTGTAGCTCTCCCTCGAGCACATAAAAGAATAATAAAATCCAGTAGTTTTAGGGGAAGATCAATCCTGATAGTCCAAATGAGTTTCTGACTAGTAGATCATCTCCCTGTCAGTTTCAATTAAAAAAAGAACTAATGACAGAAATAGGAGCAGGTTCTTAAAAATAGAAGGAAGTTAACACAAATAACTTGATGATTAACAAGAAAAAAAAAAAATAAAAACAAATAACAATATTTATTATTAAAGCCAAGCTCCTTATTCACTGGTAATAAATCTGTATCAAAATCTCCCCATGTAAAAACAAGATACATTTAAGTGTACATTTCTGAAATTTGAATTTTTCTGCCACAAACTGTTTCTGCGAGATATCAGATTCAGTAAAAAGCACTGTTTTAAAAAAATATTGCCCTGTTTTTATAAATAAGTTATGTTTGTTTTATTCTGGAAAATTATTTAAAGTATATTTTGACATAAAAAATGTAAGTATTCCTCATTCTTAATGTTAGTTGGACACAGTTGTCCTTGCCCCTTTTTCTGACAGCCAATAGCGTGCTGGCTGACAGATGCAGTGCTGTATAAAGGGTTGACAGCCGTGGCCAGTTCAGCAGCATACTCTGCCCTGTGTTTCTTTTTTTACATTATGTTATGGTAAGTAAAATGCAAGCCATAAGACAGTCAAATGCCTCTGTTTGTGAGGTCGACAGCATGTGTACTGCCTGATGGTGCTCGTGCCTTGCAAACGATTAATAGCTGCAGTGCTCTCAGACTGTCTTGATCATTTTTTCTCTATCTTTCCATTCTCTTTTAGTACATAAAACATAAGATATGAGAGATCTGACAGACAAACATCACTTCTGTTTGTGAGGTTCAAATCACACGTGCTCCTTATTCCAAATTTCTACAATCTATGCATTTTACTTGCACATGAGCCTTCATTGGTTGTCAGTTCTGCTGTGCAAACAGCAAACAGTTAAATCTGCTTGATTTTATCACAGCTAGTCACAATCAATACTTAGTTATGTCACATTATGTGATCGTCTTCATGGGAGCACATTGCCAACTGCCTAACAGGCCAAGATTATGTTAACAAAGCTTGTGACCAAAAATCAGTGGGAATCAGTGGAAAAATCATCTAATAATACATGGGTTTTACAGTCAAACAGATGGAGTTATATTCACTAACTAAAGTAATGCAATCTTATTGTATTGCTATAACTGGATTTCTCAGCTCTGTTCATCTACAGGTTGAAGAAGGACTCCCAGAGCTGGCTACTGGAAGATGCCATTCCTTCCAGCCTGGGACATTTGTCCACATCAAGGTGCATTAATGGAAATTCATCCTCGCTTCTCATTGGAAGGGACATTTCCAAATAATCCTCACTAATCATACTGCTGTAAAATGCCATGGGTTCATTGTGGCCTAGCACCTCGTTTGAATGTTACCGTATGATGATAATTTTCATTACTCTCCACAACCTCATGACTTTCAAGGGATCACCACAGGCCAGCAGTGGCCCAGAATCAGATGACATTGCCAAGGACAACATTCTCAAAGACTGGATCTCATAGCCAGTTATAAAGTTATAATATCCTTCTACCTGAGCATCATGAACACCAACGCAAAATATATATTACCCTGGGCTATACCAATATGCCATGTATCTGCTTCATTTATACTTATCACCCGGCAAAAAGTTCACCTCATCCTGGAAGAGCACAGAAAGTGCCTATCCTTGGCTGGCAAGAAGCTGGTGCGGATTTTGTTCTCTTCTACTAGTTTTATAACATGTGATGCTGACAATCCACAGCTACCCCTTTACAAAAGAAAAAGGACACAAACTTGATGGCAGAACCTTTGGATTGAGTTTTTCTATACAGCATTTAAGCAGGCCTCACCTTTAAAAACAACTTCCATTCCCAACACCTCTGCTTTGGAAAAAGTATCTGTTGAAATGGTGACTGTATGGACCATCACTAATCAAAACCGCAAGGTGCTGGCACCCGGTGGGCACCGGTGCAGTTACAGGCTCACAATGCTGCATCTGCATTCCAGATTCCTCGCACAACATCTCCAGTCTAACAGCTTACATTGGGCAAGTACTAGACAACTTAAAAACTCAAATTTATTCTCCTGGATTCTTTACTCTGCTCATCTACTGTATCAAAATCTTCTGTCTACAAATTCTGTTATTATACCACCTTGTAATCCTACATTTCCATTTATATTTACAGAACTGTCACAGACTGAACCGGACTACGATACGTTGGCCAACTAGGACCAAAAGGGAGGAATGTGTAAGAGAATCCAATCTGATGCAGGTAACCTGTTCATAGTCTTCTTGCACAAGCCTTGATGTTATCAGGTTTTATTGGTCAGGTTATTTAACTGTCTTTCTCAAAGGCACACCCTGTAAACTTGTATATAAGCCCACCTTTTACTGATATGGAACGTGTTTTGAAAAAGAAGTATCTTCTTTTTCAAAGAAGTATCAGGCGTGCTAATTGATAATGTTCTTGACATAGTAAATTCGTCACTAGATACTGGGGTCTTCCCAGACTGTCTTAAGACTGCTGTAGTTAAACCCCTACTTAAGAAACATAATCTTGACCCCTCGGCTCTTGAAAATTTTAGACCCATCTCTAACTTGCCCTTCTTAAGTAAAGTTCTAGAGAAGGCAGTCATTATGCAGTTAAATGACCACCTAAATAAACATGCTATTCTTGATAAATTTCAGTCAGGTTTTAGAACAAATCACAGCACAGAAACTGCACTCGTTAAAGTAGTAAATGACTTGCGGGTAAATGCAGACAGAGGCCATTTATCTGTTCTCATCCTCTTAGATCTGAGTGCTGCATTTGACACCATTGATCACAACATTCTTAGAAATCGCCTTAGTCAATGGGTGGGCCTCTCTGGCAGTGTCTTAAATTGGTTTGAATCCTACCTGACAGGGAGAAAATATTTTGTTAGTTGTGGGAATTACAACTCGAAGACACATGATATCCAATATGGTGTTCCACAAGGCTCTATCCTGGGTCCGCTGTTATTCTCAATCTACATGCTTCCGTTAGGTCAGATTATCTCAGGGCACAACGTGAGCTACCACAGCTATGCTGATGACACACAGCTGTACTTATCAATAGCACCTGATGACCCTGATTCTATTGATTCACTAACACAATGTCTGACTAGTATCTCAGAATGGATGAATAGTAATTTTCTCAAGTTAAATAAAGAGAAAACTGAAATTTTAGTGATCAGCAATAATGGATACAATGAGGCTATTAGAAATAAACTGGATACATTAGGATTAAAAGTCAAGACGGAGGTAAAAAGCTTAGGGGTGATTGTTGACTGTAATCTGAATTTTAAATCACATATTAATCAGATCATTAGGACAGCATTTTTCACTTAAGAAACATAAGTAAAGTTAGACCTCTTTATCACTGAAAGATGCTGAGAAATTAGTTCACGCGTTTGTTTTCAGTCGACTAGATTACTGTAACGCACTCCTCTCAGGACTACCCAAAAAAGATATAAATCGTTTGCAACTAGTGCAGAATGCAGCTGCTAGAATCCTAACTAGGAAAAGAAAATCAGAACATATTACTCCAGTTTTGATGTCACTACACTGGTTACCTGTGTCATTCAGGATTGACTTTAAAATTCTGCTTATGGTTTATAAAGCCTTAAATAATCTCCCCCATCTTATATATCGGAATGTCTGACACCTTATATTCCAAATCGTAACCTCAGATCCTCAAATGAGTGTCTCCTTAGAATTCCAAGAACAAAACTTAAAAGAAGTGGTGAGGCGGCCTTCTGCTGTTATGCACCTAAAATCTGGAATAGCCTGCCAATAGGAATTCGCCAGGCTGATACAGTAGAGCACTTTAAAACACTGCTGAAAACACATTACTTTAACATGGCCTTTTATAACTTCATTTTAATCGTAATTTAACTTAATCCTGATACTCTGTATGTTCAATTCATCATAACAACTATTCATGGTGGCTCTAAAATCGGTACTGACCCCTACTCTCTTTTCTGTTTCTTTTTCTGGTTTCTTTGTGGTGGTGGCCTGCGCCACCTCCACCTACTCAAAGCTTCATGATGCTCCAACAATGATGGACGGATTAAAAGGAAGAAGTCTACGTGACCATCATCATCATCAAGCCCTTCCGTGAGAATCCTAAAGCCAAAGAGGACTGTTTCATTTATGTTAGGTAGAATGCCCAGAGGGACTGGGCGGTCTCATGGTCTGGAATCCCTACAGATTTTATTTTTCTCCAGCCGTCTGGAGTTTTTTTGTTTTTCTGTCCCCCCTGGCCATTGAACCTTACTTTTATTCGATGTTAATGTTGATTTATTTTTTATAATTATGTCTTTCATTTTTCTATTCTTTAATATGTAAAGCACTTTGAGCTACTGTTTGTATGAAAATGTGCTATATAAATAAATGTTGTTGTTGTTGTTGTTGTATTTAATTGATCAAAGTGTAATATTGCTGTTTTGCCTGTGGGGTCTACATGCAGGACATGCTGTATACAAACTAGGGCTGTGTTATCAAAAGCATTCTGTGACATTTACATTTAATGGTATTCATGCGTTCATAACATGTGATTCTGCAGTGGGTTTTTTTTATTATTTTTAATAAAAAGACTTGGCATTTATTTTCACCTAAACTAAGAGTGAAGCTTGTTTTTTCCATATATGATAAAACAGTATGCTCCACATTCCTGCAGCCATTTGTTTTAAGAATTCCTTGCCTCTTAATGTTTTGAATTATGACTGATAAATTTGGAAACATATATTTTTAATGTTTTTGGAAAAACAGTTTTGATCTGAATGACATCTACATTCTATACAGTGTGGACCTGTATAGAATGAAGCAACTCTGAGTCCAATTGTTCAAACACACCCTATTTATCACCAGGTCTAAATGGGACGATTAAACAGTAGCATTTTCATTTGCCTACATTATTTTATTTGTATAGCATAACTTTTAAAATATTTAATCACTCCTTATCAGGATAGAAACAAAATAAAATGTTCAAAAACAGATAAATATTATTATACTTTTATTGCTAGAGAAAATTAAATAGATTATTTATAACGCATTTATTTTTCCTGTTAATTACATTATTTTGTATTCTATAATAAAGTCATTATAATTTGTTAATAAACAGTATGTGGTGTGAGCATCACTCTGCATTATCTTGCTTGGAACTTGTAATATTGCTCCTATTTAAATGTACAGTATTGCATAGTCTTCGATGCGCAGCCAGGTGTAGAAGTAATACTCCTCTCACTAAATACTTAAATGAAGAAACATTTTTACCATTGTTAAATTTAACATATTAGTGTGTTTGTGTCGATTTATGCTATATAAATAATGACATGTGTCATCCTGTGTTATGTAAATGTGGACTGCTGTGATATTTTTACAAATTAAAACAGAATTAGGTTTAGTGTACCCTGCCACCCCCTGGCCTGGTGTGGAATTACCTTCACATGGTCATTTCAGCTCCCTCCTAGTCGCGCATGTGTGACACTGTTGACTATCAAACTGATATCCACATATGGTTACTAAAGAATGACAGGAGTCCACACTTTAAGAAGACATCATCCTTGACATTGCTACTACAGAATAACATCCTCACTAATGTGTAAGTAAATCAGAATGTGAATGATCATGTCTGATCTCAAACAATATTAATTGTTTAGTAAGAAGATTAATTTTCTTTTTAAGCCTCCAGTAGATCTGATTACTGTGAACAGGTATATGATTCATGCATATTAAATACAGAGAGAAATAATGCAGTTAATATTGTTGATAGTAAAGCAACTTTTCAAAATAATTTGCATGTGGTTAACAATAGCACTGTAAAAAGAAATTGATGAAGGAACAAAGTATGTGCTCCAGCGTCTTCTATAGCTTTTACTAATGAGGAAATATGAAACATGGCACAATATTTACAAAATGATTGCAAATATTATGACTACTGAAGTTTCTACAGTGTTTGTTCCAGGAAATTAATACAGAACAGTGGCTCCCTAGTAACTGACAATTTTGTGTGCAAAACCAATTGCTATAATGTCAGAGTCAAAGAAATAGCATTTCTATAGTAATGAAAGATACATTCCTCTGATTATACACTGCTCATGAATAGTGGGCAATGACAGTGAACTATTGTTTTTTTGTGGTTCAATCTTTCCTTATAACTAATCTCCTGCAGCCCTGGAATCAGCCTAGTTGCTCTTCTTTGGACCTTTTCTAGTGCTGCTATGTCCTTTTTGTAGCCTGGAGACCAAAGCTGCACACAGTACACAGATGATGCAGCACCATTGAATTATAAAGGTTGAGTATAACTTCCTTAGACTTGTACTCCACACATTACGCTATATAACCTAACATTCTGCTAGCCTTCTTAATGGCTTCTGAACACTGGAAGATGATATTGTAGAGTCCACTTTGACTCCGAAAATCCTTCTCTTAGGGAGTACTTTTAATTTTCTAATCTCCCATTGTGTATTCAAACCTAACATTTTTACTTCCTGTGTGTAATACTTTACATTTACTGACATTAACTTTTATACGCCACAAATATGCTCAAGCCTATGTGCTGTCCATGTCTTTCTGTAATGACTCAATGAATTTAAGATTATCTGCCAATCCATGTACCTTGGTGCCATCTGCACTTCAGGCAAAAGGGATTGCTTACAAATTTGAATCTCTCTCTCTCTGCATTTGATATCTCCATAAATGTTCAGTACATAATCATATACTGTAGTCCCTGTTTGCAAATATTGAAAAATGTCTTGAATTTAGAGGGAGGTTTATTGGCATAGTGGCTTGGGTTTCGGACTCAACACTGAGGCCAGTTGATTCTGTCCTAGCTGGGATATCTTCTGCATGCAGTTTCCATGCTCAGGTGTCAGTGTGAGCTCTGTATATTCATAATATTTGTCTCTGTTAGCTCAAATTTCATTCAAGTGGAAAAAGACATGTTCCTTGAAATATTAATGATTCAAGGAGCAAATGTTATAACCACGTGTTATAACCAAGTGTTCATGATTGAGAACAACCAAAGACTGCTACCAATCATAAGAAAAGATCATATTCTGTATCTATTATTAGCAGGATACACTATTTCATTCAATGAATCCATCTAGAAAAGAAAAAAAAAAACAGGCCCAGAAGATAGACAGATGGCTATCTAAGACAGTTTAATATAGAAGCTACTTCACTGTATTTAGTGTTTATGCATACAAAAAACTGAACAAGAAGTAAGACTCAGGAAAATATGGCAACCAACACAGGTCAGTTCAAATTTATAATACTGGGAGAGACATTTATCCAAGTAAGGGATCTCATGACATGAAAGGAGGACATTGTATCTTTCAAAAGCATTGTGTTTGAATCCAAGTGCCAGAACAGATAATATCTCGAGGGAAGACACGAGAGAAAAGACTGGGAAAAAGACCTGGAAAAAATAAATTAAACTTGTTCAGCAGCGCATTTACTAGGCCAGGAAAGTGACTTGAACAGTAGATGTTCTTCTAATAGATTCAACTATTGTGTTAAGTAAAACTCCTGCACAGGCTTCAGATTTATTTTTTTCTTCACTATCTGTTTTAAAAGCATGAACACTT
The DNA here is from genome assembly GCF_016835505.1 of Polypterus senegalus. NCBI lineage: Eukaryota > Metazoa > Chordata > Cladistia > Polypteriformes > Polypteridae > Polypterus > Polypterus senegalus. The sequence continues at coordinate 136,053,897 of NC_053156.1, forward strand.
TACGCAGAATTATTTGTGAATACACAACACTTGTGTGTAACCTTTACATTTGGTTAAGCATCCAATCTGTCATAAGTATTTCTGTAATTTTTTTTTAAGTCTAGCATAAAGAAAATCGCATTTTTAAAGCTGAGCACGTAGTAAAGGTAAGCAAAGATAGCATTTTATAATAACCAGGGAATATACTTTTAGAAGAAAATTCAATTAAATTAACATCTTACTAAGCAGTTTAGCAGAATTGATTTGTATTATCTTAACCTTTAATCCAACAAGATTAATCACACTTGTCATTTTATTATCGAAAGGCAGAAAACGACTATGTCATCAAATCTTATATTCCTTTTAATTTGTAAATAATCTGAATATATTTTTCATAAGGATGGCAAGATGTTTATTAAACAGCGATAATCCTTTGTGATGATCATGAACTTTTACAGAACGATAGCTTTCCCTTTAATCCAGAGATTACTGGCAATTTTGAACAAGGTGCATTTGAAATGAAAACAAAATCTGTAGGCAGTCACCTTCATGTTCAGATGAGTCTAGTGACTTTCTAGTAATTAACTACTTAGCAGGATAAGGCTCAGGAACATTACACCTAATATGTGACATGATTTAAATGTTACTTAACAAAAGAAAAACGTGATTCCCAAATACTGATTTCACAGCACTTTCCAAACAGTAGTAATTTAAAGGATGGTCAGAAAGTGAACGAATTAAACATGTGTAACATCATGAATTTAAGTAAACTAAACTGTTGTTTAGAGCTCAAAAGAAGGACACAACATAAGGTCACATTTTGTGAAATAAACATTAGAAGATTCCTATACATTACTTATTTACAGTTAGTAGAGGTTGTTAAGAACAATAGGAATGATTTAGCACAAGTGTTTTGGAGCTCTAAAGTATGATTTAGATTGAATTGTAGCACAGTCATGAAATTAGGATGCCCTTTATTTATTTTATGTATTTATAAAAGCACATTTAACACAACAGAGGTCTACAAAGAAGCATTAAAATAAACACAATGCAAACAATCATGCAGAAGCAGATTAATAAAACAACCAATTATAACATCTGCCACAATCCCATTATACATAGTGAAAGGCGGAAGAAAACAAGTAGGTCTTAAGCTGACTTTTAAAAACCTCAATAGTGACAGAAGACCTGATGTGAAAAGGCGAGACATTCCAAAGATTCTTTAAAAAAAAAAATTAAAAATGTAAAAACTCTTTAAAATCTAAGAATAATACAGAATTTGTTTAACATAGCAAAACATTTTTGAACCCATTTAATCTAATTCATGCTTGTCAGGTTAGAACCTAACCCAGCAGCTTTTTGGTGTATGGCGTCCATTGTAGGGCCTACGTACATAGACCAAGTACAGTGTGGGTCATCGAGATCAGTTGGAGGATGTATCTCACTGGGCTAATTTACAAATTACAATTTACAAACCTATTGTGTTTAATATACGATGACAAGAAACCCACATGGGGAGAATATTCAAACTACAAACAAGCAGTGACTGATAGAGAATTCAAACCTAAGCTGCTATTTTAGTGAAGCAGCATGCCACCCCATTAATTGTGTAATGATCATTTATTTATTTCTTTTGGAATGAAGCGTGAAGATTATTTGAAACATAAAGTTGTGTCACCATTAAAATCAACACCAAATCAATCAATCTTGATCTCATATGGCACAGGGAGCATTATACAAGGATGCACCTCTCAGCAGATGCACTGCCTGTGCAAAGCAATACAAGACAGGTATACAAAAAAATTATTAATTCATTATTTCTTCAAAATCATGGAATACATTAATTTGCCAAATTAAATTTTGTTCTAAATTGAAGCATTTTTTATAAGTTTTATTTTAAAATGAAGATGATGGAACAGGGGTCCAAACGTGAAAAGAAAGGTCATAAATCTGTCCTATTTGAAGCAGCAAAATGTTCAGTTTAAGTGTGACAAGTGTTTCGTCACACTTACAGGTAATCTATCTTAGACACCTTTAAAATATCTGACTACACCACCCAGTTTTATTAAGAGACTGGGAACTCTTGAAATTTACAGATAATAGCACACAGGGTTCTTTAAATTGGGCGGTGAGTAAACACACAATGAAAGACACAACAGTAATTTCAGGAAAAGCAACAGTAACTTCTATTACACAAGACAATAATAAGTACATTAAAAAGATAAATGAACATAAACAAAATCAACTATATCAGGAACAAAATTCCTTTTTTAGAATGGAAACCACATAGTCCACACTCTAAAAGTCCATTAAAAACAAGGATTGGAGGATACAACCTTTAGTGGTGCAGAGTCCAGTTTGCGCACTGTGTTACCCAACAACTAATCTTCCAACTGTCCACGGATGCACTCTGTTCACCAGACACTCGTTTCCCCAACAGAAGTTTTATCGAAATCGTGGAATCCCTGTCAGCATCTCTTTGTCATTCCTTTTTTTCCACTCTGGGCTCCTTGTGTTGCTGTGACTTAGGCACGCCTCATTTCTCGTCTGCCAGCTTTGTTCAGTCCTTTCATGCGGCATCCCTCTCTCGCTGGACCCACAACTGGCGTCTCCTTGTGGAGCTGTCTCTTCCTCCCTGGAAGTAAGTGTTGCCGTCCTTGTGCCTCACGTCGTGCCAGCCAGGTACCCATGTCTGCCTGCAAGCCCCTATGCTCTGTCCGTCCCTTTTGCTTTATTGAAGTACCCTTGTGACAACAAAAGTAAACTTGAAGTAATAAACTTCATCACAGATTCTTAGTACTATCTTGAGGTAAGAATACATTGGCTTGTCTGCTCATAGGACCCGTCATGGGTGGAGTTTCACATTTTCTACAGGTGTACCCCAATTCATCCATTGTTAGCTACTTCGCCAAGAATAGAGCCAGCACCAAGCCAGACAGTTATAGATGTGGTGAAAATGGACTTGATGATGGCTGTGTAGAACTGGACCAGTATTGCTTGGGGGAGATTAAATTTCTTCAGCTGAAGAACAATCACTGATGGGCTTTCCTAATAAAGTATGTGATGGTATTGTCCCACTGATTGTGACAGCGCAGTACCTAGAAACCTAAATGACTCTTAAATGACAGCACAGCAATTTATAGCAAGTGATAGGTGAGCAGGTGGCTTAAATCTGTATTCATTTCCGGAGTTTTTTCGATTTTAATTATTATGACTGTACCATACTGTCAAATTTGTGACCTCTCATTTGCATATGGACTCATCATTATTTGACATGAGGTCTTTTGGAGTGATGTTATCTGCAAATTTAAGAAGTTTTACAGACGAATCATCAGTGGTACAGTAACTTGTATAAAGTGAGAAGAGTAGTGGGGAAAAGGCACAACAGCCCAGGTGTGAACCATTGCTATTTGTTAATGGGTCAGACATGTGTGTGCCCAACCACACATACTGTTTCCAATCTGTATGAAAGTCTGTGATCCAATGGCAGGTTGAACTGGGCAAGCTTGTTATGCAGGAATGAATGTACTGCAAGCAGAGCTAAAGTCCACAAACAAGATCCTCACTTACTGTATGTGCCTGGCTTATCAAGGTATTGGTAAATGAAACTCAGATCTAAATTCACTGCATCCACATGTATGCAAACTGAAATGGGTCCAGGAAGTCTTTTGTAGCATTTTTTAGGTAATTCAGAATAAGGAATTCAAAGGTTTTCAGTACCACAGGGGTTAAAGCTACTGGCCTACTCATTCAGGCCTGTGACCTTTAATTCTTTGCTACTGAAATGATGGTGGAGGTCTTTAAGCAGGCAGAAACAGTGCACAGATCCAGAGATTGGTTGGAAATGTCTGCAAATACTGTGGACACCTGTTCCACACAATGTCTGAGTGTGGAAGGCGAAATAAGTTCAGGGCCTGCAGCTTTTTAAATATTATGCTGTTTGAATGTAGACAAGTGTACTTTAGAGTCGTAACTGTAAGAATATCAAGTAGATATATGTCCCATATAGCAAAAGTTAGACCTCTTATATCATTGAAAGATGCTGAGAAATTAGTTCACTATTTTGACTAGATTACTGCAACACACTCCTCTCAGGACTACCCAGAAAAGACATAAATTGACTGCATCTAGTGCAAAATGCAGCTGCTAGAGTCCTAACTAGGAAAAGAAAATCCGAACACATTTTTCCAGTTTTGATGTCACTACATTGGTTACCTTTAAAATACTGCTTATGGTTTATAAAGCCTTAAATAATCATGCTGATGAGTGTCTGCTTAGAATTCCAAGAGCTGAACTTAAAAGAAGCGGTGAGGCGGCCTTCTGCAGTTATGCACCTAAAATCTGGAATAGCCTGTGAATAGGAATTCGCCAGGCTGATACAGTGGAGCACTTTAAAAAACTGCTAAAAACACATTACTTTAACATGGCTTTCTCATACCTTCATTTTAATTTAATCCTGATGCTCTGCATATTCAATTAATTATCATTACTATTCATGGTGGCTTTAAAATCCGTACTAACCCCTACTCTCTCTTCTGTTCTTTTTCCATTTTTTTGTGGTGGGACCTGTGCCACCACCTAATCAAAGCACCATGATGTCCCTACATTGATGGATTAAAGGCCAGAAGTCCACTTGACCATCATCATCAAGTCCTTCCATGAGAACCCTGAATACAATGAGGACTGATCATTTATGTTAGGTAGAATGTCTAGAGGGGGCTAGGCGGTCTCATGGCCTGGAACCCCTGCAGATTTTATTTTTAATCCAGCCGTCTGGAGTTTTTCTTGTTTTTTCTGTCCTCCTTGGAACCCTTCTTTTATTCTATGTTAATGAGTTTTGTCTTATTTCTCTTATTAATTTATTTTGTCTTTTTTCTCTTTCTTCATCACGTAAAGCACTTTGAGCTACATTATTTGTATGAAAATGTGCTATATAAATAAATGTTGCTGTTGTTGTTGTTGTCTTTCAAAATGACCAGATTTCTACAAAAATCATGATTATTTTTTCTCCTAAAAGACACCTCATGTACATTCATTTTCTATTTTTGCATTGGTTCTTCAGGCTACCTCCTTGGTGCAAACACAGAAAAAAGAAAATAGCCCACTCCACTTTCAAATATTGTCAAATCTGCCATGAACGTTTTGCCTTCCAGCACTGCTCTTTCCGCCTTGGCTTGCACTTTCCATTCTGTGCCATCTTCTCTTTTCTCCACTTGAAAACTGGTGCAGGGTGAGTACCAATACTCCAAGCTGTCTGAAAAACAGCATAATGACTTTCCCGATGATTTTATATATGTTTAACTTAAGTGAAACCAGGAACCATGAACCCACAAGGTGGAGTGCTTGTATTGTAGGGGCTCCTTTTATTCCATTACATTCTGTGTTGTTGTATTTTACATACCCAAAGGAGTGATTTTCAAGCTGAGTGTCATCATGGTGCGTGTTGATGAAGCGTGCACATAACAAACTAAATTACACTACATTACATTTTTATCAGAGCCTTGGATTTTTGAAAGAGTCAAGGCCTCCTGTGTATTGTTACTAAGTTCTCAGTTCCATTCAACACTTTGCATTACACCAGCGTTTCTCAACCTTTAAGTATTTGTGACCCGAGTTTTCATAACAGTTTTAATCGCACCCCCCTAACATTTTTTTGAAATGTAGATGCTGTCACACACGTGCGCAAGGGAGGCAGCTAAGGGGCTTGAGTAAGGACAGTTCCGAGACATACCGGGATTTGGCAGAGTGCACTGACTTTTTTTCTCCCATGCCTGCAGACCATTCCTGGGTAATTCCACCTGGTCCTCTTGACGTCACTTCTAGGACCAAGCCAATGAAAGGAGACCTTGCCCGGTCCGATCCCTGTGATGTCACATCTGGGCTCGAACCAATACAAGACCTACATGAGCCCGACCCCTTTGACTTCACTTCCTGTCTTCCCCTTTAAAAGCCTCCACCTTTTCCCTATTCCCTCAGTTCTGTTTTGGACTCGGTTTTGTGCAGATCAGTGCTGCATTTACTGAAAATTACTTTTGCAGCCAGGATACCAGATTATACGGGTGGCTGCCCCAAACCTTTATATGACCCTGTCTCGTGTTTGTGACAATGCATATTTTATTATACCTACTTAATTTTTATCTACATTTATCTAACTCTATATTTATTGTTCTAGTATCAGAATGTAGTTTAAGTTAATTTGTTTTGGTTTCAACAGATGTTTTTTTCATATTTTTGATTCTTGTTTTCTTTTTTTCACATCTTCGGACCCCCCTTTTTTGTTACTTCGCTCCCCCCTAGGGGGGCCCGCCCTACAGGTTGAGAACCACTGCATTACACACTTCTGTACTGTGTGTTGTGTGCATGCATGATAAAAAAAATACTAGGGAAATGAAAAACATAGAGCTGAAACACAATGAAACAGGTTGAAACCCAACAAAAAAGTTGTCAATTTTTAAAGCTACTGCTAAGTTGCTCTTGCAGCAGATATAGTAATAACAAAACACTGAGGATAAACTATTCCTGTACGTAAAAGAAATTAGCAAGTTTCACTGTTTCTCGTTTGTAGATTTTTACTGAAGAATTTAATATGAATTAGTTCTACATTTTTGAGATTAAATGGATATGCCCCGGGGTTAAAATGTTGCTGTGCAGCAGTGAGGTAAATCACACAAATGTTCTCCTTTTAAAATTGGGGGCATCTCATAAAAATGTTTTGCTTTTTATTCCCAACCTAAAACGGCACGGATGCAATGTTTTAGAATGTGTATGTGATCTTAAGACTGGATTAAAGTTTTAAGGTTATTGTGTTCACGTTTGAAATCATGCCCCTTCAGCTCCATTTTATAATGAAGAACAGACCAGGCAGCTTTTTAAATATTTAAAACATAATTTCATGTGGCAAATTAATATACACAGATTGTGAAGATATAACTTTGGCCTGGGAAGTACTAAACTAAACTCCTGCAGTCAGACAGCACAAGTCAAGTCTGTACTGAATTACTAAGGAATAAGAATTTCTTACAGAAGAATAATATATTGGCTTTGTTTGCTGTCTCTCAGCACTCCAGCCCCATATTCCCATAAAGCTTTCTCTGTGTAGTTACTCTGCCCACTAGTGGACATTAACTTCAGCCTTCTGTTTTCCTGTCATATTCTAAGCATATGCTGCTGGACAGACTGGTACGCTTAAATTGTGAAGCTCTAAGTGTGTTCTTTAATACCCTGTAATGGCCTGGCATCGTATTATGGGCATATTTCTATGCCACCAGCCACCTCTGCTGCTACAAGATTTGAATCATTCAGTCTACCACATAAGAATCAGCATCTGATTGTGAGGAGATCGCTTATTGACCATCTTCACTGATTTTAACTTATTTTCTACTGGCATATTAATTGATTACGCATTATATTTTGGCAGTGTGCTTTAGTTCATTTATGCTTCTGCGATTTGAAGAAAACTTCATTCTAAACCTTTCATTTTTTTTAAATAATACTTATGCCCAAAGGGGCAGACATTATTAATACATGAGAATTTTTAAAGTATAATTACATTGCTATTAAATCAGTGACTCTTTAACTTAACCAATATGACAGAACGGTATAGCGCTCTTTTAGACAAAGTATTGAATAGCAGATCCTTTCTCTAATCTCTGTAGACATAAAATATCCTAAAGCAATGTTAGACGAATTGCAGCATTTGACACCATGCCACAGATTACTTTGATCTCTTCAATATTTTGTCTGATTTCTGTCAGCAGAAGCTTGATTATAATAAAGCTCCAGGAGTGCTTTGTGAATATTATTAAAATGGCAGAAATGTCATTTTTACCTTCCAGTGTACAGTGATGTGTATACAAATAAGAAAATTAATTTAGGAGTCTAATCTTGACGAGCAAAAAATGATTTATCTGAGGTCGGAAAAATTACTTGATAGGCTGAACCCAGTGGGCCCGCCATGCTATTGCTGTACGACAGCATTAGAAACATCAGGCGAGTTTTTTCTTTTTTTTTTCCTGCTTCTGCTGACCTGTTTCTCATAACTACTTCAGCTTACACATTCCTTCTGCGGAGCCCATATTCTCTAGAGTTTTTGTGTTTATCCCTATGTCTGCTTAACTAAATATGTGTTAATGAAATAAAGACTGAACTCAATGGAGTACAAAGCCAGGTGCTTCATCCCTAGGTCATGGAATGGTGAGTGATTCCTGATGAAGGAGGTGTATGGATTGATTGTTTCTCTAGAAACTGAGAGTCAAGTGGCAAAAAAAGCACTTAGAGTATTGGCAATTTTTTATGTTCTCTTGGCATGTCTGTTTTCTCTGCTTGAAATAACCTTTCAAAAGATGTCCTTAAAAAAGCTTTGTTTCATAAATATGCTCCGAAATATACTGACACTCCGCCCAGGTTTTGTTCTTGAATTACATCTGATGCCACCAGGGTGGAATCCTTCGTCCTGCAACTGGTTTGGATGATTTTTCTTTTCTGAAGTTGCCTGGAAGTGCGTTTGTATTTTGCATTGCATTTGCGTGTTCATTAATATAAGGCACTCTAAAATCTAAAGATTAGTTGATTGACTGTCTGACGCTGGCATGCTATCTTTACAACATACTTTACATTCCAAATGTAACCTAGAATGTTTTCCCATTTATTGTTTTAGTCCTGCCCTGCTATTTATTTAATGGCAAGTTTTAACAGTTCATACCCCGGGAGACAATTAATTACACTATATAAATTTGGTAACGTCTTCAAAAACTTCAGATGCAATTGCAAAGTTGCCAAAAATAAGAGATTTGCAATTAGCATTGTGTGCTGTAAAAAATGTATTCCAGATTTTATAACCCTAAAGAAATAAACTGGATGTTAGGTTATATTTCTTCTGTGGACATTGATAAAGAACAATATGCAAATGGTTGCAAGATTAATAAGCAAATGAATTACAATGCCTTTCATAGTCATAATTGCTCCTCTCTGTTAATGTTGAATGCTGCAAACTGGAACACAGAACAAATATATTAAGTGTTGCTACATCCTTACAGCATGTGCTATAAAAAGATGGTTATCAAAGAAGGGAGAAAAATACAGCAAAGGACAACCGTAGCTACACCTCCTTGATTAGATTTTTCGCTTTCATGCAGACAGAGACATTTGATTGTGTATCTCTTTCTCCGCAGGGGAGTGTAGCAGGGCAAGGAAGTCACGATGGAATTAAAGAGTGGTGCCTGATTTTGATAGGTGGTATTTAAAACCTATTATGTATGTCCTTCAATAGTTAAACTGTTTGTGCTCTGTGTGCTTCTTGCTAAGTAATAATTCTGCAGATCTGCATTAAAAAGCACATTATCAGACAGTATATTTGTTCAATATGCTATTACACATTCCAGTCACTTGTGTGCTCCACACTCTTTATGCAATCATATAAGAACTCTAGAAAAGACACTCTGTGTGTGAATGTGTGCTGTATATTGTGCTTGATGATTTTGTTACTTTATTTTCCTTGATTTACAATAATATAAAAGTTATATGAGTTTTGAGTGTATCCCATCCATGTATTCATTTTTTTCCATTTTAGAATCAATTTAATGCAATTTCAAGTCACAGGGAGGCAAAGCCTATGGCAGCAACACTAAGCACAAGGTAGGATTCAAGTCTGCACGAGGCAGCCTGTTTGCACTGCCATGTTTAATTGCTGCTTATAACCCCAGTTGGCTTTTGAAGGAGTTTAGTTTTTCTTATATGATTGTAAGAGGATGTGTAAGAACGTGAGTGGTATAACTGCCAGGGCATAATAAGAAATTTAATAATTATTTAATTATTATCAGATATGGCTTAAAGCAGTGGTCTCAATCTCCAGTCCTGGAGGGCCGCAGTAGCTGCAGGTTTTCATTCTAACCCTTTTCTTAATTAGTGACCTGCTTTTGCTGCTAAGTAACTCATTTTCCTTTCATTTTACTTGAGTTGTTTTTTAGATTTGTTCCCCAGAATTTCTTCGTCGTTCCTCTGAGTTGCTTCATTTCTTTCCTTAAGAAGAAATGAAATGTGAAGTGAGCAGAGGTGGGTAGTAACGAGTTACATTTACTCCGTTACATTTACTTGAGTAACTTTTTAAAAAAAATGTACTTCTACGAGTAGTTTTACTGCACCATACTTTTTACTTTTACTTGAGTACATTTGTGAAGAAGAAACGTTACTTTTACTCCACTACATTGGGCAACACTCGACTCGTTACTTTTTTCCATTTACACATTTTATACTCTATATTTTACTCGGAGAGAAGTCGCCAGTGGATCAACTGCATGACTGTTTCACCAATCAGACGTGGGCAACAATAATCACATGACTCCGTTTCACCAATCAGACGTACCAACAATAATCACATGACTCGGTTTCACCAATCAGACGTAGCAACGATAATCACATGACTCGGTTTCACCAATCAGAAGTAGCCATGCAGTCACATGACCACACACAAACTTCCTGCGTCTGCAGCCTGTGAGAGACTTTTTAGATAGATAGATAGATAGATAGATAGATAGATAGATACTTTATTAATCCCAAGGGGAAATTCACATAATCCAGCAGCAGTATACTGATACAAAGAAACAATATTAAATTAAAAAGTAAATGTATATAGACTGAACAGGACCGGAGAAAGTACAGTCCCCTGCGGTGCCCCTGTATTGCTGCACACAATGTCAGACCTGCAGTTCCCAAGACGCACATATTGAGGTCTGTCTGTAAGATAGTCCACAATCCATGCCACCAGGTGTGAATCTACTCCCATCTCAGTCAGCTTATCCCTAAGGAGCAGAGGTTGGATGGTGTTGAAGGCGCTAGAGAAGTCCAAAACATAATTCTTACAACACCACTGCCTCTGTCCAGGTGGGAGAGGGATCGATGAAGCATATAGATGATGGCATCCTCCACTCCCACCTTCTCCTGGTATGCGAACTGCAGAGGGTCGAGGGCGTGACGGACCTGTGGCCTCAGGTGGTGAAGCACCAGCCGCTCCATGGTCTTCATCAGATGTGACGTCAGAGCAACAGGCCGGAAGTCATTCAGCTCACTAGGACGTGATACCTTTGGGACAGGAGTGATACAAGATGTTTTCCAAAGCCTCGGGACTCTCCCCTGTTCCAGGCTCAGGTTGAAGATGCGCTGTAGAGGACTCCCCAGTTCCAACGCACAGGCCTTCAGCAATCGTGGCGATACACCATCTGGACCCGCTGCTTTGCTGGCACAAAGTCTTTTCAGCTCTCTGCTCACCTGGGCTGCTGTAATTGTGGGTGGGGATGTCTCACCTATGCTGGTATCAGCAGAAGGATGGTTGGAGGATGCAGTACTCCGAGGTGAGAGTGGGTTACTGTGATCAAACCTATTAAAGAAGTTGTTCATTTGGTTTGCTCTCTCCACGTCTGTCTCGATGGCGGCACCCGCTTCGAGCTGCAGCCAGTGATAATCTTCATCCCATCCCACACTTCCTTCATACTGTTGTTCTGCAACTTCTGCTCCAGCTTTCTCCTGTACTGCTCTTTCGCCCTGAGCTGGACTGGAGTTCCTTCTGCATGCACTTCAGCTCATGCTTATCACCACCTTTAAAAGCCCTTTTCTTCTGGTTCAAAAGGCCCTTGATGTCACTTGTAATCCATGGCTTGTTGTTAGCATAGCAGCATACTGTTCTTACTGGAACTACAATGTCCATACAGAAGTTGATGTAATCAGTTGTGCATTCAACAGCCTCTTCAATGTTCTCACTATGTGATCTCAGCAATATATCCCAGTCTGTAGTTCCAAAGCAGTCTCTCAGAGCCTGCTCTGCCTCAGGGACCACTTCCTGAATGAGCGTGTGGTTGTAGGTAGCGCCTCACTCTTGGTTTGTATTGAGGCTGAAGCAGAACCAGGTTATGATCTGCTTTCCCAAGCGCAGGCAGTGGGGTGGCGCTGTATGCGCCTTTAACGCTTGCATATAGTAGGTCAATAGTCCTGTTTCCCCGAGTGTTACAATCCACATACTGGGAGAAGGCAGGTAATGTTTTATCCAGCGTTACATGGTTAAAGTCTCCAGCGATTAGCACAAGTGCCTCAGGGTGCTGCGTTTGTAACTTAGCAACTGCGGAATGGATGATGTCACTCACCATCTCCGCGCTTGAGGGGATGTAAACAATAACAGCAATCACGTGTCCAAACTCTCTGGGCAAGTAATAGGGCGCAGACTTACGCCAACAGTTCGATGTCCCTGCAGCAAGTGGAGATTTTAACGTTTACATGTCCTGAGTTGCACCACTTTGTATTGACATAGAGAGCGAGTCCTCCTCCTTTCTTCTTTCCGCAGGTACTTGCGTCTCTGTCCGCTCTAACTGTGCTAAACCCGGGTAGCTCCACGTTAGCATCTGGGATGATAGACGTTAGCCACGTTTCACTAAAACACAGCAAGCTGCATTCTCTGTAGGTTCTGACATTTTTCACCAGCACAGCCAGTTCGTCGATCTTATTTGGTAGTGAGTTTACATTTCCCAGGACCACAGAAGGCACCGACGGTTTATAACGCCATTTTCTCTCAAGTTGTCTCGATTTAATCTTATTTTTTATCTTTGCGCCGGCTCGGCTGCCCCAATATCGTCTTCTTACCTCGTCAGGTAAATAAGGAACCACACCGGCATAAGCATTTCTTCTCAGTGCTTTAAGCTGACTACTTGAATAGGCGATTCTCGGAGTGTAACAATCCATGTCAAATAGTAAAATAGTAAAAATGTGTAAAAGTGTCCAGGGAGCAATTCCACATAAAAGAAAGTGGTAGAAGTGATCAGTGAAATAGAGAAAAATAGAGATAAAAATTAAAAAGATAAAGTCGTATACGGAGCTGCTGGAAAGGCTGCCACTCGGATGCGGTGCTGGAAATGGTATGTAAGATGGTTTAGTCATACAGGGCTCCTGTTCACTGCTAAACGGTCACAGCTTCACTGCAGGAACCTTGAAAGCCAACTCCTACTTAAGCTTAAACATCACTTCACTGAATGAAGAACAAGCACGTTTTAACCAAACATGCACAGGCCCAGGCCCAGGCCCAGGCAGAGACAGTCAAGGTAAAGTGAGACTTCTTGTACGTACACAAGCTTCCTTGTTCTAATGTTGTTTTCTATCAGCTATGCTATTTGGAGTGCAAATGCATATGCAGTATTATAGATAGATAGATAGATAGATAGATAGATAGATAGATAGATAGATAGATAGATAGATAGATAGATAGATAGATAGATAGATAGATAGATAGATAGATAGATAGATACTTTATTAATCCCCAAGGGGAAATTCACATAATCAAGCAGCAGCATATTGATACACAAAACAATATTAAATTAAAGAGTGATAAAAATGTAGGTAAAAACAGACAATAACTTTGAATAATGTTAGCGTTTACCCCCCCGGGTGGAACTGAAGATTCGTATAGTGTGGGGGAGGAACGATCTCCTCAGTCTGTCAGAGGAGCAGGACAGTGACAGCAGTCTGTCGCTGAAACTGCTCCTCTGCCTGGAGATGACACTGTTAAGTCGATGCAGTGGATTCTCCATGATTGACAGGAGCCTGTTCAGCACCTGTCGCTCTGCCTCGGATGTTAAACTGTCCAGCTTCATTCATACAATAGAGCCTGCCTTCCTCACAAGTTTGTCCAGGTGCGAGGCATCCTTCTTCTTTATGCTGCCTCCCCAGCACACCATCGCGTAGAAGAGGGCACTCGCCACAACTGTCTGGTAGAACATCTGCAGCATTTTATTGCCAGCCTTCTAAGGAAGTATAGTCGGCTCTGAGCATCAGTATTGGCAGTCTAGTCCAATTTATCATCCAGCTGCACTCCCAGGTATTTATAGGTCTGTACCCTCTGCACACAGTCACCTCCGATGATCCTCTGAGGGTCCATGAGGGGCCTGGGCCTACTAAAATCCAGCACCAGTTCCTTGGTCTTGCTGGTGTTCAAGTGTAAGTGGTTTGAGTCGCACCATTTAACAAAGTCCTTGATTAGCTTGATTATTTGGAAATAGCAGAATTTGCACATTACAGTAATCCCTCCTCGATCGCGGGTTGCGTTCCAGAACCCCCGGCAAAGGGTGAAAATTCGTGAAGTAGAAACCATATGTTTGTATGGTTATTTTTAGATATTTTAAGCCCTTATAAACTCTCCCACACTGTTAACATTATTAGAGCCCTCTAGACATGAAATAACACCCTTTAGTTAAAAGTTTAAACTGTGCTCCATGACAAGACAGAGATGACGGTTCTTTCTCACAATTAAAAGAATGCAAACATATCTTCTCTTCAAAGGAGCGCTTCAGGAGCAGAGAATGTCAGAGAGAGAGAAAGAGAGAGCGTGACAGAAAAGCAAACAATCAAAAAATTAATACGTGCTGTTGGGCTTTTAAGTATGCGCACCACGATAAAGCAGCCGCAAAGAAGGGATCAATGTGAAGGTAGTCTTTCAGCATTTTTTAGAGTAGCGTCCGTATCTTCTATGCAAACAGCCTCTGTGCAAACAGCCCCTCTGTTCACACCCCCTCCGTCAAGCGCAGTGAATGTCAGAGAGAGTGAGAGAGACTGAGAAAAGCAAACAATCAAGCACCGCTCAGGAAGCACATCGTATATCATTAAAGAGTTTTTTTTAATACGTAATAGATGCTCTGATTGGGTAGCTTCTAAGCCATCCGCCAATAGCATCCCTTGTATGAAATCAACTGGGCAAACAAATTGAGGAAGCATGTACTTTACATTAAAAGACCCATTGTCCGCAGAAATCCGCGAACCAGCGAAAAATCCGTGATATATATTTAGATATGCTTACATTTAAAATCCGCAATGGAGTTAAGCCGCGAAAGTCGAAGCACGATATAGCGAGGGATCACTGTATTTTATATTTTTGTTTGTCTTATTACAACATTTCTAAAAAATAAATCATTTATTATGATCAAACAGTTACTCAGTACTTGAGTAGTCTTTTCACCAAATACTATTTTACTCTTACTTGAGTAATTTTTTGAATGACTACTTTTTACTTCTACTTGAGTAATATTATTTTGAAGTAACGCTACTCTTACTTTACTACAATTTTTACCCACCTCTGAAAGTGAGTGAGCCAACAGAAGACCAACTAAGTCAAGGCCTCAAACTCCAACCAATTTCACTCCAACCAGTTGCTTAATTAAGGGCTGATTGTTGTTGTTAATTAAACCCGTTCTTTAATTCTATGACTTATTGCTGCTCTAATTGTGTAATAGCAGACATTTCCAAAATTGTTGATTTTCTTTTTTCTAAGTGCGCTGTTAAAATGGTTTGGGTACCTGAGCAGATCTTTATCTTCCTTTATATTCAGATATTGTATTATGGATGCTGTTTGCTGGTCATGTTTTGGCTCATTTTGTATCTTATTATTGTTTGGCTGCTAATTAAGGAAAAATAAACAATTAAGGGGTCTGAGTCCTCAAGAGCAAGTTTATTAAAATGAATTCAAAACAAGTTAATCAGCAGCAAAAACAGGTCACTAATTAAGAAAAGGGTTAAAATGAAAACCTGCAGCCACTGTGGCCCGCCAGGACTGAAGTTTGAGACCACTGGTCTAAAGTAAAGGGAGAACAATTCTTTACGTGAGGTAAGTAATAGCAATTCTATTGAGTTCATGTTAGTGCCAATGCATTAATTTTGAGTATTTAATAATAAAAGTGAAGATTTTAGAGATGGCAAACTTACTACATAAGTCTAATTATTATTAAATTACCAAGGAACACGTTTAGCCCAAACAAATGTTTCACAAACTCTGCAATCAGGCAGAATCAGAATGAAGAGTCTGTTAACTCAGAACATGCTTATGAGAGCTCCTTGGCAGATTCACCTAGCTGTAGACACCTTTATTTCACAATAATGTCTTTTTTCGCTTTGCCTTTCAAAATACCTGTCAGCACTCAGCTGGAATTCAAAAGGCAACATGTGACGCAGGTGAATATGACAAAACCATTTTGATACTGAGATCAATTACGGTATGTGAAATTTAATGAAGTACAGTGCAGAGCAAAATGAAAATTCAGCGGAAATCAGAGCTCTGGTAACCTACACTATAGTCTCCTAAGTCTTTTAATTTGTTCATTCTTAAAATGGACAGCCATACAGCAGAAATTGATGTTTTCTGCAAGGTAAGCAATACTAATGACATATCAGATAAAATGCAGTTTGCTTTAATTGCAGTTTTCAATGTCTGTGTTGGTTCATTACCTGTTTTCCTTTTGCATCCATAATATATTGTCATGCACATAACAATGATACACTAAGCAAGCAAATTTACCAATGCAGTCATGTCATACAGCATGTTGATCATTTGTAGCTGCATTTCCTTTATTATTTATTTTTAGGATTTTCCAATATGCCTTACAATTGCAAGTATTGACATACATTTTTCCATAATTGCTTTTTTTGCAACGTTTGAATCTATACAAGAAAAGATTGGCACTGAATGAAATGGCATTAATTTAGGGAATCCAGTGTATTACCTCCATCCATCCATCCATCCATTTTCCAACCCGCTGAATCTGAACACAGGGTCACGGGGGTCTGCTGGAGCCAGTTCCAGCCAACTCAGGGCCCAAGGCAGGAACCAATCCCGGGCAGGGTGCCAACCCACCGCAGCAGTGTATTACCTTAGTTTATAAATTTCCAGTCATTTATATCAAGCAAGTCTTTATGTGCCTTTCCAAAACTGCAATGAATGCTAAGAATCTTCAAAATATCTAAAATATACTTCAATTATTATTATTATTATTTAATTTTATAAAACAAATGAAGAAATGAAGTGAATGATCAATCAAAAAATAAAATGAAAAGTTCTGTTGCCCCTACCCCATTTCTATTCATCTGTCTCCAATTGTCTTTTGGCCTCTTTAAAACAATGGAGGTTGCTTCCTGCCTCACTTGGGTCGAATGGCATCCACTTCAATTTAGGATTGCATCCTTCTGTCATCCAGGAAATGACACAGTCTATAGCGTACATAAGTTGTCCCTCAGTCAGGTCTGCAGGGGACACACTTGAGTTTCGTAGTAAATGAGCTCTGAGTGTAAGCCTCCTATTCCAACTTTGACTTGGACTGACATACAATCTATCAAATGTTTTTCTAGTGAGTGGAGCAGCTCTTTTACGAAAGTACATAACACGTCAAAAAAGGGCAAAGAAAGGTAGCAAGACATAAAAACAAAGAAAGTAAGCTGGTCAACACTGGTGCTCCTCCTTCAACAATCAGCAGGCATCTTGAGGAGCCAGAATGTGGATTGGGTATGGAAGATAAATGGTCAGAGACACACTTATTGGGTTTCCTCTGGATCCTGGTTTTCCTTGCTTAGAATGGAAAGGAAAATGGTTATATGATATGACCACATACATATCTTTACCTGGATCTCCTGAAAATCAGTTGTAAAT
This sequence comes from Polypterus senegalus, assembly GCF_016835505.1. Lineage (NCBI taxonomy): Eukaryota > Metazoa > Chordata > Cladistia > Polypteriformes > Polypteridae > Polypterus > Polypterus senegalus. The sequence continues at coordinate 136,071,319 of NC_053156.1, forward strand.
CATACTCATGCATATGACACTTGGCTACTGCATTGCTTAAAGCAACATTACTTTAACTTGGCTTGTCTTAGTTGTGGTAGTTTGCTTTACTTCTGGACCTTGAGGAGGAGTCTTAATACAAACTCACAAATGTACTGCATGGACTAGGTCATTGGCGTAGACTATCCTTTTGAAAATGATGATACAGTGGTACCTTGGTATACGTCTGCTTTGGAATAAGTCCAACTTGGTATACGTCCTGTTTGGACACGAAAAATTTTGCTTGGTATACGACCTTTGCTTGGAATACGACTCGCGTGCTAACCTTGTTTACCTCTCTCGAGACAAAGCCATGACTGCCCACGAGCGTTAGTGCGCCAGTTGCTAGCATTCAGTGAACATCCCGCGCTATAACTCTCTTTGAACTTTCACATGTGTGATATAGAGGGTCCACAGCTCCTGTCAAAGTCCAGCTTTAAAATAAATAATCACCACGCTCGCAGCTTGGTGAGGGGGCGTGGTGGTTATGCGGCTGAAGGTTATCAGGGCGATTCGCGATGTGGGCGTTTCTCACCAAAGTGCACTTGTGAGGGACCGTCTGCATTCATGATTGTTCCTGGGGCTGCTTATCTTGATAAACAGAAGCGCAAGTCAGCTAGAAGGGCAGTAAAAAGAAAAAACGGACGAGAGGGTGAGTGAGTGAGAGAGAGAGGGCTGCTTATCTTGATAAACAGAAGCGCGAGTTGGCCTAAAGGGCAGTGAAAAGAAAGAAGTTGCCAGGTAAAAAGGCACCGGGCTTCTTCTTGTGTTTTTTGTTTTTTTTTTAAAGAATGCTTCCTGCTGTATTTTAACTTCATTGTTTTTAAGAAGACTTTTTTCTATTGTTTTAACCTCCACATTTCACTTCTGATTTTATGGATTATTTATTGGAACTTTGGAGACTGCACTTTAATTTAAACACCTTGTTTTGTTAATTGTTTTAATAAAAGCACTTTGCACTTTTTCACCATCCCCTTGCTTTACCGATGAGGTTAGCAGTGAGGCACATTACCGACGGTGTAGGGTTCAAGGGCTCCCCGGCAGCAGATGGGAGCATACAGCAAACCTGCATCGTCACAACGTGATTTTGTTTTTTTCATGTAAATTTGAATTGATTGTTGAAAAGTATGAAGGTGGCATGCGTATCCGGGACATGGCTGTTGCATACCGTTTGCCGAGAACGACGGTATCTACGATTGTGAAAAACAAAGATGTTATTAAAAAGTAAAGTGAGGTAAAATTTTCATTTATTTCATTTAATTGCTTTTGTATTTATGTATTTTAGTATTAAGCAGTGTTTAAATTATTTTATATAACCCCATCAATGTATAATATGCCAATAGCAATAGGATTTTTTTTTTTCATGGGAACAGATTAATCATTTTTCCATTATTTCTTATGGGAAAAATTTGTTTGGTATACGTCCTGTTTGGTATAAGTCAAAGGGTCTGGAACGAATTAAGGACGTATACCGAGGTTCCACTGTAGTTCTCTTTTGGAAAATCCTTTACCATTATGGCCTTCCAGGCTTCTTCACAGTAGGCTGTCATTCCAACAGAAGGTTCATACCACCCAGCTTCCCATGGTGTTTGCTAAATTAATTCAAGAAAAATTTAATTATTGTGTACCAATTTACTTTGACTATCATATGCTGCAAGGAAGTTTTCTACCTGAACCCTTTGCTCTTGTGTGACAAGGGACAAACAATAATCCCTCCAAACTATTTAAAATTTCCTCCTGCAAAAATATGTTCACACCCATAGATTATTTACAAATAAGAGGTATTCTAGCATAATCTAAATAGCTGAAGTTAACCCAGTTTGATCTGCATGCTTTTGTCCATCCTACGTTCAACTAATTTTGCTACTAATTGCTGTCTAATACTACAATGGCATTTATAACAGCCCATGTAATAGAAGGAACTGCCAAGCAGACTCTGATGATACTTTTTTTCCTTTCTGTCTTTCATAATTAACTTTAACCCTTAAAATAATGAATTATCAAAATTGGGTATAGCAAGCACCATAGACTCAAGGATAATCAGACCATAACGCCTTGGATGGACACTATAGCACAAAAGCATCAGGTACAGGGTCATCTCTGTCACATCTATTTTGTGTAAGGCAAAGGATGTGGGCCAAATACCGTGAACAGGGCACACAGTGCTTTTATTTTTTCTTTTAGTCAAGCATAGAAATATGCATGTTATATTTCTGTGAAACCCCAGTAAATAAAGTAGTTGACACATCATAATGGAGCAAAATATGCAACAATAGAAATTGTAATTCATTTGTAAATGTGGGAATGTAATCGGTATGAAGTTTCAACAAGGCAAAGTTGCTTTGTCAATTGTATTTTGCACTGTGTAAATAAAATTTGATTTTACATAATAGACCTTTTTTGGTAGTCATGCACATCTGTCTTACATATACTAAGTTGTTCTTAAATAATTAGTGTCCCCTGAAAAATCTTGTTGATTAAATGTTTTTTGATTTGTTTTTCACTTACAAATTTTTGGCTTTGTGAGCAAAAACTATATTTTATTTTATGGTTGCTCAAAATTTGGTTCACTTGCAGTTTTGAAATAATTCTTTCATTCGCCTGGACTAATGAGAGGGCTCAAGACTGAAATAACAAGTTTTTTTTTTAATAGATCTTAAGTTTAATTCAATACATATTTAATTAATACATGTTTGATTACATTTAATGCATACATTTTATTGTGTGGGGAAGGTAACATGGTATGCAGTATATGAGTGCAACAAACTGGTATCATGACCCGAAAGCTCAAGGACTGCTCCATTTCTGTCTTTGGTGTTTTAAGCAGCATCAAGTAGTAAACTGTCACTCATAATACTATACTATTTATACTTTCAATATGTATTTTGGAATGTTTATTCTCAGACCATTTAAAGCAACATATCAGCAGGACGACATATTGCAGAACAAATAATGTTTTTTTCTTTTTTCTTAAGCGGGTAATTTTAGCTATAACAAAATGTTAATACAAAGGGAAAGCTGTTATCTCACCTTACCATTTTCATTTGCCAGCCAATTCTTGCTTATGATAGCCTCTGAATTTATAACTAAAGTCCCGTTGTGAAAAAGTAGTGAATGAATCCACTGCACCCAGTGTCTTGCATTTGCAAGTGTATGTTGAGCTAATAAAGAAGAGGCTGAGGCAATCACTTGCTACAGTCATGATGAATAAAATGTGAAGCTCTCTCATGTTACAATTGATTTCAATTTACTGGACTGCGCATCAAGCATGCTGATGAGGCCAGAGAACATTGCTCTTTGCTAGCTTTTTATACTATGATTGTTACCTTCAGAATCGTGGATTTCCATTTATCAAAGTATTTTTATCAAACTTTTTATAGCCTTTGTACATGGCAAGATTAAAGGAGAAGATTGTTATGGTTTTGCTGGTCATTAATGCCATTTTATGCGTTTTTTTTTTTTTTCCTAACAAATTTAGGAGTTTTTTACCTGACTTACATATATAACCTTTTCTTTTGCGTAGGTTTACAGGTGCGTAATTTTAAACTCTTGAGTACTGTATGTAGAAATATGATTAATATCAATTGCATATTGCAAGCTGCTATAGTGCTCCAAGATAACTCGGTCAAGGTTGGTGGGACATTCACTATTTACCCTCAGTTTATCATTCATCCTTAAGTAAATATGGAGGACTCCAGTATGGACTTCTGGACCGCAGCTGCAACTGGAAAGATTCAAGATAAATTTGATATTAATGGGACAGACAGATGGAGAACACTCAGTTAGGCTTGAGTCAAAGTACTGAACAACAAAGGTTTATGCCAATGGCCTTAAAAGACTGCGGTATCACCGGTGCTGCCTGGCAGTAACAACTAACAGATTAAGGGTAAAGCTGATCTTTTCTGGATGTCAAGCACTGAAGCATGAGGCAACTTCACCTCCAAAAACATAATTTTATTTGATTTTTCATTTATTTCTATTCAATACTCTAAATTTAAACACTTCTGTAAAAGCCTTCTATGGAACAGAGTATATCATGTGTGTTCAATACTAATGGAAGTTAGATCAGTGACTGCTCTCAAGTAGGAAGAAAAAAATAATTATAGTCGATGGATATATTCTGACTCTATATTTAGTTGTAATGAAGATTAAAATCATGCTGAGAAATGAAGAGAAATGAACTGTGTTAAAGGAATAATGTTCTTTTGCCTGTTGTTACACTCTATTGCTAGGTATTTGCAATATCTAGCATTTTGTTATAATTTGTCTATTAAATTTATTTAGAAGATCAGTCTAAACTGGATGTTTAAAGTCAAGGAAAAGCATTTTGACAGTGGCCATACATATTGTGTGAAAAGTGTAAAAAGAGGTATTGCGAATTCAACGTTTTCTGTCCCCCCTGGCCATTGAACCTTACTCTTATTCGATGTTAATGTTGATTTATTTTTTATAATTATGTCTTTCATTTTTCTATTCTTTAATATGTAAAGCTCTTTGAGCTACTGTTTGTATGAAAATGTGCTATATAAATAAATGTTGTTTTTAGGAAGACTTGTTTTACTGGTAAAAGCAGCTGTTTTTATGATAAGACCTTTTGGTAAACATTCCACCAGCGTTTTTCGAAATATTACCACTGGTAAAAACTTTTGTTAACTCCTACTCTAAAGTGTGCAATTTGTTTTAGTTTTTTTAATAGATCTTAAGTTTAATTCAATACATATTTAATTAATACATGTTTGATTACGTTTAATGCATACATTTTATTGTGTGGGGAAGGTAACATTGCATGCAGTATATGAGTGCAACAAACTGGTATCATGACCCAAAAGCTCAAGGACTGATCCATTTCTATCTTTGGTGTTTTTAGCAGCATCAAGTAGTAAACTGTCACTCATTATAATATGCACTTTATACTTTCAATATGTATTTTGGAATGTTTATTCTCAGACTATTTAAAGCAACATATCAGCAGGACGACATATTGCAGAAAAAATAAACGTTCCACCAGGGTTTTTTGAAATGCTACCACTGGTAAAAACTTTTGTTAACTCCTGCTCTAAAGTGTGCGATTTGTGGCAGACAGCTGAAGTTGCCATGTTGATCTACTTGTAACAGATTGCACAATAGTGTTGTGTTATAACCCGCATTCCCAATGAGTGAAAAGTTACTGTTTCTGACATGGATTAGAAGCGCTCTTCTTGAAAATGTGAAACACGCCTGAATACTCTGCGATATCAGAAGCATGGATTTAGTAATGTGTGCGTGTTCCAAATATCGGAGACAAGGACAAGCAAAATGTATGAGCCTCCAGAATTGGAAGAGGTTTTAAAAGCCTGAGCACCCTTCCCTCCTCCACTAAGCTTGTGAGATGAGTGAGAGGTTTTGGATTTATTTGCCCAGACAAATAATTGAGACAGGATCAATAAGGAAGTAATGCTATTTTCACATACTATCAGAGCATTCAGAGCTCTGACTTGTGACGTTTCATGTTCCTAGTTCAGTTCATTCATGTGAATCTCCGGTCGGACTGTTCAGAGAAACACAAGGTCACTGTTAATTTGATACTTTGTCTGGAAAAACAGCAATCAAAGATAAACTGCATAAAGTTAGATGGAAAGATGGATATACTGTATATTTCTCATGAAAATATAGAGTAAACTAAATCACTTTGCTCCCAAGGGCAGTTCGACAACAAAAATATCATTTCTGTCTGACTAAGGTACATGTTTTATTTTAAACAACTGACTAAGGTGAAGGGTCAGTGTTATGGCATAACTCAGGGAATTTAGGAAGCTTTGTTTTCTCTGAATTGTCTGACTTGTAGCTTCAAGTGATGCTAAATGTAGTATAAGCTGTACAAAGTCAGACGAAGCTGGCTAGGAAGAGGGCAGGCAAAATAATGACCTGATGACAGCCGAGAGTAGACCTGATAGACAGCAGATCAGATGGAACAGGCAAGAGATGAGCTGGCCAGAGAGAAGTGAGGCTTTGATGGAGTTACAAGATTATAAGCCACCTGAGGCTACACACCGGTGCCTATCAGGTTGTATGATTTGGATAACCACTTTTGTGTATCTGCTTTGGTTTATGGTACAAGTTATACTATTTAACGATTAAAACATATTTAATCTGCTTCTCTGCTTGCATGCTTTGATCTGTTTTTACTGATAAAAAACAATATTAAATTAAAGAGTGATAAAAATGTAGGTATAACAGACAGTAACTTTGTATAATGTTAATGTTTACCCCCCCGGGTGGAAATGAAGAGACGCAGAGTGTGGGGGAGGAACGATCTCAGTCTGTCAGTGGAGCAGGACAGTGACAGCAGTCTATCGCTGAAGCTGCTCCTTTGTCTGGAGATGATACTGTTCAGTGGTTGCAGTGGATTCTCCATGATTGACAGGAGCCTGCTCAGATGTCACAGATGTCAAACTGTCCAGCTTCATGCCTACAATAGAGCCTGTCTTCCGCACCAGTTTGTCCCTCTTCTTTATGCTGCCTCCCCAGCACACTACCCCGTAGAAAAGGGAGTTTGCCACAACCGTCTGATAGAACATCTGCGGCATCTTATTGCACATGTTGAAGGAAACCAGCCTTCTGAGAAAGTATAGTCGGCTCTGTCCTTTCTTACACATAGCATCAGTATTGGCAGTCCAGTCCAACTTATCATCCAGCTACACTCCCAGGTATTCATAGGTCTGCACCCTCTGCACACAGTCGCCTCTGATGATCACAGGGTCCATGAGGGGCCTGGGCCTCCTAAAATCCACCACCAGCTCCTTGGTTTTGCTGGTGTTCAGTTGTAGGTGGTTTGACAGTAATAGTCATTCCTGAGTAAAGCCTGAAGGTAGTACAGTAGACGATAGTTCTACAGCGAAAGAATCTGCACATTTGATAAGTAGGATTTATGGTTTAAGGAAAGGTGTCCTCAACATAATTTTTAATTATAACGCAACAGAAAACTTGGCCTTGACTGAAGAAAAGATGCTGGTGAAAAGGGAAAGCCTTAAGAACTGACTAGAGCCCTTAATTGGTGAACGACAACCATGATTAATTCCTACCATTATCCTTATAGCTGTTAAAGGTTGATAGGGACCATCATATACCACATGCAATACACTGGATGTATTTTCATCCACGGTTCTGTTATGTATCAAGCAAGGGAGTTTCCCCTTTATTTATTGTTTTCTTTACATGTTCAATAAAGTCACAGTTATGGTGTCTCTGCCTTTACTAGATGACACACTGCCAAATGCTTAGTGATGTCATTTACAAACAAATCTCTGTTTTAAAATAAAAGAGCTCCTTTTAATTAAAGTATGGAATCACTTGCAAAAAGAATACATTTACATATGATTAGCTTTGGTTTGCAGATAGAAGAGATGTGTTTTACTTAGCAAAACTGTGCACTGTGTGGTGTGGATGTTCCTCATTCGCCACGCTCTTAAGCAATAATATTTTGGAGCAAAATAATTAGAAAGGAGTATATAAAAAACTGTGCCAGGGCCGGTCTACAAAAAAGTAGGCTAAGCTTTGGTGTAAGTTATGGACAATAGCAGGCACTCAGAATTTTCATTGAACCAGAAATGAAGACCAAAATGGGCCACAGTATATAAAAACAAAGAACACAAGGGAGAATAACAACAAAAGAATTCACAAAGTAGAAAATAAAGAGAAGAAAAACAACAAACCTGGTGACTCTCTTTGTGTGCCTAAGCAAAGGGATGGTAACCCAAGTAGTCTTTGGGGTGGCTGGTCCACTACCCAGCCAAACTACCACAACTAAATATTTCTTTATCAACATTACATTATTCTCTTTTTCTTTTCTTGTTGTCTGATCTCTCTTCCTTCCACCTGTTGAACTGTTTGGGAGACAGGAGCGTTTATGCTCAGACTAGGAATTACGTCTGGGGGCACTCTGATACCTGTAGGGTTAGCAATTATCTTGGGAACTCATAAGTTCTCTTAGTACTCCAGTAGCAGCCTTATGTGGTCTTGCAATCCTCAACCCCAGCTCCTTACTAATAGGCCAGGGAACTCCCAAGTTCCCCAGTCTACTGTAATGAGTGGCTGCATGTAACAGACAAGGACTGGGAACATTCTTAAATTATTAGGTTCCCCCGTTATCCTTACTATGTGTCTGTAACCCAGGAATATTTAACTCTGTGGCTCTAACTACTGGGCCCTTGCAGAAGCCTTCTATTTAACAGCACGTCAGCCATCACCTTTTTTACACTGGGTGAACTGATCTCTGGTGGCCGCTTATGGGTTTTTTTTATCATTAGCTCTTCATGGGCAATGCTGCATATTTATGGGGCATCATGTCCTCTGTTGATTACAGTGCATAAGCTTTCCTAACCCTCTTCTGCTCTCAATACCAACTTCCAATAAACATCCCTTTATTGTGTACAGTATACTAATACAAAGCAATTTTTTTGTAATTTCCTGCATACTTTTGCTAGATTTGTAATGCAAACAATCATTAAAATAGTGAAGCAGCAGGTTCTTCTGAATATCAGTCTTAAGTGGTAACTCTAAATTGGTCTGTTGGAAGTTATTGTGTGCATGAGTGTGTCTTATAATGGACTATCGCCTTGTTCACGCTTGGTTCTTACACACCTTATTAGAACATTAGAACAATTTAGATGAGAACAGGCCATTCAGCCCAACAAAGCTCGCCAGTCCTATCTGGCTACCACACTACTTGGTAGCTTATTCCAAGTGTCTATTATTCTTTGTGTAAAGAAAAACTTCCTAATGTTTGTGCGAAATTTACCCTTAACAAGTTTCCAACTGTGTCCACCTGTTCTTGATGAACATTTTAAAATAACAGTCTCGATCTACTGTACTAATTCCCTTCATAATTTTAAACACTTCAATCATGTCACCTCTTAATCTTCTTTTGCTTAAACTGTATGGGCTCAGTTCTTTTAATCTTTCCTCATAATTCAACCCCTGTAGCTCTGGAATCAGCCCAGTTGCTTTTCTCTGGACCTTTTCTAGAGCTGCTATGTCCTTTTTGTAGCTTGGGGACCATAACTGCACACAGTACTCAAGATGAGGCAACACCATTGTGTTATAAATGTTGAGCATAACCTCCTTGGACTTGTACTCCACAGATCGTGCTATATAACCTAACATTCTGTTAGCCTTCTTAATGGCTTCTGAACATTGTCGGGAAGTCAATAGCTTAGAATCCACTATGGCTCCTAAATCCTTCTCATAAAGTGTACTCTCGATTTTCTGACCGCCCATTGTGTATTCAAACCTAATATTTTTACTTCCTATGTGTAATACTTTACATTTACTAACATTAAATTTCATCTGCCACAAATCTGCCCAATTCTGTATGCTATCCAAGTCCTTCTGTAATGATATAACAAGATTCCAAATTATCTGCTAATCTACCTATCTTGGTATCATCTGTAAAATTAAACAGCTTGTTACTTATATTCCTATCTAAATCATTTATATATATTAAAAATAGTAACAGCCCTAGCACTGACCCCTGTAGAACAACACTCTTAACATTGGCCAATTCTGATGAGGTTCCTCGCACCATCACCCTCTAAAAACATCACCCTGATCTCCCATTTCTTTTGGTTTGATGCCCAACCTCTCATGTGGCATTTTATCAAATGCTTTCCGAAAGTCAAGATAATAATATCATATGCTCCACTTTGATCGTATCCTTTTGTTGCTTCCTCATAGAATTCCAGCATGTTAGTAAAACACAACCTCCCTCTTCTGAACCCATGCTGACTGTTCAGTAAAACTCCTGTCCTTGCTAGGTGTTGCTCAATCTTATCCTTAATAATGCCTTCCATTAATTTTCCTGTGATGCATGTAAAGCTCACTGGCCTGTGTTATCATAAAATTAAGTGATTGGTTGAATAAATGAATGGATTTGCATTGGCAGTTTATTACCTAAACCCAGCTTTTCTGCAGTCCTTAACACCAATTGACTGTGATTGATTTTGTTTAAAAAGTCTGAAAATGACAAAGAATAAGTGAGAAGTAATCAGTGACCAGTTGAGTGACAAGTGATAACTAACAAGTGAGAATAGATGAGTGACAAGTAAGAAGATGTTAAATGAGAAGTGTCAAGTGACATATGACTTGAAGCAACAATGATGCTTAATTACTACAGAAGTGAACGATAAATGTCTTAGATTTCAGCATCCTTAATAAATATTTTCCTGTTCAGTAAACAGTAAGATTTTTTTTACAGTAAAAAAGTAATAGGTTGTTTTGGCACCTGCTAACATTGAGACACATTCTTTCACTTGCGTGCACTTTATTACGCACTACACATCTAATGATCCCATGTGTTATGTTATGTTTACAGAACATAATGCCTTCTGGCTATGAAATGAGTGCAATGTGTTGAATCTAGTAGTAACGTCTGTAATCACTACTTCAACTGCAGATAGAACAAATGCACAAATGAGGATGGAGAGCAAAAGAGCGCAACTTGCTGTATAATAATTTCTTAGGTGACTTTGACTGTATGAATTCAATATGTTCACTGAGACAGTGGGAAAAATATTGGAAAAAAAGTAAATGTAACAACAGTGACTGGAATAACATAATTAATGATATTTACCCAACAGCCCACGAAAGCTATAGCTGCAATGATACTGCAAAACAAAAAGAGTACCGACAGCACAGGGTGGCACCAGTATTGATTAGGAATTGGAAACAGAAGATAGTAAGAGGTCAAAAGCGAGTTATGGTCAAAACGGGTGGTCAGAAATGCAGGTAAAAAATTCCAGGAGTTGTAACAGAAATCGTAATAATAGAAAAAAGTAAAAAGGGTCAAAAGGCAGATTAGTACACATAACTAGAGCCAAAACAAAAGATGTAGATCATAATCAGGAACAGAAGTTCATAACCAAAAACCTTTTAAATTAATCTCTCAAACAGAACACTAAAATATATTTAAATGTATGCAAATTTGAACAAACCAGGAAGTATCTAACCTTAATAACTTGACTCCATGACATAATTTACCATATATGTATGTGTCGACCTTACCTAGTAACTGCTTGGCAACAAAGAGATCACAAAATGGTGGCTAACATAGCAAAAAAATAATAATACTCCAAATAATACTCCAAAACCAAATGTAATGACTAGAAAAAAAAACAGCATCTCATATATTTTAGAGTTCAAGGAAAGGCTATAAGAAATTTTAAAGAAAAACCAAAAGAATGAGGAGGCCTTACCCCATGTAGCCCGACCCTGAAATTAACTGGCAGGCTTTCTGGTTCTCAGAGGTGCAAAATGATGCCCAGGCTTTAAAATCTTAAAAACACACTAGAATACACGAAATAGTTCTTCTCGGGAGGTGACCATAAACATATGCTTTCTGGGACACAAAACTAAACCATTTTCTTTAAATTCAATAATTTAATAAATAACAACAATAAGAGAGACCAAACACTACCAAGGCAAGGAAAAAACGTACAAAAAATCAAGTTAGAAACTGTAATTATGGAGAAACATTCAGGATTTTTTGGCAACAAAGTTAACTTGCCAAACAAAGTTGAAGCATATCATATTTTTAATTTACTTCATCCAAGAGTCAGATATTACATTCTTTTATTAAACAGTTCTGTAACAACAAGTCATATTAAAAAATATTAGCGATAACAGAATGCAATTACATGTACTAGTAGACTAAATTAAGTATGTGCTTTTTAACAGCACTTTACAATGGAGTTAAAATGTAGCTTAATTTGGTTTTTGGTCGCTCAATAGCTTATATACAAAGCCAATTGCAATTCACATGATGTGTGTCATCAATTGATGTGTGTTAGTGGTGGGCGGTCTGTGACTAATTGTTGTAAATATTCTTAAATGTAACATTTTTGAAGATATACCCAGTAGAGTAGTATCCAATAATTAGCAATTAAAAATATATCTATCAAAACAAAATGACCAATAGTAGCCAAAAACTACTGTCAATATTACGATTTCAAAGGTCCAAGGTATTGTACTGTGTTAGCCATTATGAATGTAGTGAGAAGTCAAGCAAAATGACACCTTCATCCATTATCCAACCGGCTATATCCTAACCACAAGGTCACAGGGGTCTGCAGGAGCCAGTCCCAACCAACATAGGGTGCAAGGCAGGAAACAAACCCCAGGCAGGGCGCCAGCCAACCGCCGGGTGCACACACACCAAGCACAATTTAGAATTGCCAATCCAGGAACTTCCGGGATGTGGTCTACTGAGTAGACGTGTATTCGCTCGCGCTGCTACACTGTACTATATTTATCTTACAAACCTCACACTTTTTGTTCTGAAACCCAGATTTAGGAACTTTTACGTGTATTACTTTGAATCCAGCTGTAGAATGCCTAAATCGAAGGATAAATCCGAACGAGACCAAGAAAACTCACCGCCGTCGGCTCCTGCAACTATGGCGCAGATTAGCCTTTTGCTAGAAGATCACAGAGCTGCGCTGTCTGCGGACTTTAAGCATTCTTTTGAGAACTTATCGTCTAAACTGGACAGTGTTCAATCTGCAGTACACGACCATAGTCTGCGTATTAGTTCTCGAGCTTGCTCATACCGATTTTGATCAACGCTTAGACCAGATCAAGGCGAATGCTCTGCGCTCCAAAAGATAACGAGTGGTTAAAATCCAAGATGGCAGATCTAGAAGGCGCAGCAGACGCAATAATATTCGGATTGTGGGTTTACCGAAGCTATTGAGGGTCCACGCCTACTACTTTTTCTCTCAACTCCTTGTCGATGTCCTTGGATCGCAGGTGCTTACTTACGCCGAGCTGGACAGGGCACACCGGAGCCTAGCTCCCAAACCGGGCCCATGTTTATGTGTTTTTGTTTGTTTTCCTTTGCTTCTTTTCATTTACTTGGTTTTATTTGGATTGCAGTGTGTCATTTCCTTCACAGTGTCGGTGCTTAATGTGTTGCAATGTTTGCTCTATTCTTTCCTTCCAATTCGGTACTATAACTGTACAGTAACGCTTGGAAAAAACAATATGGTTGACAGTAACATTATGGGGAGCCCGATTAGGTTTCTGTCCTGGAATGTGAAGGGCATGAATGGTCCAGTCAAGAGATCTAGAGTTCTCACTCATTTAAAGCGTCTCAAAGCAGATGTTATTTTTCTTCAAGAGACTCATTTGCGTATTAAGGATCAGAACAGACTTAAAACGCCATGGATAGGTCACGTCTTTCATTCCAGCTTTGATTCCCGAGCAAGAGGTGTTTCAATCTTAATTAGTAATAAAATACAGTTCTCGCTCTCGAGACGATAACAGACAAAAATGGAAGATTTTTAATTATTGTAGGGACTATCCTGCACAATCCTATTGTCTTGGTGAATGTTTATGCCCCAAACTTTGACAACGCCAATTTGCTAATAACCTTTTGAGGATGATCCCCAATTTGAATACACACCTTCTGATCTTTGGGGATTTAAACTGTGTTATTGATCCAGTACTAGATAGATCTGCCTCCAGCATAAAAGCCCCATCTGCCATGTCAAGGTCATTTTCAGACTTCATGACTCAAAATGGATACATTGATCCATGGAGATTTCATAATCCACAAGCCAGAGAATATTCTTTTTTTTCCCATGTTCATCACACATATTCTCGTCTTTACAATGGAGTTAAAATGTAGCTTAATTTGGTTTTTGGTCGCTCAATAGCTTATATACAAAGCCAATTGCAATTCACATGATGTGTGTCATCAATTGATGTGTGTTAGTGGTGGGCGGTCTGTGACTAATTGTTGTAAATATTCTTAAATGTAACATTTTTGAAGATATACCCAGTAGAGTAGTATCCAATAATTAGCAATTAAAAATATATCTATCAAAACAAAATGACCAATAGTAGCCAAAAACTACTGTCAATATTACCATTTCATAACATGCTATTCTTGATACATTTCAGTCAGGCTTCAGAACAAATCACAGTACAGAAACTGCACTCGTTAAAGTAGTAAATGACTTGCGGGTAAATGCAGACAGAGGCCATTTATCTGTTCTCATCCTCTTAGATCTGAGTGCTGCATTTGACACCATTGATCACAATATTCTTAGAAATCGCCTTAGTCAATGGGTGGGCCTCTCTAGCAGTGTCTTAAATTGGTTTGAATCCTACCTGGCAGGGAGAAAATTCTTTGTGAGTTGTGGTAATCAAATCTCAAAGACACATGATATCCGATATGGTGTTCCACAAGGCTCTATCCTGGGTCCGCTGTTATTCTCAATCTACATGCTTCCGTTAGGTCAGATTATCTCAGGGCACAACGTGAGCTATGCTGATGACACACAGCTGTACTTATCAATAGCACCTGATGACCCCGACTCTGTTGTTTTACTAACACAATGTCTTACTGGTATTTCTGAATGGATGAATAGTAATTTTCTCAAACTAAATAAAGAGAAAACTGAAATTTTAGTAATTGGCAATAATGGATTCAGCGAGGTTATCAGAAATAAACTTGATGCACTGGGATTAAAAGTTAAGACGGAAGTAAAAAATTTAGGGGTAACCGTTGACTGTAATCTGAATTTTAAATCGCATATTCATCAGACCACTAGGACAGCATTTTTCACTTAAGAAACATAGCTAAAGTTAGACCTCTTATATCATTGAAAGATGCTGAGAAATTAATTCACGCTTTTGTTTTCAGTAGACTAGATTACTGTAACGCACTCCTCTCAGGACTACCCAAAAAAGACATAAATCATTTGCAACGAGTGCAGAATGCAGCTGCTAGAATCCTAACTAGGAAAAGAAAATCCGAACACATTTCTCCAGTTTTGATGTCACTACACTGGTTACCTGTGTCATTCAGGATTGACTTTAAAATACTGCTTATGGTTTATAAAGCCTTAAATAATCTCGCTCCATCTTATATATCGGAATGCCTGTCGCGTTATATTCCAAATCGTAACCTTAGATCTTCAAATGAGTGTCTCCTTATAATTCCAAAAGCTAAACTTAAAAGAAGTGGTGAGGCAGCCTTCTGCTGTTATGCACCCAAAATCTGGAATAGCCTGCCAATAGGAATTCGCCAGGCAAATACAGTAGAGCACTTTAAAACACTGCTGAAAACACATTACTTTAACATGGCCTTTTTATAACTTCACTTTAACTTAATACTGATACTCTGTATGTTCAATTCATCATAATAACTATTCATAGTGGCTCCAAAATCCATACTGACCCCTACTCTCTCTTCTGTTTCTTTTTCCGGTTTCTTTGTGGTGGCGGCCTGCGCCCCACCACCTACTCAAAGCATCAGGATGCACCAACATTGATGGACTGAAAGCAAGAAGTCTACGTGACCATCATTATCAGGTCCTTCCATGAAAACCCTAAATACAAAGAGGACTGTTTGACTAATGTTAGGTAGATTGCCCAGAGGGGACTGGGCGGTCTCTTGGTCTGGAACCCCTACAGATTTTATTTTTTCTCCAGCCTTTGGTGTTTTTTTTTTTTCTGTCCACCCTGGCCATCGGACCTTACTCTTATTCTATGTTAATTAATGTTGACTTATGTTTATCTTTTATTGTGTCTTCTATTTCTCTATTCACTTTGTAAAGCACTTTGAGCTAGAATTGCCAATCCACCTAATCTGTATGCCTTTGGACTGTGGGAGGAAACCCACACAGACAACATGGGGAGAACATGCAAACTCCATGCAGGAAGGACCCGGGAAGCGAACCTAGGTCTCCTAACTGCAAGGCAGCAGCATTACCCACTGCTCCACCGTGCCACCCAAAATGACACCTTTTATTGGCTAACTAAAAAGATTACAATATGCAAGCTTTTGAGGTAACTCAGGCCCATTACATCTTGACTGAAGAAGAGGCCTGAGTACCCTTGAAAGCTTGCATATTGTAATCTTTTTAGTTAGCCAATAAAAGGTGTCATTTTGCTTGACTTCTCACTACATTTCAAAGGAGAAAAGCAACCGAAATAAGTTTCACATCTAGCTATTAGTATTAGTTAAAACAGAGTAATTTGTTAAAGTTATAAAAATAAGTACAAACTTGGAAAGGAAATTATTTACTGTATAACAGGGATACAGAATGAGGCTGTAATTTTAACGAGGCTGAAGAATAAGCTGTGAATAAGTAGCCAATTTCAGCTTTATCTGATCTTAGAGATATGAATTCCACTCTGAAGACACACAGATGTAAAAGGGGCTCTTCAGGTATGGATTAACCACAACGTGTGCTCAGACTTTTGTGTGTTATACCACAAATTAATCATCACCGATCAAACTGTAATACAGCTCCATTTTCGCAATTAGTGGCCAGCACGGTCCAATGTTCTGCCAAAAGACCTGCTGCAATTTCCCCTCAAGCATTGACTGTAGAATTTGTAGGGATCAGGGTCTTAACCCCATTTGTGACTGTTGTGCGGTGTTACGCACAGATAAACATCTGAAGAGCTGGTTTTCACCTGACTCATACATGTATGTAAAATCTTTCCCACTTAGGGTTTTTCAGGAGTCGTACATGTGTCTTAAATAAAACATTTACCATTAATCAGAGGCTATTTTATATATGATGAGAAGAAGGTCACAGGCTTGCCAGGATTGTTCTTGTATATCTTGGGCTGGGCGCCAGACACCACTGCCATTGCTAAGCCTCTCCTATGTTTATATCAATTATGGCAGCTGCAGCTTTACTGTGTAATTAATTAGTTCAAACACTGTTTAGCTGCAGGTTGATAATGTTGGTTCTTTGCAATAATAATCTGCAGATAATATTGTTCAATCAATACAGTCTTATTATTGCTTACATAATGGCTTTCCCCTTCCATTTGTTTCCAGAGAACTAATTTTTAAATTGTATTCTATTAGTTGACTAAACCTAAAGCAGCAGTAAGAGTAAGAGGTACTGCTGTGTGAGTTGTTTGTGCATTCCGCCCAGTGTCAGACTCACTTGTATTGGCCATCCGAGCAACTGTCGGCTAAGTAAAGGAGAAATATACAATTACATTATAAAATAATTTGTAGTTGAAGTCACACAGAATGCTCTTCTGTTTTATGACTGATATGTTTGCAAATTCATCAAAACTTTTCAATTTGAAATTACATCACGATCTGTTCAAGACATCTCAACAAATTTCTTTGAAGAGTAAATGTGCCACATTTCAACATAACTGGTCCACAGGGGGTAGAGTATTTTCAAATGAAAAGACAGATGGACAGACAGGCAGGCGTAGGTTATCACAAAGGCAACCCCAAAGCTAATAATTGCAATCCATAATCCAAAGGCAGAAATCTAAAGATCAAGCAAAAATCCAGAAACAAAACCCAAATTATACTTATTTTGACACCATATTCCACAATATTCAATGACTCTTTTAGTATGCAGAGGGTCCTTCAGAGGTGATGTCATGATGCAACTGTCTTTTGGAGTTCCACCAAAAGAATACAAGGAATATAAAGAAACGTACCTATACAATAATGATGAAAACAAAACAATATTAACAAAAATAATATAATTGCATAATGTCAAATAAAACAAACACAAATTCAAAAAAATTAACTTAACATGAGAAACAATGTATACATACTTCAAAATAAAAGAAAACACACTTAAACCCCTGGGTTGACACCCCCCACACATGAACCTTCAGTCCAGAAGAATGTAAAAATATAGACCAAATAAATATTAAAATTCTTTAAAGCACAAATGAAAATTTATAAAGATTAAAAGAAGACAATAAACGATATAAACTATTAGCCTCTTTAGCAAAATCTTAAGTATAAGCAATGAAGAAAAATAATAGTATTACATTAATTGAGCATTCATGACTTCCAGTTGATTTTGCTACAATCCAACCATTTTTCGTAACTACTTGATCCTATAAATATACATTTCCTTACTATATATGATTAAAATTTTTTACTTATATTTCCATATATTTCGGAGAAAGGGAGATTTAAGGATAAAATATCTTAACTCAAAAATTCACTTTAAGCTGCAGCCCAGAAAACTGGAACTTATCCATGTAAATTTTAATTGAATTAAAAGTCACAGTGGTCAGCTCTTCAGTTTTATTGCTTTATTAATTTACTCAGCCTAACAGTTAAAGACGTTTGTTTACTGCCTGAGAACCTCCAGTCCATTTCTGACCTGAATCAGTTCTTAGGCCAAGCTTTTGCTGTTGGGCTGGAATGGTTAGTCTTCATGATAATGGTGACCTCTAGGCCCATCTAAAACTCCACAATGGTTTATCTCTTGCAAGATATACTGTAGTTATATTAACTCACCATATACGATACCTTATAAAGTCTAAGCTAAACCATCCCATGTTGCTTTTTAGTGGCCTGTGGTGCAACTTGACTGATCTATGATCTGTGCAGCAAAAAAATTTATGTTGATGCCTCCAGTCCACTTTAGCACAAAAAGTAAAGTACATTATTGTCATACAGGTTATCCCACTTACTGTTTTGTGGGTTTGTATAATGAGGTGTCTTCCTGTGAGTTCCCCACAACAACTTTCTTACTATGGTGTTGCCTCATAAATTTCTGCCATGGTGCCAAGTAAGGCTTATGTAGCTGTTTGCCCTCCCAGTGACCAATCTGGGCTCCTTTCTCTTTGTATTAACCTTCCTTACTCTTTCACAACCCATTTTAGAGCCCCTTCGGATGTACTTCATGCAGCTCTATACCGGCCATACATATATACCATACTATATACTATGTTTATGTAATGCAATTTTATAGGATAACACAACATCTTAACTTATTAACTTAAGAGGATGTGAAGCACTTCCTATTCGCAATTAATTCTAAACTCAAATTAAATTTAGCCCCTCCCTACAACTGAACTGAACTGAATAAGATGGATTCATGAAATGGATGCATAAAGTGTATTTAAAAAAAAAAAAAAAAATCAGACTTTGAGACATGCCAAGGAGGTTTTAAAAAAAGGTCACACAACTTGTCCACTCAACTGCAGAGCTGTAAGATCCAGCAGTATTGGAGTCTGGTGCTAATCCATGTCAGACGCTGAAGCAGCAACATTTGAATTAGTTTTCAAGCAGTTATTAAAAAAAATAGTTCCACTTCATGTGAAAGGATTTGTGATACTTCAGGATCAAACACTGATTACCACACAGAAACCTAAATCAATGGTAAATTCAGTAACTCTTCTGAAAAAAAAGGCTTGCCTAGTATATACGTTTACTTAAATGACTACAAATTTGTAATAACTAATATCAAAACACAGTAGACCCACACTTAAGTAAGACTTAATGTAGATCACTACTGATATACAGCAAAAGATTTGTGACATTATGATGCATTCAATGATCCTAAGGAATGTGACTTTACTACAGTTATTTTTTATTTGAAATTATAATAATGTAAAGTCTTCAATCAAACTTGTTGAAGTTTATTTAATCAGTATTAAAAAT